>NC_132784.1:86692944-87005672 GCF_048418805.1 Vulpes vulpes | reverse complement strand
ACTGAGGCTTCGTATAAGCAAGTTAGGCAGCCAGTATCTGCACTGAACCGCTTTCTTCAGGTGGCTCTGTGTTATGCTGAGTGGTGAGGGAGAGAAATGGCTTGAGCCATCTCTTTTCTTCCTGGAGAAGCATTTGGGGTGGTGGTGTGAATGCTGCCTCTCAGGGAAATGTTCCTAGAATAGTGATTAATCTCCCCACTGTGTGTTGCAGGCATTTTACAGATTGATGTTTCCTTTTGGTCTGTCCCTGAATTGTTTGCCTGCCTTCTCTCCAGGGTAGCATTGCCCTCCAGGCTGAAAGCCAGCCATGCCCACTGAACTTTGAAACTCCAGGCGTTAAGGCCTGGATTGATTATAAGAACTCCTGAAATTCAGCCCCTCTCCTTTACTGAGCCAATAGTTTTGGGGAAATGTTTTTCTTGTGCATCCCGTGTGCTCCTCTCTCTCTTACCCTTCTCTGTGACCACAGCTGCCTCCCTCCACAGCGCCCACAATCCCTTTCTCCTCTAAACAAAGTCTCTGCTCTTCTACCTTCTTCAAGGTGGCCTCTTCTCTCCCTTAAGTTGTGGAGTTTGTCTATCAGGCTTAAGGCTGACTTCCGGGGTATTTCAGATGATAGTTATATAGTTGTATTTATGGGACTAGATGAGTCGAGAGTTCTTTAACTTCTCTGCCCTATTTGTTGCTTCCCCTCCCTCCTTAATTTTAAATTTAAGCCAGTTTCCTCTAGATATTTCATAATTACTTAAGCATTTCTACATTTCAAAGTTTTTTTTTTACTTTTATGATTTACCTCTGTATTTAGAATTGATTTTTAATGACATAATGTCTCATTTTTAAAATAACCACTTATTGAAAAACTGTCTTCCCCACATATATTTTTAAAACATACCACTTTAAATTATTTTATATAATATGATTTGTTTCAAATCTATTCATTTACTTTCTATTATTTTATTCCAGTATTTCTTTTAAAATACCTAGTTTTATAAATTTTTATAATGTTAGAGATGACATATCCTACATCCCTATCTCTAGTCAAAATAGTATTTCTTTCATTTCTTTTTCTTTAGCTACTGTGTCATATCTATACTGTTGGTGAATATGGATCAATTTTATAGTTAACTTTTTGTGTTTCTCCCATACCCATGCCCCAGATATAAGGATATTTTACATAAATATTGTGTTAGATTTTCATAATTAGTTGAAATGTATCCTGGCATCTTGCAATATTCTTACTCTTCAACATTTATAATTTTTTATTATATTTCTATTGTACATTACTAAGAAAACAGTGGAGCAATAAAAATAGCATCATTGATGCCCTATTGTTCTTTCATGGTTGCATAGGTGTCCATATAATGTATTCAACTACATTCCATTTGTCACTGATTAATTTCCATTTCTTTTCAAATGTCAAATTATACAAACATAATTTTCATTATAATACATATATATTTCTCATACATCTTTACACTTTTTAAAAATGTTATTATTCTGGAAAGAAAGAGGTTGTTTAAAAAAAGAAAAAGGTTTGTTGAGTCAAAGGATATGGATATATAAACAATTCTCATTTGATTTTTGCATTTCTTCCACAACAATGGCTTAACCAATCTACATTTCCAGCAAGATATGAAAGTACTCATTTTCCCACACTTCCAGACATTGAATATTATCACTTTCTAAAATTTTGCTACAGTACTGAGTGAAAATTTGTCCTTTTTTTGAAAAATTATCTTTTGTAGACTTCTTATATTTCCTTTCTTTTTACTCACTCAAAAATATTTGATTTCCTGTCACATGCTACTCATTAATTTACACATGAGTGATGAATAAACAGATGGGATTTTCTTGGAGCTTACATTTAGTTGAGAAGGACAGATAACATATATAAGTAAAGACATAAATAAGATGATTTTAGTTAGAAAAAAACACAGGACAATACATTTGTTAATACTGAGAGAGGGTGAGCTACTTGGGCTCCTTCAGACAATAACCAGAAACTGAGGAGGTGACTTTGATTCTACTCATTAAAAGAGCCAGGCAAACTGGTCTAAGTTAAGGAAAGAGCATATTACAAGGCACTGCTAAAAAACCTGGATTTTCATAAGAGACTGCACACTCAAATTCCTGGGCAGAAACTTACTAATTAGAGATTTTTATTAGTGATTACAACCTGGGTCTCTGGAATCAGCTGGTCATGGATTTAATTCTTAATCCCCGATCTTCAGTTTCTTTATTTCCTAAGTGAGGGTAATGTTATATATCTAAGGCATTATACATACTAGATACAGTATATATAACATGTCTAGTAAAGAGTCTGTTTTAATTCAATGAACAGTTATTATTATTTTGTTGTTAAGTAGAGAAAACAGACAAAAATGATTTGGGGATTTATATTTAGAAGATATGGACTGATTGACATTATACTCTACCTCATATTAGCTGTATGGCCAACTAACTTGTTAAGCTCATTTATTTCATTCACAAAAATAAATTTCATGGGACGCCTGGGTGGTTCCGGGGTTGGGTGCCTGCCTTCAGCTCAGGTCCTGATCTCGTGATCTGGGATTGAGTCCCGCATCGGACTCCCTGCAAGGAGCCTGTGCCTCCCTCTGCCTATGTCTCTTCCTCTCTCTCTCAGTCTGTATCTCTCATGAATAAATAAATAAATCTTTAAGAATATATATGTTTAGTCCATCTTCCTTTATTCCTGGAGCCATGCTTGATACCCAATTTCTTCCTATGTTGAGGTTCAGTCTTTCTTGAATGAGTACATTAATTCATAAATCACTCATTGAGTTTATGCTTTGCCATAAGATCTCCAACATCAAAAAATCTCTGCTTAGAATCTCCTTAATCCTTGTCTATAATAAAGTGCTAGAATATTTCCTTCCTCTTCTCTAACAGTGTCCTATCCACTAATCATAATTTCTGCCTGCTGGCCATGTCAGGATAGTCTATGTTGCCAGCAGCTTGTCTTATATCCAGGCTCTGGCTATTTCTAGACCTGTCCATTTGCCCACCAAGCTGCCATATTTTGCAGCTTGACAAAATATGATGCATAAATATGTTATCCACTGCAACTACTGAGCAAATGAGATTAAAATAGGTTTTGCTTTTTCTTTGTAGATCTGGAAATTATACATTGTATGAGTTTGATATCATTGTTTTTTTTTTAATATGTACTTTAAAAAAAACCTTTTTTAAAAATAACAAACTACAATTAAATTGTGAGAGAAGGTACAAAGAAAGGAACTTTAGCTAAAATAAGTTTGATTTGTGAGATTACTCTATGAAATTACAAATATGTAATTATTATTTCTATTTTTCTTACATGAAAGATAGATTTTCAGAAAAAAAATATGTTGATTGCTGAAAAGGATTTTGTTCCAGTAAAGGAAGGAGAATAGGATATAAGCTTATCAATTGGGATATCACACATAGAGTAAATGAGGCTAATTGCCACAGCTGGCTTCATTTTCAACTAACTGACAATGCAGCAATCAACAAGTGACAGACAAGAGAAACCTATGACACTAGAATACTAAACCATTTTAACAAATTATAAAAACAACATTTGATTGACAGTTATTTCTATATTTAATGTAACATTACCTTTTCTCTCAGGGGAAATCAATCACATTGGTATAGATCTTTCTCCCAGTTTAGTTCTCAGCTTAAACTTTAGGGTAGATGGCTTTTGGAAAGTATGCTTCCCAGAAGTTAAAACTGAATGAAACTTGGTAAAATTCTAATTAATACAAACCAAGAGAGAGAGACAATCTATTATCCCAAACCCCTCAGTAGTTTCTGTTGTTCAGTGCAGATCAACTTTTTCCCAATTTCAAAGGCATGATGGATGACCCACAATGCAATGAATGGCTTCTCATGCATCCTTATTGTAACCTAGTTTCCATGTGAATGGTAAACTTTGGGTCTTTGACATGTTTTACATATCAGATCCATTGTGCCTGAGGCCCCGATTTTTGTTTGCTTACATTCGCATCATATTTTATCCCAGTTTCCTTGCATTGCAGTTATCTTCCAAACTCAGAATCTGGTAATAAATCATAATTATTGATGCTTTTCTTAAGAGATGAAAATGTGCTTATTTCTTCATCATATTCTTGAAATATTAGACATCTTTCATCCTAGAGAGGACAGGATGTATTAGAGTGGTTCTAATTTTTTTTTTTCTTGAAAATATAAAAATCAAGCATATTCTGAAATTAATGGAGTGCTGTTTGGATCATTCTATGTCAACCCAGAAAACTCATTGTTCTTTAAGAATAAAAAAGAGAGAGAGAGGAAGAGAAAGAAATGGGGAGAAATGGGGCAAAAGGACACAGGATCCGGTTAAATACTGTGTATACAGTTTTGGGAACATGTCCTATGAATAAGTAATAACAGAAAAGACTTAAAAAACACCACTGAAGTTTGGAACAATGAGAAGAACCTCTGCCCAAGGATTTCCAGTGTATCTGGGGGTGATCCCAAGGACATTTTAAGGGCATGTGGTTCTACTGCCAAGTTTTGCTTTGAGGTCTCAAGTTAAAATGCCCATAACTGTGTTTTAGCTATTTAGAATTCCACTGCTGGACAATTTACTAGCAAATAAGAGATACACAGATTATTTTGAAAGGCAGAAAAGACTGAAAAAAATGTTAGTAAAACATCAGCTGGCAGACAAGATAGAGGGGCAAAAAAGGGAAAAGACAGGTGATGGAGATGGAAAAATGATATTAATACATGTATGTCAGGGGCACAAATCCCTTAATTTATGAGCAGATCCTGCAAGTTAGGTATGGAGGGTATTAAAATTATTACAATGCAGTGAAGATTATATTGCTGAGTAACTGACAGTGAAAAAAGAAGCAGGTAGATATTAGCAAATATAGGAAATGTGGTGTAAACAGAATGGAGGAAAATTAGATAAAAATAAAAATAGAATGACACATAAGCTTTATGTTTCCTTACAAGAAGGGCCATATCTAAAACAGGATAAATAAAACCTGATACATGGAGATTGTCTTCTGTGCAAAAGCATTTAGATAAATTAGTCCTCTCCCATGTAGATAGGGCTGCATATTTTCTGTTAGTTAGAACTGAGATTATATCAGTTTTAAACCTCTGTTCTGCTTAAACCTTACCTGAATGTATAGACAGTGTCACTATGAAACCAATTTGTGAGCCCCTACATTTCAGGGTGATGCTAAAAATAACATTGTCCAAGTCCGCCAGAAACTGACCATTCAAATATTTACTGAGTTATTACAGCAGACTTGACATGGAGCTTGGCACTAAAGATCAAATTCGCAAAAGATGTGCTCTCTATTCTCATGGCAATAGTAGGTATAGTGAAGGAGAAAAATTATTTATTTTTTTTAAGGAGAAATGAATTAAACAAACAATTACACAAATGAGTGTACTTTATATGTTGTGATAAAAATCTATGCAGAAACAATACAAAGTATCATGTGAACCTATAGCAAGGGAGTGGATAGTGCTAGATTTGGGACCAGAAGGTAGGCTGCCCTGAAACATCTACTTTGTTTTCAGGATCTAAAGGAGAAACTGGGTTCTCTAGGAGTGGGGGAAGAAATGGTAAGAAGATGAAGGTTGGGGGAGAGCAGAGCAAAGGCAAACCTAAGGCCTGGACATGAAGGGCCTGTCTTGGAGGATTGGAGAGAAATCAGTAGGTTGGGATTGACCGAGTGAATGGCTGTAAGGGTTGAAGAGAAGACTGAAGGAATTGGCAGAGGTAGATCACGAAGACGTTTGTAGGCCATGTTTCAGCAACTGGGGCAATGACAAGGGTAGAAATTATAATGCAAATTGAAAAAGAATATTCAAAAACAAAAATGAAGAAAGAATATGCAAAAAGACACTGACAGAGTGTCCTCAGGAAGGACAGAGAACATTCTTACTGATAGTTCATTGAAGAGTTCTTGGGGAGTTCACATCTGCACAGGCCCTTGATGAAGAAATGGCTTTTTTTTTAAGAAATGGCATTTTATTTTTTTTTAATTTTATTTTTTAAATAATAAATTTATTTTTTATTGGTGTTCAATTTGCCAACATACAGAATAACACCCAGTGCTCATCCCGTCAAGTGCCCCCCTCAGTACCTGCCACCCAGTCACCCCCACCCCCCCTCCCCTTCCACCACCCCTAGTTCGTTTCCCAGAGTTAGGATTCTTCCATGTTCTGTCTCCCTTTCTGATATTTCCCACTCATTTCTTCTCCCTTCCCCTCTATTCCCTTTCACTATTATTTATATTCCCCAAATGAATGAGACCATATAATGTTTGTCCTTCTCTGATTGACTTATTTCACTCAGCATAATACCCTCCAGTTCCATCCACGTTGAAGCAAATGGTGGGTATTTGTCATTTTTAATGGCTGAGGAATATTCCATTGTATACATAAACCACATCAAGAAATGGCATTTTAATTGGAGAATTGAGATGAGACAGGGGAAAAACAGTTGTGACAAAAGCACAGAGGAGGATATAATGTGGATGATGAATAATGAGTCTATTTTAAAAGATACAATTGAAGACATGGCTGAAAATATAGATTGGGACCACATGGCAGAGGACAACGCTGGTTACATGAAAAATTTTTACTTCATTTTCTCTTACTCAGAGTGGTGAGAAATATATCATGGTACTTAGAGCACGAGCTCTGTGTTTGAGTCCCTGATTCGTCACTGAGCAGTTGTGTGGATTTGGGCAATTTAACACGTCTTTGCTTATTTTTTTCACATGCGACATCTTTGGGATGATGAAAGGATAAATAAAGATTCATGAGATGAAGTATATAAAGGTTTAGTTCATTGGTTTATACAGAAAAGCTTAATGAATGACAAATATTTTTTCTATTAATATTAATAAAAGAATTCACATTGGCCTGGAGGATACTTGGAGATAGGATATTTGGTAGAGAGGTTCTTAGGCTAGGGTTTGAAACCTTTGTAGAAATTAAGATATGCAGTGATGAGAATTTCTAATGGAAAGGATGGAAGTGATGCCATATGGACAATATGTAGGAAAGCACAATATGGCTATGGACCATTTAACAGTGTAAGAGCAAAATGCAAAAGTTAAAGAAGACTGAGGTTAGGTAGGTGGGTTAGGGACGTGGTGTTGGCCATTCATTGAAATCAGAGCATCAAGAGAAAAAAAAACTTTGCTGGGGAATCAGTGTGTAAGTGTGAATATCATTCTCTGACTAGTGAAAGGAGACATGTCTAAGAGACAATATATATTACCCATGACTCAAATTTAATTCATTTATCTCTTTAGGATCTGTCCAAATTAAAAACATCCTGGTTGAAATTTACTCATCGTTTCTTGGAAACTGCTTATGTAATAGCTTGATACACACTATACAACACACACACACACACACACACACACACACACACACACACACTGATGTGTGTAAGTCGAATATGATGCCATGCACTATTTTTTCATTTTCTGTCAAGTACCACGCATAAAAAACGGTATGAGACATTGAAGTGCCATTCAACAGATTGTAAAGGGAATGCCCAGGCAATCACCTCCGGGACAGAGAACATCACTAGTGTCTCTGAAGCCTCTCTCCATGTCCCTCTTCTTCCTCTTGACCCTTAGTTTTATATTAATCACTTCCATCCCCTCTGTTTCTATGATTTTACCACCTAACTATTCGCCTTTAGAACCATTCTTCTAGGTTGGCCTATTTTTAAAGTTTATGCAAATGAGATCAGTGTTGTTATGGGTTCTCTTTTACTTGCCTTCATCTCTTCAAACCTTGTTTTCTTATAAGGTTTATCTTTTGGGTTATTCATGGTTGTAGCTGTACAAGTACTTACCTGGATGGATAAAACACCATTTATTATTAATTATATTACTCAAAAGGTATTTGCATTGTTTCTATTCATGGGTTATTTTAAATAATATGGCTTGATTATTTTTATTTATGCCTCATGGGGCAAAAATGCATTCATTTCTGTAGGGTAACCAGATTGTAATGGAGTTGGGAGACTATGGCACAAATATAATTTCAACTTCTACTGGACAACTGTTTTCCCCAAATAATTAGGACAGTTCCACTCCCATAATGCCATGGATGAGTGTTCCTGTTGTTACATATCCCATAACCTACCTTTGGCATTGTTATTTAATAGATGAGTAGTGGTATATCATTGTGACTTTGGCTTTTATGAGAACTTTTTTGCATCTTTATTCACCATTTATAGTTTTCTTGTAAGTGCCTAAGTCTGCTGCCCAGTTTTCTACTGTTTTCCATCTTCTCTCTAACTGAAAAACAAAAAATTATTTATGTATTATTTTTATGATTTCTTTATTTAGCTACCTATGTTGTAAATATCCTCTCCTAGTTTAAAATTTTTTTTTAGTAGTTCTAATGGTGTCATTTGGAGAGATAATTCTTAATGTTTAATCAAGTTTATCAAACTTCTCTCTATGGATAGTACTTTTGTGTCCTGCTTAATAAAGATATTTTCTTATATTACACAAGGTAATATCTTTATCTTTCACATTTAGGTTTACTCACACAGCCATATCTCTGAAATTAGTGATGGAGATATGATGTAGGCATTCTATATGGAATAAGGTAAGTCTATTCTATTTCTAATTGCAATAAGATTTTTTTCCCCATTTATTATGTGTGTTCATAGTTTTTTTTCTTTATTCTGTTAAAGTGGTCATTCTGTACATTGCTTTCCTAATACTAAATAAAACATCTGTTCCTGTGACAACCCCAACTTGGTCCTGATGCATTTTCCTTTATGTTGTTGTTGTTGGTTTTTTTTTTTTTTTTTTTTTTTAATTATGATAGTCACAGAGAGAGAGAGAGAGAGGCAGAGACATAGGCAGAGGGAGAAGCAGGCTCCATGCACCGGGAGCCTGATGTGGGATTCGATCCTGGGTCTCCAGGATCGCACCCTGGGCCAAAGGCAGGCGCCAAACTGCTGCGCCACCCAGGGATCCCTTCCTTTATGTTGTAATCCTATTAACTTAGTGATAGAAATTTTGCATCTAAATTTATAAGTGAGACTACCATGTAATTTCTATCTTTTATAAAGTCTTTGTTGGGTTTAGGATCAAGGTTATGCTAGCTTGTAAATGATGGGAGAATATACCTGTTTGCTCTCTTCTGGGAGAATCTGTAAAATCAGTATTTAGACATTATTTATTCCTTTTTTTAAAAAAAGATTTTATTTATTTATTCATGAGGGACACACAGAGGGAGGCAAAGACAGGCAGAGGGAGAAGCAGGCTCACTGCAGGGAGCTTGGTGCAGGACTCCATCCCAGGACCCCGGGATCACAACCTGAACCAAAGGTAGATGCTCCCAGGTATCCCAATACTACTTATTCCTTGATATTAGACAGGATGCAACAGTGAAGCTGAATCTTCACTGTGGCAAGATTTTTAGTTACCGATAATTATAAACATATTTATAGAACTGCTTTTATACGTGTATATGTATATTTTTGTTGTAGTAAAATGTTATAAAAATTGCCTTAGTAATCATAGTGATCAAGTGTTCAATTCATTGGCATTAATCACATTCACAATGTTGTGTAACATCAACACTATTTCATCAGTCCTAACAGGAGCTCTGTAACCATCAAGGAATAAGTTTCCGTCCTCCTCTCCCTGCTAGTCCCTGGTAACTGCTCATCTATTTTATGTCTCTATGAATCACCCATTCCAGATATTCCATATATTTGAGATTATATAATATTTTTCCTTTTTGTATCTGGCTTAATTCCCTCCCCCACCACGTTCTCTTTTCATCACTGACAATTAATTTGTTTCACTTTTACGTATTTATTTGCACAAAGCTGACTTCATTCACCAGCACAAAAAGCACCCAACTGGGACACATACACAAGGCCTTGGAGAAGGCATCAGGTACTTTGGGGGATGGAAAGGGATGAACACAGTGGAGTGGGCATTTGGTTTCGATTGCAGGGTCTGGGGAAAGCTCTAGTCCCTCCACCTGAGAAGCAGAGGTGGGAGAGGCAATAAGGAAGGACTCTGAGCCCTGCCTGCTTTGGTACCTGGTGGGTCCAGCCCTGAGCACCTGCCCCTGGCTCTTGGCCATCGGCTGGTATAGCAGGCCAGACATGCAGCCAAAGGTTCCTCCCAGCACCCCCAGTGCCCTGCAGGGCACCGAGCAGGAGCGGGCCAGCCTCTGCACTACCCAGCTCTCAGTGTCCGAGGGCATAGTTTCTCACCCTGTCTGAACTTTCAGGGAGCACAAGATGCCATCTTGCCCCAGGGGCTTCCTCTTGACCACATGCAGGCTCTGGCTGCAGCCCAGAGGCCTCCTTCGGCCCGGCAGGTGGCTGCTTGCTGCCCGACTGCCTCTGTACCGGCCCCACGGTCATCCTCGGTGTCTCTGCCCTGCAGGCCTGCCCAGGACCCGATGGGTGGTCTGATTTTGGTTTTTTGTTTGTTTTTTTCTAGTTTTACTTCGATGGTTTATGTGTAGATATTTTTGCAGTCACTCTCCCTGGCATCATAAATCTCTTCAAACGGTGGACTGATATTATCTGTACATTTTGGAAAATTCTCAAATACTATGTCCTATATTACTTCCATCTCATTAATATGCTTCTCCAGGTCTGAGACTCTAATTAAACATATGTCATATCTTCTCCTATATCCTCATTGTTTTCTCCTATGTAAACATTTTCCAAATTTCTGTCTCTAAATGCTGCATCCAGCTTTTGTTTGGGATCCAATTTCCAATGCATCATTTCTATTTCACTTTGTATAATCTGCTATTCAGTACGTCCATTGATCCCTTGTTTTATTTTCTTATTCACTACACTAGATTTTACAAGCATTTTTTTTCTTCAGTATGCTAAGTCTCTGGTGTTTCTGGTAGTCTGCTGGAGCTTAGCTTTTATCTTCTTTACAGAATAAATATACTATCTTCAGTCTGAGCCTGATCATTCCAATATTTGCAATTTCTATGTATCTGTATTTGTAATTTCTATGTATTTATTTTTTTCATATTTCTGAAGTTTCTTGCTTATGTCATCCTGAATGGTTTATTTGATCATGTGCATAATATATTGTCATTGAAAAGATATTTTTAAAAGAAATTTGAGGACTAAGATCATGTTACTTATGATAGTATTTTACTCCAGGAAAGGAGTCTCATTAACTTCTGCTTGCTATCTACGGATTTTAGCAATCCTTATTTAACTTAATGCAATTACATGGTTTGAGATTTTCTACACTATACATAGTATTCCAAACTGGCCTTCATTCTGTATGTTCAATATTCCATTCAACTCTGGAGTGAGCCTTTGGAAGTCCAGGAGGGAAATGATTTACTAAAGTCTCTTTCCTCTATTGACCTTTGCCTCTACTTGTATTGTTTTAGTTCTAGAAGGTCGTATGTTATAGACTAAATGTCCGTGCCCCCCCAAAACTGGCATGTTGATATATTAATCCCAATGTGATGGTATTTAGGAGATGGGGACTTTGTGAGATAATCAGGTCATGAATGTAGAGCCTTCATGATTGGGATTAGTGAATTTAGGAAAAGGTACTGGAGAGCTGACTTTTCCTATTTTTTCTTCTCTATCACCTGAAAACATATTGATAAGACACTTACTATGAGCCAAGAAGTGGGCTCACACCAGATGCTGGAACTGCCAGCACTTTGATGTTGGACTTCCCAGCCTCCAGAATTGAGATAAATAAATGGTTACTGTTTAAGCCACCCAGTCTGTGGTCATTTGCATGGCAGCCAAATGAAGTAAGATTGTCAAAAATGGTCCTCTCCACCACTTTTTAGGATCAGCAGTACCTAGGAGAAGGGTGATCTTTATTTATTTGTGTGTCTGTGCGTTTTTTTTTAATCAAAGATTTATTTATTTATTTGAGAGAGAGAGAGAGAAGAAGAGAGAGAGCGCACAAGCAGGGGGAGGGGCAGAGGGAGAGGGAGAGAACCCCAAGCAGACCCCTTACTGAGAACAGTCTGCTGCAGGGCTTGATCTCAAGACCCTGAGATCCTGACTTGAGTCAAAGTCAAGGCTGACATGACCGACTGAGCCACCCAGGTGCTCCCAGAATAAGCTTGTAGGCTGTACTTATTGCATTTAATTCTTCTTCTCTCTTTATTTGAAGCTGAAAAATGCCTCACTATTTTGTTAACTATTTTATTTAAAAAGATTTAATTATCTGCTAAGAAGTAATTAGAAGTGGAACTTCTATGGTATTTTTAAATTAATAGCCTTTTGATGAATTTCTAACTCCCAATAACTATCTCCATAGAAATATATTTCTTTCTTATCCCTCAGTAAGGCTGACTACAACATTACCCTCATCATTCTATTTCTAATTCAAATCCTCTCAATATATTTTAATTGCAAGCTCTTTTCTGCTGAACATGAGCCTGTGTATTCCAAATGAATAGAAATATATAGAATGTTTGTGTATTTTTTCCAGATAGCAAACCAAAAAATGATTTCCTAGGCTTAAGAACTATATAAGTATGGAATATCTTAAAGTCATATATTGTTGTTTCATTATTTTTTACATAGTACAAAATAGGTTTAACATTTGCCTAAAACAGGAATATTTTATCATAATCAGAATCTTTCTAATCATTTATAATCTTTGCTCCTTCTGTGGTAGGTACTCTGCCAGGATCTTTTTATATTATCTAAAGCTCATATTACATAACTGCAGTTGAAGTGTTGAGGGTTTAATTCCTTTAACCTGGCAGGTTAGGATAAGTGAGATCTCAAAAGGGCAACCATCTTGTCCAAGGTACACACAGTATTAAATTAACAGGGCCATATTTAAAAGTTCTTTCTGCCTGACCCCAAATCCTTTTTATTTCTGTAACTTCATTAGAAACTGACAAGTAATTAATAAAATTAAATTATTCAAGAATATTTTTAGTTGCTATTGGGTGAAAAGGAGGACACAAAGTTAAATTGTACTTGAATAATGATTTTTTTCCAAAGAATGTTTATTTTAGGAGCACGTGGGTGACTCAGTCAGTTAAGCTTCCTACTCAGCTCAGGTCTTGATCTCAGGGTTGTGAGTTCAAGCCCCACATTGGGCTCCATGCCCAGTGTGGAGCCTACTTTAAAAAAGGTAAAGAATGTTTAATTTTATCCTTTTCCTTAAATAACAGCATGACTATCTATATCTAAGAAACTTTTAATCACAATAGGGTAAACTCTCTGGAATCTATGTTATTTAAAATGTTTGTTTTATAATTATTTGTCAGCATCAATATTCACTGAATCAACATGACACAGACCTATCAGTAACAGGACATATGTTTGAAATACATAGAAGTTAGATGAACTTTTTCTACTTCAAAGTCAGAATTTGAGTCCTAATTTTATTTGAATTAGAAAATACTATCACTTAAAAAAAAAGACAATACTATTACTTAATAGATCTAGAAAAATTAAAATATGCAAGAAGACCAATCACTTGCTTACCAGCTCTGTATTAATCTCTACCCTAAGTTTGTTCATATGCATTATCTCAATGAAATCTCAGTGGATATTTCATTCATTATATAATCGTGTTTTTTTTTTCTTCCCAGTGTAGCTCAGAAATGTTAAAAAAAAAAAAAAATCCCTACATCCCAGGGGTTGATTTTTCCCACTCCTCAACTTCTACTATTGTCTCTCAAACACCACAAACATGTTCAAAAGCAAAAATAAATAAATAAGTAGTAAAAATTAAAAAAAAAAGTTTATCTAATGTAGCACCAATTTTTGCTTTCTGCACACCCTTTACTCTCATTGTACAACTATTGTTTATAGCCCATCAGTCATGGTTTTTCTTCATCTCCTGATCAAATCCTTTATGTAGGATTTATGTAAATCATTGAGGAGGTAGGTGTATGTTGTGTATGTTCTATGTTTTATATGGAAACTGTTTCTCAAGGATATGAAGTTACTTAGCTGAAGGCAACAGCTAGTAAGAGAAGAACAGCAGTTAGGATTGAGGCCTCCAGAAACTGTTCTTTTTCTACCTTATACAGACCAGGGTGATTATCAAAATCGGACCCATCCTTGATCTGACATTGAGACATGCATGATATAGATTATTACGATGCTCATTGGCAGGAAGTAGATATATTTATTCAAAATATAATTCCTTGTTGCTAAAATCCCAAACATACTTTACTGCATACAGATGGCATCACGTGACTCAACCAAGACCTCTTCCACCTACTGATAACATTACCCTTCTAGGTTACCAAGAGCAAAGAATATTCAGCATTTACTCTGCTCATTCGCAGAAGGAATATTTTACCTAAATAACTAAGCAAGCACACCTTCCTTTAGTATGTCAGACTAATTATGACCTGTGCTTATGAACACTCTGTGTGTTTGAATTTCATAAGGAGTCAACGAGGCTTAGACAAAAGGGTGGTGCGGCCTAACAAATGTTTATCTTTATTTTGTGCCAGGTTCTAAAGATAAAAGGCAGAGGTGGATGTCATCTTCATTCGGGATACCTTACTCTGTGAGAGAGCTTTTCATTATTTAAAAATTCTAATAAGGATGGTAATAATTTTATATTACAATAAGTCTTTGCTTTATTAAACAAATATATAACTATGCTAGGGAACAGAATTTCATTAATTTGCTCGTTTTTATTTCCTGCTATGAACATTAACAATAGCATTAACAAAATCATATACACAGTAGAATTAGGTCTTGGTGCTAAATCGTATCTCAGAGCAATATAACTGAAAGCATTCCACCTAACATTGAAGAGACCTAAGTTTTTGCTTTAGCGATGCTGATAACTGGCTGTGTGATTATGGAAAGTTTCTGGATCTCATTCTGCATTCATAAACTAAGGAACATAGAATGGGTACTACTTAAAAATTTATTAGGAATTCAAAAGTTAATAATAAAAAGTATTATAAATTGTTATTTAAATATTTATTAACATCTAAAGCCCACCTAATTGCAGTACACTCTCATTGCTATTTCCCCACATAAATTATATTTCTTAGAGGGTAAGGTTTTGTTTTCTATGGGTTTTGTTGTTGTTCATCTGTTATAATGCCAAGCACATTGCCGACTGCAGAATATGTAAATAAGACAGAACTATATCCTCTTTTTGTATAAAGAGAAAAGCTGATATCTTCAAAGAAAGACCAAAAGATGTTTGACATAATTTTCTCTGAATTTAATGACTTCATTTTTAAAATCTGAAAAAAACTAAAAATCCAAATAAGCATTTTCAGTGTAATTGGACTATTTTTCTAACTGAACAGAAACAACTTAATCAAAGTTTGATTGGAAATTTCTGAAAACATCTATGAGTGGTTGCAAGTGTCAGTAGTAATGGAGTTGTTAGTTTTCTTTTAATCATTCTTAAAACATACTTTGCCCTGATTGAAAGGATAATGAATTTCGGATCGTACTAAAAGATACCCAGTATCCAATATTCATTGACACAGCAAAATGTGTTTATTTAGTGTAAATATATAAGCAGATATGTGGGAGTGTGTATATACACCTATATTGAGATAGTAGGTGTCTATTTTTGGTTAATGGATAAAGTCTAAATTGACAACTCTATATGTCACAAATAAAAAGAAAATATAGTATTAGGAAGAATGAAAATTGTCTGAGAGCATAGACTGACACATTCAGAGTACTCAGGCACATTAAGTCTCTTCTGGTAATCTCCACGGTATGTGGAAGATGAATATGTTTGAATGGAAAATAATATAGTTTATTAAATTGAATCTACTCCTAAGATTTTTGCAAAACCGAAATGATGGTCTTAATTAAATTATTCTAAAATAATAGATCAAAATATCAGTGTATTTTCACTGAGTTGATGGGAAAGGAGGCTAAGTATGCATAAATTATACAGTGGTAGGGGGAAAATAAGAAAATCTTTAAGTGAGGAAAATTACAGAGATTTTAAGAAAAAATAGAACTTGGGTAGCTATTACCATTAATAAGTAATTTTATTTTCCAAAGAAAATCAAATTAATCTCACAAACCCACATGAAATTAAATATCTACTTTAATAATAATGTAAGTCAGAATGTTAACAATAATACTTTAATGGTAATTATTAGCAATTCAGAACAAATGTTTATTGTGAAAAACTTGCCTTCAAAGGATAAAAAGTAGAATTTATAATTTTCAGCTTATGTGGGGACTTTTTAAAGAACTATCCTTGTTTTCTTTAAAAAATACTATTAGTAGTAGAAAAAAGTAATAATGACTAAACAGGCTTCTGATATCAATAATCACTAAGTAGGATAGTAGCACAATTGGCATTAATAATATTTTATAATTATGTTCACTATAGAAGTTTTTACATAATAACCAAGTGTGTCTTACATCCTCCAATGTAATAAATTCAATGTGAATTTGGGTGGATAATCTCCCTGTAATGCCTATGATTCTATTATTGATAATAGAATCTGAGTGTTTTATTCTTTTAAAAAATGATTTTCATTTCAAATGTTGCTTCATAAACTCTTAAGATTTTATTTTCCTCTGGAAATATTTTCCATAGTGATTCAACTTCATGATATAATTTTACTACAACATATGAGCATCTATATCAAGTAGTAAATACACAATTATTCAGGATCCAGTCTCTTTCCCTTTGTTTGAATGACACCATGAAAATCAAAAGGAAAAAAAAATAACCCTGGTTCCTAAGTTTGACTTTGCTAGGGCTAATTCAACTGAAAAGCATTACATTTCTTTATAATTTGAGACTTCTATTTTCAGAGATCTTATAAAGTTGACATGCTACTCTTTCAAGACACAGGTAGGATTTTTTGACTATTTTAAATATGTCTCCTCCTGTGTGTGTGAGTGTGTGCGTGTGTGTGTGTTTGTTTTGGAGAAGGGGGTTAATTTAGAGTAAAAAAGATATGAGGAGTAGAAAAAGAGGGGAAGAGAAATACCTAAAACATGCATACCCATTTCCTTCTGTCAAACTCATTAAATGTTTTTGTCAAAAAAAGGTTGGCATTACATGTGTGTATCTACATCTATTGCTTATATAAATGTGTATTTGTGTAATACATGTATGTATGTATGTGGAATATAGGGATGAATTTGAAGCAAATTAAAGGATGCACTGAAACACATGACAAACAAGTCTAAATAGTGTGGAATTGCACACTTAGGTACCCTCTCATCTATCACTGACACTATACTTACCTTTGAAACTCCTGGGTTTTCTCACTTTATATCTTCTTATACAATTTTAAGATTTACTAAGTCATTGTCCAGGCTGCATCAGTTCTTCTGTGGGATCACATGCAAACTTGCTAGTTCAAAATCAGTAACACCTTTGTCCGGGTAACATGGTAATTTCTCTACACGTCTGTGTTAATCAGGGAACTATTATTCCTGAATGAAAGAGATCCTGTCTTCTTCTTTAGAGTATTTCCTACTGAATCAAAACATATTGGTTGAACCAAGTGAAACTTTCACACACTTGAAGATAGGTGAAACATTTTCCTAACTTTATATTTAAAAAAATAAATAAAATTATACTTAAGAAAGTTGTGAGTTGTGGGAGAAAGGGATGGAGAGGACGTGATTTTTGGCTGACGTGTGAACTGGATCAAGGCCATCAGAGGCTCCTTGCCCCTTCCCCTGTCCTTGGCATGTGTGCTCTGCTTGCTTTCCCTGTGCAAGAACCTGCCCAAGAACACAGGCTGGAAGTAATAATGCCATGTTGAGACCAGCTGCACAGTATACACGACGGAACCCATTTAAGGCCTTTCTATAAACTTCTGAGATTTTAATGTGTGGATGCAGAGAGTTACATGTCTGTGACTGCCAGAGACAAGCCCCTTATATAAGCTCCCTTGCTTATTAAACCTGCCACCTACCAGTTGGAAGTGGTCTATCTCTTTCTTTGGTCTCTCCCTGCCCCGCATATATAGGCTTATTTCAGATTACATTCAGGGAGCTTCCAAGGTTATGAACCAACAATTGGCAGCCATCCAGGAGAACAGAGAAATAGGCCTTGGGAAAGAGGCATCTGTGAGAATCCCCAGTTGGCCATCAATCTCTGTGAGGGGAGGGGTGACCTGTATGTCAGATGCTTATGGACCGCCATAGCAATATGGTGACTTCTGGAAACCCCCCACTGCTCTAATGCATTTATTTGAGGAACTGCACACACAGAATAAACTGTAGCAAAGGAGAGAAACACATGACTGTCACAGTGGGCTGGCCTCTACTGTGGGCAGCTCAGCAGGACACCAGTGCCCAAGCAAAGGCTGCAACTTGGGTCAAAAAGTTGGAAGGAACGCTGAGGTTAGAGAAGGCCGTGTGGGTGTCCACCACTACTCTGCTAACGTCGGTGGGGAGAGAGCGGGATAATAAATTGGAGACCTTAGTGTGCCATTTGCAAAGCTAGGAGGGCTGCAAGATGTCATGGATTAAGGTCTCAGGGGCTAAGGCAAAGCCTGATTGGGACATTCAGAGGTGGAATCCCCAGGAAAGGGAAGATGTAATGGGGATTGACAATGAAATGGACGAAACCCTCAATACCATCCAACCTCCTCTCCAAAAAAGGAAAGTAAAAACACAGCAACAGCAACCTCAGGCCAGCAGGGCAGCCCCCAGCACAGGAAATATTCATGATGAGAGAATATACTCCCACTGAGTTTACTGGTATAGCTGCCAAGTTCCAGCAAAAGGCCAGGGCAAGAATCCAGGCATGATCAGTGCAGTTATGAGATACAGGAGGATGGCTTTTCTCTCACTGGGCAGGAGGCAGAGAAAAATGAGCAATAGTAATGGGTTCAAAGGACCCACTCCCTTATAAATCGGATTATTCCAGCCTACAGGGAAGCCTGGATCAATGAGAGACCTCCCCGAGCATGTGGGACCCTGAAAATCTCTGCAGGAGATATGGCAAAATCTTAGGGAATTGGGATGGAGACAGGCAAGCCCCATGCATCTTTGCAGGCCCTGACTGGATCACTTTCACTGCAGGAATGAAAGCTGACATTCTGCAGTCCTCCCCAGCACCTGATCTGGAACACTGATAACCAATGTCGTCGGCTTGTTGGCCTGTAGAAAGCCCTAAAACCTGAACAGCAGTTCAGACCTGCCCCATCTGCCCCTACCATCCCCAACACCCTGCCTGTCCCAGCAGAGGCCTCAGGGATACACTTCAACTCAGAGTGTGTGGATCCCACGCCATGCATATAAGATGAAGGCCAAGACTGCCTTAACACAAGGGCTAGTGGAGGTGCGTGGAGGCCTCACGGTGAGCTCAGGATCAACTGGTCCTCCAGAAAGAAACAAAAGATGGTGACTCTGATGGATCTGGGAGCCAAATGTGCTTTAATATATGGTAACCCTCAAAAATGTTCTTGTTCCCTCATTACTATCAACGGTCACAGAGAGCAAAGAGTTTATGGTCAGGAAGATTCTCTTTATGCTGCAGGTGGGGTTTTCTCCCCCCACCCAAATTATGAGATTTTTATCTCTCTAACACCAGAGAATGTGTTGGACATTGATATCTTGCAAGGTCAAACTCTGAGACTCTCTTATCAGTGAAGCTGATAAGCTGATAAGCTCAGGGTTCATCAAACCAGTGTTGAGGGAAAATAGCCTTGGGAACCAGTAAGCCAGTTATCCTTCTGAAGAATGGCAACTGTCAAACGATATGAATTGCCTGGGGGGACATAAGAAGAGAGGACGAACCCCCCCCCACAAACTACTCCACGTGGGTCTTGTATGCCCTGCCCGTTGTATGTTCAATGGCTCGGTCTAAACAATAAAATGCCAGATGGCTCATGGAGGATGATAGCGGATGACAGAGAATTGAACAAGGTAGTGCTCCTCCCCCTATCCATGTGGTCATGCCCAATATTGCCACCATCTTAGCTACCTTGGCTGTGGTCCTAAGAGAGCATGTTGCTGTGGTGGGCTTAGAATATGCCTTTTTCAGTGTATCTCTTGCCACTGAGTCACAAGCTCAATTAGCTTCATGTAGGAGGGACAACAATGGACTTTTCAAGTACTTCCCAAAGGTGACCTGTGCAGTCCCACCACATATGGGATGGTAACCCAAGAGCTGTCCCTGTTCTTTGTCCCTGCATTGCTAAAATAGGACCAGTACATTGATGATGTAATGTTTCCATATGAAGACTTACCTCTGCTGCAGGCTTTGCTGGAACATCTGTGAGGGAGAAGATGGACAATGAACCCAAAGGACATTCAAGGCCCAGGCATCACCATAAAGTATTCGGGAGCCACGTCATGTGGTCAAGGGAGATGTGAGTTGTCCTAGAAGCTGTGATTGACAAGGTGCAAGCCTGTCCAACTCCTAAGAAGGTGAAAGAGGTGCAAACTTTTGCAGGGATTTTGAAGTTTTGAAGGACTTTTTGGGTTTTTTTTGAGGACTTTTATTCCTCACTTGGTATAGTGCCTTCATCCATGATACTACCTGGTAAAGAGAGACCCCATATGGGATTGGAGATCAAAGCAGCAAGTCACCTTTAAGAAGACAAAACTACTAGTGAAGCAGATTAAACTTCAGGCATCTCTCAAGCAGAGCTACCATTTGAGTTCAACGTGTCCTTGGCTCCAGAAGTGATGATTGGGCACGGGGTGGGGGTGGGGGGATGGCGGGGGGGGGGGGGGGGGGGGGGAGACAACAGAAGGAAAGTACTCCCAGGACGTTGGTCCCAGTTTTGAAAAGGAGTAGAAACTCAACATACCCCGTAGAGCAACAGCTCCCCCTCCTAGCAGTGGGCACAGCTCCAAGTAGAGCCTCTTAGGAAAGAACAGCACAATTACATTAAGGACGTCTTCCTATAAAGGGGTGGCTTGAAGATATGTTCAGGTGACCCACCTGTGTCATGGCTCACTCCCCACTTTGACTGTGTGGCTTGTATATTTGTGGTAAATTCCTACCCTGTCCCCTAACCCACTGCCTCTAAAACTGCAGGTGCTATTGGATCTTCCAGTTGCCCTCACCCCCATTCTTGTGGTGGCCTCTGAGGCCTGTGGAGTGGGAGGAGGGGAACTACCTCCCAGTGTCTGACAAAGAGATGGGTCTAGTGGAGGCAACCCATCCACAAGGCCTGCAGTCGCTATTCAGCCCAACACTGACACCATCTGGATGGAAACAGGAATGAACCTCAGCAGCCGGGGGCTGAACTCAGAGCTGCTTGGCTGGGGATCACGCAGGAACCCTGGCCCCTAACCCTTAGCACTGCCAGTTGAGCTGTTCTAAAGAGATTAATATGAACACTTGAACAATGATGAACTGAGGGCTGGATGATCATGATTATAGGGTGATATATGGGAAGACAGGTGGGACTGCCTGCAAGAGCTGGAGGCAGTTCTCACTGTCTCCCAAGTCCTGACTCCTGAGACACTGACACCCCTTGGCCATCAGGAAGCTAACGCCGCAGCTCAGGAAGGAGCTCTGGCAACTAACCCTTCAATAGATGCAGAAGATTAGGTGCATGGGAAGAGTGGCCGCAGCAGGGCCTGGGAGGCGGGGGGATGGCAAACTGCCAAGGATGCCTGATTGCTGCTGAGATAAGGTGACTTGGTCAATGTGGGAACACCATGTCCTATGTATTCTAAACAGAGCCCAGGGGCCTACTACCAAGGGCGTCTGGGGCCAATCACCAGAGTTCCCAGTCAGTGAGGGACTGGCAAATTGATTATGCTGTTACGTGAGGGCTCAAAATGTTCCTGAGCTTGTGTGGACAATGCACCTGGCCTTCCTCAAGCCGTCTCCTGTCACCATGCAAACCAGGCTGCCACCGTTAAGGGATTAGAGAAGTGGAGTTTGGTTACCCTCATTGAACAGACAATGACTAGTGGTCACATTTCAAAGGTCATGACATACAAGACTGGGCAGAAGAACATGACATTGAACAGAATGCCCATGTCCCCTGTAACCCGCAAAGCGCATGGTCGGGAAAAAGGGAAAACAAAATATTAAAGCAGCAGATTAAATCACTAACAAGTAACACCACCTTGCCAGGAATAACCAAAATACTGTCCCAGGTTCTAATACTTCTGAATGATGATCGAGTAGGGCCTCTTGCCCTACATGCTAGACTGGGGATTTCTGCTGAGTCCCCCCCAATAGCCATTGCCCTGACTTTCACTATCAATCAACATGATGTGCTACTGAGAACACCAGACCCCATCACACTGGGGAAAGGGGTTTTCTACTGGAATTTCCAACGAGATGTTCTACTGGGATGGGTACACTGCTTTATAGTCATAGGTGAGGTGGAACTACTCAGTCTGCACTGGGGTCCTGTTGCCTGTTGCCTGTTGCAAGCTGGACCTGTTAAAAAGCACTACACCTAGATTGGACCATGCACCATTGAAAAAGGGGAGAAGATGGGCATCCTGGTCTGACATATTGCTCCTCCAGTCCATCTCTCCTCACTCCTCACAGTGCCGTCCCCTCTATTGCCTCACGGCCAACATAAATGGTATACACAGCCCGGTCAAATTCCTAAAGCTGCAGCCACATTGACATCTAACAACCATCCACAACTGCAATTTTTTAACAACAAAAAAAAATTATCTTTTTTTTTTTTAATTTTTTATTTTATTTATTTATGATAGTCACAGAGAGAGAGAGAGAGAGAGAGGCAGAGACATAGGCAGAGGGAGAAGCAGGCTCCATGCACCGGGAGCCTGACGTGGGATTCGATCCCGAGTCTCCAGGATCGTGCCCTGGGCCAAAGGCAGGCGCCAAACCGCTGCGCCACCCAGGGATCCCTATCTTTCATGGGAGATACAGAGAGAGAGGCAGAGACACAGGCAGAGGGAGAAGTAGGCTCCCTGCGGGGAGACCAATGTGGGACTCAGTCCCAGGACCCTGGGGTCATGCCCTGAGCTAAAAGCAGATACTCAACCTCTGAGCCACCCAGGTGTCCTCACAAGTGCAATTTTTATAGAAGAGGAAGCCCTCTCTATCCATATAAGTTCCTACTAAATATTTGTCTTTTGACCCTAGATTTTAATTGTTCCTGTGGTGACCATTCATGGAATGGGCACCTGATGGAAATACCTTTCTACACTGGGCCCACCTGTATGCCCATCAGAGAGATCAATCCAACTGTTGGGTGTGCAGGCATCTGCTCTTCTCTAGGATCAGGATTGCCATGCGGGGTCTCACCACTCCAAGAGAGGACGGGAAAGCCTTAAAGCAGTACATTAAGGAAGAACAGATGAGGACCCTAATTTATCTGGTCCAGAACCCTGGCCCGTGGCACAGATTATCAGTAACCCTGGACATTGTATTCTTTTTATGACAATCAAGCTACACAGGAAGTTCATCAAACTGCTGACCGGAGAAGTCCTAAAAATACCACTATCAAGACCATGGGTGGCTATGCTCAGCTTTGGGATGTGTTTACATGGTTTACCCTGGGTTGCAGACATTTAAACACCCAGGCATCCCTGTGCTATGAACAAGAACAGCAAAAATCACTCTAAACAGAAGCAACCCAGTTGTAGAAGAAATATGGAATGGCCATCATTGGAACTGCGTAGTCATTCCATCACATTAAAGGATACTGGCTGTTTTGGCACTGACGTGTGTGTGGCCCATATTTTTACTGGGTTACCCCAGAAGGAGCCCAGTGGTTATGTGGCATGAGTCTTTGGCTATGGCTTCCACCTAGGAGGTTGGGCTGCTGCACGTGGGGTTTGTCCAGGGCACAGGCAAGAATCTGCTTCATGGTAACAACTGCCAACCTTGCTCTCCTCAAGGCCCGATGGCCATGCTCTCTTCTCCACTCCTATGGAGTGGCCATTGGCCACTTTGGCCATTGTCCTTGTTCCCGCCATTGGCCTGGAGGACATCATAGCACACGTATAAATAGAGCCCTTACTATATTTACCCAGCAGGCCTTCAATGACTGCTTGTCCCTAGTGAAAGCTGAAATGCCTTTTATGAGAAACGCTATCCTCCAAAAGAGGATGGTGGCCTGGAGCATTACCACTACCTCACAAGGAGGCACCTGTGTCATTATCCAAATAGATGTTATGTGTTCATACCTGATGAGTCCGCTAATATATGATTTTCATTAAATCACACGAAGACACAAGTGAATGCCTGAGCGATCTAACCATAGCCCAGGGGACTTAATAAGTCAATAGTTTGGGTCACAGGGCTCTTGTGGGAAAAGTAGTCACTGATTTTGGGAATCAATTTTCATTTTTAAAGATCTACTTATGTATTTGAGAGAAAGAAAGAGCAGGGGGAGAGGCAGAGGGAGAGGAAGAGAATCTTAAGCAGACTCTCCACTGAGGACAGAGCCCGATCCAGGGCTTGATCTCATGACCCAAAGATCATAACATGAGCTAAAATCAAGAGTCAGTCGCTTAACCAGCCAAGCCACTGAGGTGCCCTGGGAATCAATTTCTTGATCTGTTTTCTCTCACATGTGTCCATACCGTTGCTGTGGCATCTCCCTCCCGCAGAGCCAGACAGCTGCCAGAGGAGTCATCTCCATGCTACCAAAACCCCTTGCTGACCAGGCAGGGCACATTTCAAAAGAGGGGGTGCATATGAGATGGTAGGAGCTGGTCACAGGGGTGAAATGTCCGAGAAGGTCACTGAGTTGGCCTGTGACCGGACCCAGGCAATCAGAGGCTTCTCACCTTTGGTCTTATCTTTGGACTGTACATTCCGCTGGCCCAAGACATAGCCCCGAGGCAGTAGTGTGGTGTTGAGACCATCAGGGTGGGATACACGACGGAGCCCAGTGTAGGCCTCTATAAACGTTTAAGATTAGTGGGCAGGTGTAGACACGTACTCTGGAGAACACCTAAGGCCAGCCTGGTAAGTAAGTTCCCTTACAACCCACTCCATCTGGGGTTGCCTCTTTCTGTGGTTTCTCCTTGCCTTCAACATATGGGGGCTGAGTTCAGGTTATGCCCAGGAAGCACCTAAGGTTTCAAACTAACACAAGAACACAACGAGCACCCATGTACCAACCACCTATATATTTCTCTCTCTCTCTCTCTGTCTCTCTGTCTCTCTCTGTCTCTCATCAACATTTACTATCACTGCTTTCTGTCTCCCTCCTTCTCCTTCTCTCTTTGCATAAGGGTGTGTGAGTGTGTGTGTGTGTCCATGACTGGGTGGGAGGGTGTGTAGACACACATTGTTTTTCCTAAGGTAGTAGAGCATATGGTTAATAGTGAAGAGTGTATCATCAATACACGAGTATATTCTCCAACACAAAACAATATAGTGAACACAATCAGTAAGATTAACACTTCCACTTAATCCAAATTCTAATTTCCCCAATTCTCTCGATAATATACTATATATACAGGTGTTATTTTATTTTATGACCCATGATCTATAAACTAGAATCATTCATTACTTTAACTGGTCATGGATTTAATTCTCTTTCAATGCAGAATAGTTTCCCCAAGAATGTTCTGCCTTTCCTGACATTGAAGTCTATGAATTTGAGGTTTCAGAATCTGCTTTTCCCACAGCAGCATGGTTTTTTGTTCTGTTTCGTTTTGTTTCCTACAAATAGGAATGCGCATGTAAATTTAGTATATGAATTAGAATGATAAAAGCCAGCTCTTTCTAGTTTGTGCCCAATTCAGTGGGTAACTATGTTAAAAATAATAACACTGTTTTTTTATATTTTCTTCAGAAATCACATTTGTGCTTTATAATACGGTTTACTTAAATGTAAAAGGTAATATGCACAGTAATATTTAAAAAGAAAACATAAACTCTTATCACACACTGTCTCTCCCATTAACTTTTCCACAAAAATTAAGCCAGTTGATTTCATCTGAAAAGTAATAAAGGTTTTATTTTGAAGCAATTTCACTAATATATATCACTGCTGAAACTGATTAGTGTGATTTATTGTATACTTTCCTAAAATGCAACAAAATATAATTATTGGATTTTCTGGACTGTGCTTTAGTATGTAAAAATTGGCACACATTTATCTACCCTGTAATTTCATGGTGTTACAATGTTATTACTCAATAATGACTTAGCAATTACTCTATAATTACCCTATCACTGAATAGTAATTATCACATAATTAGAGGATCAATTTCCAAAGATTGGGAAAAAATACAGCAATTTGGGCCGTGTAAACAGTGATTGTAAACTTACATGTATTTATAAGATTATTGCTTGCATATAAAATAAAACCAATAAACATAATTTAGAATCCTATAACTAGATTGCAAGACAAGTTGAGGATTAAGAAATAAATAGTAGTGTGCTTATATTAATGGAGCAATTATTCACTTCTCATTAAAAACCTATTAGTAAAACATTGTTGTTGTTTATAATAAATAATGTGCACACTTGGAAAACAGTTGGCATTAGGAATTATTAAATGATAGTTTTTATTAGTGGGAAAACAATAAATGAAATGCAGCCAAAGAGGATTTCCTCCATATGTCATTGTACAAAAATATTCAAGCATAAAATGTAACAATTTGAATAAATATCCAAATATGAACATATAAAATGAAATAATTTGAGTTTTATTGTTTTTTTTTCTTTTCTTTTCTTTTTTTTTTTTTTTTTTTTGCTTGTGCTGCATGCTGCTGTGAGTAAATATTCGGTGGTGTGATTTCTCTTGAAATCAGATTTCTGAAACAAATAAATTTCATTTAAATCTAGCCAAAATACTACAGATCCCCCAGTTTAATTATTAATTCCAGAATATTACACTTTTATTTTTGCTTTTTTACACTAGAAATTTCCCCCTCCTCAACCATCTCTAAAGTGTTTCCTGGGAGGATTGATGATCTTTTGTATTTGCCTCAGATAAAGGACTTTAATATTTTCTACTTTTCATCTTGAAATCACTGGCAGTGTGAACTTTTGAAAGTATATTAATGGAGCTGTAGCACAGGCAACAGGTAGAGAGAACCAGATGGAATCGTATACATCCTAACATCAGAGACTCATTGAACCATTACCTGTGTGTAGAGTATAAATAGGAACGAAGTCCCTCCTTTCAGGACTTCCACAGTCATTATTCCCACTCTGGAATCTTCCACCCATCCCCACATTATAGATATAGATGTCTATCTATCTATCTATCTATCTATCTATCTATCTATCTATCTATCATCTATCATCTATCTATCATCTATTTATCTTTTTTTTAGAGAGAGAGAGACAGAGTGTGTGTGTGCAAGCAGGAGAGGGGAAGGCACAAAAAGAGAGAATTTCTCTCAGACTCCCCACTGAGGCCCACTTGGAGGCTCGATCCCACAACCCTGAGATCTTGACCTGAGCCGAAACCAAGAGTCGGACACTTAAGCACCTGAACGAGCCAGGCGCCCCAAAGATATTTTCTTGCAATCCAGGCCATCTCTTTTATTTACGGCCTTATTTTCAAGTAATGTGTTATTGTTTAAAAACTGTTCCCTTGATTAAACTCCTTAACCCTTTTCTAGCAACTCTCGAATGACAGACTTTGAGACAGACTGTGAGTAGCCTACAAGCAGGTCTTCTTGACAGAAATGGCACTTCTAGAAAATTGCTTGCAATTCCCTTATGAACTTCCAATTCACCTATTTGGATTGTAGGTTCTTGGAAATTTGCTACGGATGTTATCAGGTAAATGTGCCTGGTAAATAGATAAACCGGTATTGGAGCCCGTAAGTGAGATGGAAAGTCAGTAGAGGGCAGAACCCCAGTGAAATTGGTAAAAGTGGATTGAGAATAGGTGAACGACAAGGTGATGTCGTTGGCAGTGGCAGGTCTTACATGGTACCTTGAAGACCAGTGATGCTTAACTCCAACTGGCAGTGCTGTTGCGTCTGAGAAACATGTCAGTTTTCATCTACGTGGAGGATCTCATCCACGGGACCTATACTGTTGGAGAACAGTGAGAGCTATAGTGCTTGGTGAGGGAGGAGTCGTGAGGGGTGATGTCCCCTACCATTACCTCTCCCTTTGCCAGGAACTCAGATGGTCCTCTTGACAATCCCAGGGGGACAGTAGAGCAGGATGACTGGCCTCATTTTACACTTGGGGAAATGCCAGTTTTAAGATATCAATTTTCTCCAGGTTGATCTACAGGTTCAATGCAGGAGAAATCATGTCCCCCCAAAAATTCTTTATCCACCTTAAAAAAAATTCTATTTCTTATGATTTTACCTAATGATGTCATTCACTCAATCATATTATCATTCCACTGAAACAACCATGCAGTCAATATTGGTCATTTGGTATATGCATCCTTGTATGAGTATTATTTTTTAATACAGGTGTTTTAGGGATCCCTGGGTGGCGCAGCGGTTTGGCGCCTGCCTTTGGCCCAGGGCGCGATCCTGGAGACCCGGGATCGAATCCCACATCGGGCTCCCGGTGCATGGAGCCTGCTTCTCCCTCTGCCTGTGTCTCTGCCTCTCTCTCTCTCTCTCTGTGACTATCATAAATAAATAAAAAAAAAATTAAAAAAAGAAAAAAAGAAGAAAAAATCTCTAAAAAAAAAAAAAAAAAAAAAAAAAAAAAAAAAAAAATACAGGTGTTTTATATCTTTTAATAAATAGAAATCACTGCTAAAATCAGGGATGGGTTTTTACAATTCTCTATCCTCAGTGTCTTGCATAGTGATATGCACAGAGTTGGTGCTCAGTAATTAGAGCTGTGAGCCTTAGTGAGTTAAGGAGATTAAAATCAGCATTATGTTTCTCCCCATTTTACTGAAGTGTAAATGAGAAAAAAAGTAATATATCTAAAGTGCACAATGTGATGATTTGATGATTTCATATGTGTACACTTGTGATATGCTTCCCACAATCAAGTTAATTAACATCAACTCACATAGTTACTTTTTTCTTTCTTTCTTTCTTTCTTTCTTTCTTTCTTTCTTTCTTTCTTTCTCTTTCTTTCTTTCTTTCTTTCTTTCTTTCTTTCTTTCTTTCTTTCTTTCTTTTTTTCTTCTTTCTTTCTCTTTCTTTCTTCTTTCTTTCTTTCTTTCTTTCTTTCTTTCTTTCTTTCTTCTTTCTTTCTTTCTTTCTTTCTTTCTTTCTTTCTTGGATGCTTGGGATCTCCTCTCAGCCAGTTTCTAGTATACAATACAGTGGCATTAACTATAGTCCCCATACTTGTACATAAGACCCTGAAGAACTCATTTATCTTATAACTGAAATTTGTATCCTTTTTGACTAACTTCTCCCCTATTTCTCCCTCTCCTCAGCCCCTGACAGCCACCATTCTGTATCAATGAGTTCAGCTTTCTCGTTTTTGCTTTTGTTTAGATTTCTCATATAAGTGATGCCTTGCATATTTGCCTTTCTCTGCCTCACTTATTCCACTTAGCATAACATCCTGTAGCTTCATCCATGTTGCAAACGGCAAGATTTCTTTCTTTTGTGTGGCTGAATAATACACCATTTTGATATATAATCTTCAGTGAGACTGCTGGATAATATGATTGGTCTTGGCAATTTTTTTTTAATACCATAGGAAAAGCACAGACAACAAATCTAAAATAAAACAAGTGAGATTATATTAAACTTAAAAGCTCCTGCACAGACTGGAACACCCAGTAAAATGAAAAGACAACCTACAGAATGTGAGAAAAATTTACAAATCATGTATCTCATAAAGAGTTAAAATCCAAAAAATATAAAGAACTCATATAAAGAATTCAATAGGAAAATGAACAAAATAAAACCCCCAAACAAACAAAATCAAATAATCTTATTAAAAATAAGCAAAGGAAAAAAAAATAAATAAATACAAATAAGCAAAGGACTGGAGTGGACATTTTTCCAGAGAAGATACACTCGTGGCCAACAGGTACATGAAAACATGCTAAACATCACTAATCATTAGGGAAATGGAAATCAGAACCACAATGAGATATCACTTCATACCTACTAGAATGACTACTATAAAAAAGACAAGAGATACAAGTGCTGTAGAGGATGTGGAGAAAAGGAAACCTTTGAGCACTCTTGGTGGGAATGTAAACTAGTGCAGTCACTATGAAAAATATTATGGAGGTTCCTGAAAAAATTAAAAATAGAACTACCATATGATCCATCAATCCCATTTCTGAGTATGAATCAAAGGAAACAAAAATCACTATTTCAGGGAGATCTGGGCCCTCATGTTCATGGCAGCATTATCATAATAGACACAATATGGAGATAACCTCAGAATTAAATTTTTAAAAATCCACTTATGGTTTTATTACATCCTGACGTGTCCATCATGAGTCTTGCTTCTGAAGAGCAGCTTGCCCAAAGAGCAGTGTTCTATTCTCTTTTTAGATAGATGATTTTGTTTTGCTGCATATTCAAAAACAATTTAAGTGGTTATTTGTAGTTGTTTTGAAACTCCAAGTAAGCGGAACGGTTTGGGCTCTCTCCATTTTGGTCCAGACAGTCATTAATGCTACTCTAGACCAGTCGCATCTGGGGGACAGGTGCACCTAGCCCCACCTGGCCGTCACATGGCTGGAGTCTTGCTGACGCTGTGTGACTGACCAGCTGCTCTGAGCCTTGATTTGAGCCAACTGCCAAAAGGTTCTGGAGTCATTCATGTGAGTGTTGTCCATGTTTCCTGGGGAGTGTTACTTGAATCTCTCTCAAACTCATAACTCATAACTCTCAACTCTCATAAAACACTAAAGATGAATAGAAAAATTCAGGCAAGTGTCACTGCTCCCTAACTTAAGGTAGGTAGGACACAAGATAAGTGAGTCCCATGCCTCAGGAAGGAGGGAACAGGCTACAAAACTCCAGAAGGAACAGTAGGCCTTCCTGCCGCTTCCTCCCTGTCTCCACTCTCCGTCCTGTCCTCTGTCCTCTGAAGACACACAAATGTGTAAGTCCTGTGTCGGCAGCAGCTCTGTCCTGTAAATGAGTTGTGGAGGCCTGTGATTCCAGAAGCTAAGGGCTGGAGGGTCCTGAGTGAGCAGTCTTGTTCCGTGATTTTCACTAGTGTGTTGTATTTCTCACTGTATGCTTGATATCTATTCTATTTAAGAAAGCAACTAAAATGTAACAACTAAGTTGCTTTTCATTAATAAAAATATCCACTCATAATATTTTCAAATAACAGGATTCTCAAAAATAAATTTAACAAAGGCAGTACTACATAACTACACTGAAAATTATTAAACAAGTGAGTAAAATTAAAGAATAATTAAATCAATATAAAGATACGTATTCATGGACTGGAAAACAAAACATAATTAAGATGCCAATTTTCTAAAAATTGATCCGCAGATTCAATGCAAGAAAATCATTTTCCCTAAAAACTATTTAATAAAGACTGAAAATCTGATTTTTAAATTGTACATAAAAAGGGAAAAGCCTATAATACACAAAGCAATCTTAGAAAAGAAGAGCAGAGTTTGACTTCAAGATTTACTAAAAAGGTACAATAATCAGGAAAGAATGGTATTGGTATAGGAGTAAATAGATAAATGGAACATGGGAGAAAGCCCCGGAATAGACTCAAACTAAAATGACTGTTGGATTTTTGATGATGGCATCATAACCATCCAAAAGGGAAAGGAATGATTTTTGTGAATAATCTTAGAAGAACTGGCTGTCTATGAACCAAAAACTATACATCTATTCCTACCTCGCATCTTAAACAAAAATTAAAAAGAAATAGATCATGAGCCTAAATTTGATGTTAGAGGAAAATGTGGGAAATTTCTTTGAGATTTGGTAATAAGCAATATATTTTAAAGACCACACTGAAAGCAATAAATAGAAAAAAAATACATGAATCTCCTTCGAACTTAGAAATGTCTCCTCATGGGGGTGCCTGCAGCATGGAGCCCTCTGTTTAACCTCTGCCTCTTGGTTTCTGCTCAGGTTGTGATCTCATGGGCCCTGGATCAAGTTGGGAGTCTGCTTGGTATTCCTTCCTTCTGCCCTCTCCCTCTCTCTCTTTTTTTTCTTTTTTTTTTCTCTTTTTTTTCAAATAAATAAATTAATTAAAAAAAAAAAAAAAACAGTCTCTTTGTCCAAAGGCATCAATAATAAAGTGAATTTATCTGGGCTACATGAAAGATTATTATAACTCAGTAATAAAATGACATGAAAAATTGGATGAAAAATAGGCAGATGATTTCAACAATCAGTTCAGGGAAAAATATATAAGTATAGACAATGAGCCCCTGGAAAATGGCCCAGTATCATTATTCATGATGGAAATGTAAATAAAACCATAGTGAGATACTACTACACACGTCTCAGTATGTCAGATGGACAAAATGTAAAAATCTAATAATAACACCAAATGTGGACCAACTTAAACTCTTCTATGTTGTTGGTGGAAATATTTACAAACTTGTATGTTTGATACAACTACTCAGAAAAGTACTGTCACTTTCATATGGAATTAAGATATATATCCAGCCTGTGACTAGAAATTCAAAATTTAGTTATCCAAGAGAAATGAAAATATACATCCACAAAAGGAGACTTATACAAAATGATCATTGCAGCACCAGATTTAAAACACCCCAAATGTCAGCTAATAAAGAATGAGCTAATGGTGGTATATTCACAGAATAAAACATCACTCACCATGATGATGATGTAAACTACTGGTTATATGCAACATGGATGGATCCAATTTATCAATCTAAGTGGAACAAATCTTGCACAAGACTGCATATCCTCTTTTTTCTTTTCTTTTTTCTTTTCTTTTCTTTTCTTTTCTTTTCTTTTCTTTTCTTTTCTTTTCTTTTCTTTTCTTTCTTTCTTCTTTCTTTCTTTCTTTCTTTCTTTCTTTCTTTCTTTCTTTCTTTCTTTCTTTCTTTCTTTCTTTCTCCTGAAGCTCTAGAACTGTCAAATGAAATCTGTTATTAAAGAAGAGAGTGATGTGGTTACATGTGGGGTTAAGATGGTGGGAACTTCCCTGGATGATGGTAATATTCTGTATCCTGACAGGCATCTTGTTTACAACAGGAGTATGCATTTCTCGAAACTAAGCAAATGCACTAAGATCTGTGCACTTCAATATATGTAAATTTTGCATAGAATTGCTAAATAAATATTGAACATTAGGTAACAATACACATCCTGAAGTATTTAAGGAAAGTATACAGAGGCCTGCAACTTATCTGAAGAAAAAACAAACAAAAAAACATTGATTCTGACTTTGTACTCTTCATGAGAAAATAGAGACTACAAAATTGAAGAAGATATTTGGAAAGCATGTATCTGGTAAGGGTCAACATTTAGAACATATGGGGATCTCCTTAAAGTCACCAACAGCAACAACACTCAATTTTAAAATGGCTCAATAATTTAAAAAGGCACTTTTTTCCAAAAAAATACACAAGTGGCCAGTAAGTCCAAGAAAAGATACTCAAGATCACTAATCATTAAGGAAAAGCAAATTAAAACTATAATGAGGCAGCCTGGGTGGCTCAGCAGTTTATCACGGCCTTCAGCCCAGGGCCTGATCCTAGAGTCCCGGGATCGAGTCCCACATCAGGCTCCCTGCATGGAGCCTGCTTCTCCCTCTGCCTGTGCCTCTGCCTCTCTCTGTGTGTCTCTCATGAATAAGTAAATGCAATATATATAAAAAAACTATAATGAAATACTACTACACACTCATTAGTACGGCTATTTTTTAAAAATTACACATAGAATGACCACATCTTTTAGCAATTATGCTTTGAGATACATATCCAAGATAATTGAAAGCAGGAATGGCTCAAATATATACTTGTACACCAATGTTCATAGCAACATTATTCACAATACCCCAAAAGTGAAAACAATGCAAATGTCCATGAACAAAATGTGGCATACACAAGCAATGGAATATTATTTAGCTTTAAAAAGGAATGGCATTTAAAAAAAATGGTATTTTAATACGTGCTACGAAATGAGTGAACTTTCAAAGCATTATGCCAAGTGAAATTAGCCAGACACAAAAGGAAAAATACTGTATAATTCTGCATATATGAATTACCTAGACTGGACAAGTTCCTAATATAGAAAATAGAATAAGTCACTAGGGTTGATAGGAGAGAATGGAGAGTTATTATTTATTTATTTATTTATTTATTTATTTATTTATTTAGTGAGAGAGCGAGAGTGCAAGTAGGGGGAAGGGGGAGGCAGAGAGGGAGAGGGAGAAAGAGACTCTTAAGCAGGTTCCACGTCCAACACAGAGCCTGATGTGGGGCTCGATCTCATGACCTGAGATCATGACCTGAGCTGAAATCAAGACTCAGACACTTAACCGACTGAGCCACCCATGTGCCCCAAGAGTTATTATTTAGAGTAGAAAATTTGTGTGTGTGATGATGAAAATGTTAGAGAGTGGTGATGATTACACAACATTATGAATGTACTTAATGTCACACTTAAGGTACACTTACGAAAAATGGTACATTTAATTGTACAATTTATACACTTAAAAATGGTTAAAGCTGCAAATTATATGTATTATATGTTACCACAATTTAAAAAATAAATCCCGGGATCCCTGGGTGGCGCAGCGGTTTAGCGCCTGCCTTTGGCCCAGGGCGCGATCCTGGAGACCCGGGATCGAATCCCACGTTGGGCTCCCGGTGCATGGAGCCTGCTTCTCCCTCTGCCTGTGTCTCTGCCTCTCTCTCTCTCTCTCTCTGTGACTATCATGAATGAATAAATAAATAAAATCTTAAAAAAAAAATAAATTTAAAAAAAATAAAAATATTTAAAAAATAAAAAATAAAAAATAAAAAATAAATCCCAAAACAGATTACAAATAAAACTATAAAATCTGAAACTAAAATTTCTAGATTCAAACATAGGGTAAAATCTTCCTTACTTTGCTTAGGCCAAGGTTTCTTACTGCAAAAATAACAGATTAAAAAAATGATAATTTAAAAATTGGACTTCATCAAGAGTAAATGCCATAAGTTATAAAATAAGGCAATCCACAGGCTGAAAGAAAATATTCAAAACACATAAATCATACAAAGGATTTGAATTCAGAATATATGTAAACCTGTTACAACTCAATGAGAAGATAATTAGCTGAATTAAGTAAGAGGCAAAAGGTTTGCTTAGCTGCTTCACAAAAGAAGATATACAAATGGCCAATATGCACATCAAAAGACACTCAATGGTATTAGAGAAATGCAGTTGAAATAATAAGGATGATTTTTTTAGAGCAGAAAAATCAACATTAAACAAAAAAAATCTGAAAAACCCACACATTCATGCACACAAAAGGAGACATGGGTACACATTCATTATAAAGTCAAAAATTTTAGAAATCCAATGCACTATCCATTGAGCAACAGAGCCAGGCAAGTCAAAAATTTTAAAAAAGACAATATCACGTATTTACAAGGGAGTCTCAGTGCCCTCATTGGTGTAAAACGGGTCTTGCTACTTAATAAATCGTTTTAGAGTTTCTTAAAAGTTACACATTCATTTATCACATTATTTTGCTATTTTATTCCTAGATGTACCCTCACAAGTAAAAAATATATATACACATAAAAAACTTCTGCACAGGGGCACCTAGGTGACTCAGTCCTGTAAGTGACAGACTTTTGATTTTGATCAGGTCATGTTCTCAGGGTTGTGAGATTGAGCCTCATGTTGGACTCTGAGCTGAGCGTCGAGCTTGCTAAGATTGTTTCTCTCCTTCTACCTCCCCTTCAAAAAAAGTTTGTGCACAAATATTCATGTATCATCATTTATATTAGAAATATTTGAAACAAGTCAATATTCATCAAAGTGTGCATGAATGTACAATTTTTTTACATACCTAAAATGGAATAATAATCTACTATAAAAATGAAGTATTGATTCAGAAAATTACATAGATGAATCTCAAAAGCATTATGCACAATGAATATAACCAGGAAAAAATATATTCATATACTATGAATCCATTTATATAAATTTTGAGGAAATTCAAGCTAATCTATAATGGCAGAAATCAAATCAATGCTTCCCTGCTGACAAGGGTGGGTGTAGACCTATGTCACAACAAAGCAAAAGAAAAATTGGGGGATGACAGAAGTGTTTATTTGATTGTTTTCACTGTTTCAAAGTTTTGTGTGTCTGTGTACACACATATATATGTAAAAATTGATAAAATAATACACTTTCAATATGGCTTGTTTTTGTACACCAGTTATAAATCAGTGAAGATACTTAAAAAACACTGTTAGTAAGTTAAAAAGATAAGTCCGATGAAACTTTGTAAAGCATGTATCCCGTATATAAATCATTCTGGAATATGTAAAGAGCTCTGACAATTCAATAACAACCAAAGAAGACAAAAATTCATTAAAAAAATGGATAGACACTTCTTCAAAGAGGATGCAAAATTGAGAAACTAGTACGCAAAAAGATGAACCCTATCCTTAGTCACCAAGGAAATGCAAATGGATTCTACAGTGAGATATCCCAACACGTACTAGAAAGACTACAAGTCAGAGAACTGACAATGCCAAGTATTAGTGTGGAAGTGGCACAAGTAGAACTGTCACATATAATTGGTTAAAAAGCAGTTAGTGTAGCATTTTATTAGAAAGTCAAATTTATGCTTCCCATCAGACCCATCAATTCCACACCTCTGTATTTTCCCAAGATGACACATGCCTCCACCAAGGCTTATATGCGAACGTTCATAGCAGCTGTATTCTTAATAGCCAAAGGAAAAAAAAAAGCCAATCATCGGGAACAGCAGTAAACATATTTTGGTAAACCACTGATTTATAAGTTGGTGAAGAATTGTGCTTTGCTCAGACAACGGAATACAATTAAATAAAATAAAAGACAATAAAAAAGGATGCAGCAACCTTAATGAGTCTCAAAAGCTTTATATTAAGTGAAAAAAGCCAGACACAATATATTACATATTATATTATCCCGCTTATATGAAATTTGAGGAAAGTCCATACTGATAGAATTAGCAGAGGCCTGAAGCTGGGACTGGGGAAGGTGGCTGAATTTGAAGGGGAACGAGGAAATTTTGGGGGTTACAGAAATGTCACATATTTTTGTGGTGGTGACAACTACCTGACTGTACGTATTTGTAAAATCTAACTACATGTGGCACGGAAAAAAATTACTTGCATAAAGTACAACTCAATAGAACTGATCAAAAAGAAAACAAAATAATACCAGGTAATTAAGTTGCGATGGCATAGCACTGTCGACAGGATGCATTTAGAGTTTTGCTCCAAGTCTAGAGGCATCGTCTGCTCTGTCACAATACGTGGAAGAGATTTGGACATCAGATTGAATTATCAAATCAACGACCAGCAATGACTGGGCAGGAGGAGCAGGAAGTGGCTAGCATACAGGAGGCCTTGGTAAAATACTTGGACCCTAGAGTGTGGAATATAAGCTCTGTAATTATTTAGGAACCTGCAGCACAAGTAAAGTTTTTAGGGGTCCACTTGTTAAGAGCATGCTGGGATATCCTATATAAATTGGGAAAATTTCCTGAATTCTGGATCCCGTGCCACAATGGGGGAAGCAAAATCCCTGGTAAGCACCCGTAAATTCCCCAGGCATATATATGACCCAGCTAGGAGTTATGTTCCAGCCCATATATCAGTTGACACTGAAAGAATTTTGTATCAGGCCCAGGCAGAAATGAAAAGCCTTGCCATCTGACCCAGGACGTCTAGTAAATCTCCTGTGTGTCTAATCCTATCCTGGCACCTGCTTCTCAGAAACACCTGAACTATAGGGCATGACTCCTCTCCCAGGAAATCTTTGTACCAGCATCTCCTGTTGGGTGGACTGAAACACTGTCAGGCCTGTACTCTGGTTGGAGGCTCTCTCTGCCTAGTTTTGCTTTGTTTCCTTTCTCCTTTGCAGGCTCTGGATGTGCACTGCAGTCCTCCACGACCCTTTGACCCACCCAACCCTTTCTATCTCCCAGGTTTGAGCCCCCACCCCCCACCCCAGTTTTTGGCACTCCTAACTCTGCCTCGGCATCTGCTTCTTGGAATATCCCAACTGGAAAACACGTCCGTGCGAGATTTATGCATGACTGCTCGTAGCAATTTCAGACATAATAACCCCAAACTGGAAACAACCTAATCTCTTTTATTGTTGAAATGATAAACAGAAGTAGAATATTGGCACAGTGGAATCCCAGTAAGCAATAAAAAGTAATGGATTACGTATACACCGTAATATGGATAAATCTCAAGAATATTATGCTGATTGAAAGGAGCTGAACCTAGAACACACCCTGTATGATCCTGTTTATATGACATTTTATAAAAGAAAAAGGCAGATGATCAGTGGTTACGTGCAACCAGGCATAGAGTAGGGATTAACTGAGAAGTGCCACAGCAAGCTTTTTGATGAAATGGAAATATTCTATTAATTATAGTGATATAGGAGTGTGTGTATTTTTAAAAATTCATTAAAATAAACACTTAGAGCTTTACAATATGTAGGTTATATTTAAATGCATTTTCTTTTTTTTTTTTTTTTGGTAGAGTGTGTATCAGGACAGATTGTAGTTCACAATGATACATAAAAACATGCGTGTGTGCACACATACAGTTGACCCTTGAGCAACACAGGTTTTTTTTTTTTTAATTGCTTTTTTTTTTTTTAAGATTTTATTTTTTTATTTTTGCAACACAGGTTTGAACTGCGCAAACCCACTTACAAGTTGATTATTTGTTAAAAATACAGTACTATAAATGTATTTTCCTTCCTTATGATTTTAATAACATTTTATTTCCTTTAGCTTACTATAAAGAATACAGTGTATAATACATATACAAAATATGTGTTTTTTTATGGAATTGGCAAGGCTTCTAGTCAGCAGTAGGCTATTAGTGGTCAAGTTTTTGGTAGAGTCAAAAGCTATATGCAGATTTTTGGCTGCATGGCGGGGTTGGTGCCCCTAACTCTTGCACTATTCAAGGGTCAACTGTATATACACAAATACATACATAAATAAATGGTTTCTCTCCCCCAAATTCCTTTAATGCTATCCAATTATTTATTTATGTGACACAGGGTTTTGAGAACCTACTTTCTTTCAGGTAAGGGAATACATTCATATGCAAAAGAGAGGAAGTTTTTGTCCTCAAAATCTGCACTTTCATGACACAGAGTTCAGTAATGGAATAGAGAATATGGGGTGTCATTTAAAATGGGCTGTTCATGGAAGGCCATTGAAAAGGAAATATTGGGGAAAAAATAGACAAGTTAGTTCAAGAAATTAGCCATGAAAATACCTGGGAAAGAGTGTTTGAGGCAGGAGAGACTAGCGCAGAACCTCTGAGAATATAATGCAATTAGAATGTTTCAGATGTTGAAAGAGGTGGCCATGGTCTGTATCAGTAAGAAGGAAAGTAGTAAGAAATGAGGAAAATTCAGTCCTTGCAGGCTGTGGGAAGGACTTCAGATCATCCCGTCTAACAACTGTGGTTCCCTGAGCCTAGGATTTCCAATGAAGTTCTTCAGAATCCATTTTAAGGACAAAAGTGAAGGGAACAATTAGGATACCTCATATGTACCTTCTCCTGTCTTCTTTAAGTGACGGCCCAGAAGATCTTTTTTTTTTTTTTTTTCCATTCAGAGGTTGGGTACAATGTTTCATCAAACTTAAAAATTACTAAGGGAACAAAACATAAAGGAGATAAATTAACAATTGATCTGTTAAGTATACATCGGGAACAAAGCAGCATCCTGGACCCTTCATTTATCACTTGAACAAGTGTATGGGGCAGGATGTCATCTATTTATCTATCTATCATCGATCTATTCTCCCTCCCTCCCTCTCTCTCTCTGTCTCTCTGTCTCTCTGTCTCTCTGTCTCTCTCTCTCTCTCTCTCTCTCTATATATATATATATATATATATATTTTTTTTTTTTTTTTTTTTTAAGAAGCAGCTTGGGACTCCTGGGTGGCTCAGTGGTTGAGCGTCTGCCTTTGGCTCAGGTTGTGACCCTGGGGTCCTGGGATTGAGTCCCACATCGGGCTCCCTGCAGGGAGGCTGCTTCTCCCTCTGCCTGTGTCTCTGCCCCTCTCTCTCTCCCTGTGTCTCTCATGAGTAAATACATAAAAGCTTAAGAAAAAAACAAAAGAAGCAGCTTACACTCAGATAATCTAAGTTGAAAATCCAAGGTCACACAGTTGGCAAGAAGCAAAGAAGGATGCAAACATAGGCCAGCCTGACTCTGACACACCTTGGCTCCATTGTAACCATACTCTTGCTCTGTTACTCCCCAGTTGGGAATCCGGCATTCTCAAACCTGGTCATTGCAGCGAAAGGACAAGAGTTCTATCTGGTGATTAAAATGACTGACATCTTTTAGGATTATTCTGAAGGGTGCCTTGAATCAGGCCATGCTTTCTACTTACAAGGACCCTTACCCAGGATCATACATATAATTAATATAGGTTGGAAGTACTCAAGACTGATTGATAGTAAAACATATATATATTTATTTTTAAAAAATTTTTAGTAAAATATATTTTTAAAAGAGGGGCCCTCTCTTATGAAAATGAAATAACCAAAAATCAAAGAATTTCAAATTCTTGTTGAAAAGATATGGGATGCAAGGAGTCTCTGTTACAGGAAACGACCAAGTTTTTTTTTTCTTTTAATGGTTTTGACGATCTAGAATATTAGCTATCAGCAAACATTTCTGATTACATCTCTATAAAATTAAATGAATACAAATCTCATTGTAAAGCTCAACTAATTACGACATCAGCCTCCTTGCTGTATTTGCCACTCGGTTCCTTGAGAACCATTAGCCAGCAAATTCAGTGGTTAAACAAGAAATATCCAAATGGCCAATATCTCTAACAGGTATTACGGTAGCCTTAAGGACCTGAGGCTTATTGATTTTGCTCAAATATGATGGATATCGGAAGCTTCATTAATTCTTTAAAGGCCAGGGGAAAAAATGTATTATTGCTTTTAGGTACACAGGGGCTGAAAGTGTTCAAATACCGGTGAGCTTCAGAATATATATCAAGATAAAAATCAATGTCTTTCAGGTTAATCTTCATTATACATTTACAGTAGTGAGTGGTTGTCTAAGTGTGCCCCAAACCTTTCAATTCGGGCTAAAAAGCACCACTTTCATTCTGGTCAACTCACTCACAGAAGTTAAATTATACAGTATATTGAATTAGGTCTGAAATGAGAACACCAAAATTGATTAGAGGGCTGCCTTATCAGGAAAGATTAAAGGGAATACATATTTATAGCTAAGCTGAAGGGGGAATAGGTTAATTTGTACCCATATTTGAATAGAGTAAATGTCAGAGACCAAGAGGAATTACTTATTTTGGTACGAGACAGTATACAGCTGGGAGTGTCGGGATGAAATACAGAAAAGGGGATATCTGGTGAAATTTGAACTGGAAGATATATGCAGTCTTTGTAGGAAAGTAAAGTAAAATGGGTTGACATTGTTCTAAGGAACGTGTTGAGCTTTTACTCAATGAGTGGATGTTTTATGCTTTCATTGCTAGTGTTTTTACAACAGTTTTTGTGTGGGTGGAGAAGTGGAGGTCTTTGAAAAACTTCTGAGGATCTGCTCATCCTAGATCTCTTAAAATTTATTTATTTAATTTTTTAAAATATTTTATTTTTAAGTAATCTCGACACCTGATGTGGGGCTCAAACTCACAACCCTAAGATCAAGAACCACCTGCTTTACTGACCAAGACAGCCAGGCACCCCTGTTTAATTCTAGCTTTTAAGTTAGATGCATCCAGAAACAGAAACAGGAGGAATATTAAGTAATATATGGATGGTCTGTGATATGTCGAATTGTAGCAAAACTGCATTAATTGAAGTGTGTTAAATACTTCAGCATAAAGAATTCCAGTATTTGGTATTTGTTTTTTTTTCAATATTTAGGATTTGAATTAACTTCAATATTATACTCTGCGTTCCCTAGAAGAGAGGAGAAACAAACAAAAATAATAACACAATAACAATAATAGTGATGCCAATAGAAAAAAAATATTTTAATTGCATTTTGTCCAGGAGTGTAAAGCATGAATCAATTGCACCTTCATTAGACTATTTTTCATGGACCTCTCACAGAAGGAGCCACACTATATTCTGTGTTATTGTGTTAAAAATAGACTTTTATACAATATACCTTAAGTGCAAGCCAAAGGTTGTATCTGGTGCTCGACTGAAGAGACAGCGATCTCTTTGTATGATAGAAGAAAAGGAGTCTGTCTTGGTCACTTAGACACACTTAATGATTTTGTTAGGATGATTTTTTTCTTTTTCTTTTTTGGGCTATAGAGAATTAAGCTCTAAGTATTGACTTTAGAACTTGAGTCTTTATGAAATGCACCTCCCTTCTACTTGGATTAGCTCCTTGGGTTCTCACACTGTTATGCAGATACTTTCCTTGACCCTTATGAAAAGGAAATAAATGAATACAGAAGTATTGTCACTGGCCCACGGTCAGGAACTCAGGAATCCAGGAAGTGACGGAGACCTAATCCAACAAACTCAAACATGTCTGAGGTCCACGCCATCTCTGATCCATTTCCCTGTTGTCAGTGTAGAGATGTTCAGACTGTAATGTGCATCAACATCAACTACGGGCAGGGGTGTAAATCACTTCCCAGCTCCGCACTGGATGGTGTTGTATTTGCATCTTGAAGTTGACTGTGGTGGGAGTGTTTATACCACGGAAACAGACAAATGCTATAAATCAGGGTCTTTCTTCTTTTCTTAAAGAGAGATTTCTGGGACCCACTGCAAAGTCTCTGACTCAACCGGTGTAGAATCAGTTCCAATAATTTGCATTCCTCACAAGGTTGCAGGTGATGCTGTTGCTGGTGGTCTGGGACCAAACTTTGAGAACAACTAACCCAACTCGTATTTTTTTTCCCATATGTTGATAGGTTTATTAAAGACGTTGAACAATACATCAAGGCACTATGTGTCTATAAAATCATGATTATCTTGGCTTTTAATTGGATATCAAATCATGTTAAATTAATATTTTATCACATTTTAGGAGATTACAGACAACTTTAAAGTAGTAAAGAAGAAAAATATTAATTAATTTTAATTAATATTAGAGAGGGAGGGAGAGAGAGAAAAAGAAGAGGTTATGGAGGAGCAAAGGGAGAGGGAGAGAGAGAATCTTACGCAGGCTCTAGACCAGTGCAGGGCCCACTGCGGGATCCATCTCACAACCCAGAGACTCTGTCCTGAGCCAAAAGCAAGAATGGGATACTTAACCAACTGAAACACCCAGGTACCCCGAAAAATACAAAGCTTTATTAATGGGATGGGGAAAAATCAGGTACACATTTATTAGGCGATTAGGTTGATTAGTTAGATGAAATATATAGTCTCTTTTTTTTAAGATTTTATTTATTTATTCATTCATAATAGACATAGAGAGAGAGGCAGAGACACAGGCAGAGAGAGAAGCAGGCCCCATGCAGGGAGCCTGACGTGGGACCCAATCCCGGAACTCCAGGATCAGGCCCTGAGCCACAGGCAGGTGCTGAACCGTTGAGCCACCCAGGGATCCCCTGTAGTCTCTTTTTTTAATTTTTTTTTAAATTTTTATTCTTATTTATTTATGATAGTCACACAGAGAGAGAGAGAGAGAGAGAGAGAGAGAGATCGAGAGGCAGAGACACAGGCAGAGGGAGAAGCAGGCTCCATGCACCAGGAGCCCAACGTGGGATTCGATCCCGGGTCTCCAGGATCGTGCCCTGGGCCAAAGGCAGGCGCCAAACTGCTGCGCCACCCAGAGATCCCTGTAGTCTCTTTTTTTAATGTGACTTTTTTTATACTTTAAATTGGACTAAGCTTTTGCTTAATAATAGAAAATATTAACCTATATCTTTCTGTAGACTGGAAAAAACATGGCAAGTTAGTACCTGAACTTCCATACTAGTTCTTAAGAGTTACAAGAAAAATAAAGTTAGTGTGTAGTCTCAGCAGTTTTAATATCCATAAGAATTGCATTCTTGAATTTACACATAAGCTTACTGTCCCTATTTGTTTCAATCTCAATTCTCCCAAATTTCAGTGGTTCATTCCCATACAATATTCTTAAGTCTTAAAATTATTTATGTAATGCAAAAGTCAAAGAGGGAAAATCTAGTGGTGTGAATGACAATAAAGAATAATAAAAATCAAGTATTAAACATTTGAGTAAATTTATGGATATATTTAAAGAAATGTAATAATTTATAACTGTCATTAAAAATCTGGCTCAATTTTGCTTTTCCTATTCCTCAAACCTTTATGAAAATAACCATATATTGAATACAATTTGGAAGCATCTTAATTTAAGTGAGTAGCTTTCTAAGAAAACATTTGAAAAATTTTTAAAAAAATTATAAAATGGTAACTTACATTACTTTATGAAATTATAAATAGAAACTCTATTGGGTATTGTCCCCTACATTGAAATGTACACAGGCAGCTTGGTTCTCTAGATAGATGATAGATAGATGATAGATTAATAGATAATAAATGACATGATAGATATGAGGATAGGTACAGAGATATATAAGTATAGGTATAAATAAAGACAGAAATAAAGGTATAGATAGGGGTATAGATATGAATAAGTCTAAATATATCTCTCTATATAGTTTTTTGAAATGTTTTGTTTTGCCTCCAATCTCCAACCTAGTTTATTTGTGAAACACACACAGGATTTTCCAGGACTTTGAGATATTGTCCAAATCATGGCTCGTGGGCAACGCAGAACGAAGAAACCTGACCAGTGCAGAAAGTCCTGTCTTTCCCCACTCACACATCTCCCCTGTTATACAGATGTGCATTCACTCTACAATTTAAATAATTGTTTAAACAAAAATTGTTTAAAAAAGACACTCTCCAGTGTCAGTACCTGAACCTATCCACTTATACTCACTCACACAGACATGTATGTAACATATCCATATGCATATACAGAGGGAGAGTCTGAGAGTATCTTTAAAAGCCAAAATATTTTTGTAAAGATTTTATTTATTCATGAGAGACACAGAGACACAGGCAGAGGGAGAAGCAGACCCCCTACAGGGAGCCCAATGCTGGGGGGGGGGGGATTTGACCCCAGGCCCCTGGGGTCACGCCCTGAGCCCAAGACAGATGCTCAACTGCTGAGCCACCCGGGTGTCCCTAAAAGACAAAATATTTAGGAAAAAAATAGTTTGATCCTGTCTTCTGTGCTTCAGGGCTCCTCCACTGCCAAACTCCAAGGTACCCACAGTGTACACACAAGAGGCATACAGAGCATTGGCAAACAGGGTGGGCCTGCTGTATGTTTTTGAATTAGATACAATTATTGGAAATGGTCCTAGAAGATAGTTTATGATTGTTAAAACTGCATGTGTGTCAAGTACAATTTCAGTGTTAAACTTAGCTCTGTTATTCTTAGAGGAATAGGATGCTGCACACTCTACACTTGTCTCAGATCCATGCTTATTGTTACCTTATAAAGAGGCCATATATATCCTTAGGACTGTCAGAATTAAATCACTGGGATGTTGGAAGGATCGTCTAGCTTGGGATTTACATACCCGTCCTGCCTCCTTGTTTCCTTCTTGATTATTAAGTTTTATAGAATATGTTTTTTTGTTTTGTTTTTTGTTTTTTGTTTTTTGTTTTTTTTAGGGGCCGCTAAGTGAATCATTCCTCTTAAAAGCAGTGAATCTTTAGGGAACTTGATGAAATGTGTCAAGACTTCATGGTCAAATCACGTAGAACCCTTCTTTGAGCTTCACCAATCACCTGAGTTGAAAAGCATCATGAAACAGTTAAGCTTCTTTTGGTGATAAGAGAGGAATAAAATATCTTAGCTCTTGGTTCCAAATGTACAACATGATATGAGTTGGAAAGGAAGGCAGACTCCTTGCTTTTTGGCTCCAAATCTCCTCATTGCTGGCTGCTGTGAAAGAAGTATGTTTTCAGCAGGCAGCAATTGACAGGAATGCATAAGCTGTTTTGGCAAACAGGTTTGCATTTGGCCTTTTCCAGCTGATGCACCAAGATGATGTAAAGGCCCCCAAATAAATTAACCATCTTTTAGAAAATTGCCTTCCCACCTTTAAAGTCAATGAACACATAGGACACACTGGAAAAAAAAAAAAGATTCAAAGTGGAAGCAAACAATGACAAAAAGATAGCTGAGAGAAGGAGAACATTAAGGCGAATTAATTTCCACCTGTTACACTGGAAAAACAATTTAACCCTTGTTTATTAAATGCTTACAATATGCTGGTCAATGAGCTGACAATTTGAATACAGAGCTAATGGAGAGACGGGGCATATTAATAAGCACTGATAATGTGATGAATGATGTATTCATAGTATGAACAAAAAGCACGGAGCATGTGGAACATGGTTAGTTGCTACTCTTACCTGCTTTGCTATGTATCTTTCTTTGGGGAAGACTTTTTTTTATTTTTTATTTTTCCTAGTTTTTAACATTTATTGAAGATTTTTGCCCAAACCTGTCTATATCATGATGGTTACAAACTTTCCAATTCTTTCTTTCTTTATTTTTTATTTATTTTTGAGAATACACAGAGAGGAGAGAGAGAGAGAGAGAGAGAGAGAGAGGCAGAGACACAGGCAGAGGGAGAAGCAGGCTCCATGCAGGGAGCCTGATGTGGGACTCGATCCCAGGTCTCCAGGATCAGGCCCTGGGCTGAAGGCAGGAGCTAAATCGCTGAGCCACCCGGGGTGCCCCAAACTTTCCAACTCTACTAACTTTTCCAATACCTCTTGGAGGGGGGCAGGGAATCTCATAATCCAAAAACCCATGACAATAAAACAATGTCGGAAACTGCCATGAACACGCAAGACAAGTGAATAACACGTCTTTTCTAAGAGACACAGGGCTATACATTCAGGAAGTACACAAAAAAGTAAAAATGAAGCAAACTCATCAAATTATACACATTAAATGTACAGTAGTTTTTAGGTCAATTGTATCTAAGTCAAGTGGTTTTAAAAAAAGAATCATGCCAAAAGAAAGTCATGCTATTTGGCTTAATCCTGAGTTAAGAATATTAACAATAATAATTAACAGACCACAATGCACGTGGTCTGTTATACACAAAGGATGATTTTCTGTACGGGTTTAAACTCTAGTACATTTTGTATTTATGATTCAGAAGCAGCCTTCAACATTTTTAAGTAGCAGAAACATACATAACAGCTATAAGTGGAAAGAATCCTGGCAAAGTATCCTGTGTTTTTATTGTAGAGACACACAATAGCAGTCTCAGGTTATTAAGAAAACATCACAAAGTGTTGTTTTGTATATTAACAGTATGTTTTGGGGAGTGGGGAAAGAATAAGAGCTTTTTGTTTGGCTTAAAATACTCAACACTGAAATAGTTGAAAAGTAACCCAGATTGCAAACCTTTTTTTTTTTTTAAGCTTAAATCATAAATCTAAATCATATACCAAGTTGTTGGTCCGAATTGTGTAGGAGAACTTAAATTTAAATTGCATTCTACTAAACAAAATGAGTGTATTTCTGTAAGCATAGTTATGTTGAAATAAAGTTTTATAAAGCAAAAAATAAGTAAATAAATAAATAAATAATAAAATAGTCAACATTTAAAATAAAATAAATAAAATAAAATAAAATCTAAAATAGGGCAGCCCCGGTGGCTCAGCGGTTTAGCGCTGCCTTCAGCTGAGGGCGCGATCCTGGAGACCTGGGATTGAGTCCCGTGTTGGGCTCCCTGCATGGAGCCTGCTTCTCCCTCTGCCTGTGTCTATGCATCTCTCTCTCTCTCTCTCTCTCTGTGTTTCTCATGAATAAATAAATAAAATCTTAAAAAATATATATATATATAAAATAAAAATAAAGTAAAATAAAATAAAATTTAAAAAATTAAAAAATAAAATACTCAAATTTAAAATAAAATAAATAAAATCATAAAATAAAATAAAAAGTAAAATAATAAAATAACAAAATAAAATAACAAAATAAAATAAAATAAAAATAATAAAATTAATAAAATAATAAAATAAAATAAGAAATAAAATAATAAAATAAAATAAGAAATAAAATAATAAAATAAAATAATAAATAAAATAATAAATAAAATAAAATAAAAATAAAATAAAATAATAAAATAAAAAATAAAATAACAAAATAAAATAAAAAATAAAATAAAATAAAATAATAAAATAATAAAATAATAAAATAAAAATAAAATAACAAAATAAAATAACAATATAAAATAACAATATAAAATAACAAAGTAAAATAAAATAAAATAATAAAATAATAAAATAATAAAATAAAACAGAAAATAAAATTTAAAATAATAAAATAAAATAAAATAAAAAATAAAAATAAAATAATAAATAAAATAATAAAATATAATAAAATAATAAAATATAATATCAAAATAAAAATAAAATAATAAATAAAATAATAAAATATAATAAAATAATAAAATATAATATCAAAATAAAAATAAAATAATAAATAAAATAAAATAAAATAAAATAAAATAAAAATAATAAAATAAAATAAAAATAATAAAATAAAATAAAATAAAATAAATGAAATAAAATCTCAACATGTCCAAATGCTGACAGCGGAAGGGCAGCGCCTGGAGGAGTCCGGCCCGGGAAGGGATCCGCACGCAATCACACCTGTTTTCTACCCCCCTCCGGGATGCTCGGCCCAGGTCCCACTTGAGAGGAACCCCTGAGGTCACCTGTAGTTTGGAAGGGTGACATGGGTCGTAGGAAGCGGCGTGCACAGCGGCTTCCCCTTCACAGCCGAGCACCCTGCGCCCCAGCCTCCCTGTGGCCGCGCCTGCCCGGGCCGTGCTCTGCGGGGTCGCGGTGCAGCCACCTGCCGGCTCAGGGGCTCCGTGCACGGCCCCTGGCAGCGCTGCAGCCTTGTGCTCGGTATTACAGCCTCACTGGGGGCTTCCCCTTGCCACCTGACTCCTGTGAACCCACCTGAGGCCCAGCATGTTACGGGGACAGGGGTGCAGGCAGGTAGTGAGAGGAGCAGACGCTTTCTCCTCCGTGTCTCAGGTGCTCAGGCTTGTCCTGCACGGAATTGCAGGTGGACTTCTCCCCGGGACCCCCGACCCCGTGACCCCCCGCCCCCCTGACACCATAGGCCTCCTGTGGCAAGTCCCCCACCTGCACCCTCCCAGTCTGGCTGCAATTCTGGACCAGGAGGCAAACGCAGCATCTGGAGCTGAAGTGGTCAATAACAACAGTATCAACTCCCCAGGAGAGCCTTAGACCCAACAGGGGCAGGTACTTCCACAGAAGAGGGTCATCAAATGCAGAAGAGGGTCATCAAATGAAAAGAAAAATAGAAAAATACAATGAAATGAGTATACGTCTCTGGGTAGTACTGCTCAAACAGAGACTATGGACGTCCCATTCTAATGCATTCAAACTAAAAAAAAAAAAAAAAATAGTATTCCCATAGTTCAGAAGTGGGACATGAACATGAATCAAAACAAAGAAGCCAGAAAGGACAGTTATCAGTTAGTTCTCACATGAATCTTACAGAACCAGGTAAAGAGGAAGAGACACAGGAAAGGTGTCATAATGCAGGTAGGACTTTGTTCAGCTTTGACAGATCAGTACACAGAAGGTCGCAGAGAAACAGGGGATTTTTTTTTTAATTTTTTTTAAAGATGTTATTTATTTATTCATGAGAGACACAGAGAGGGAAAGAGGCAGAGACACAGGCAGAGGGAGTAGCAGGCTCCATGTGGGAGCCCGACGTGGGACTCGACCCTGGGTCTCCAGGATAACGCCCTGGGCTGAAGGGGGTGCTAAACCACTGAGCCACCCAGGCTGCCCCAGGGAATGTTTCAATGTGAAAGCCATGACTGATAATGTGCAGGGAGGCAGACACCAGAAGCTTCAGGGATTCCCCCTCCCCCAGAGGAGTTTAAGTCTCCTGGACAACAAGGTCCACATAAAATAGCTTTAAAATGAGTTAAAAATAAAGATCAGGTGGAGATTTTATTGAAACTATCAATACAAACTTTCAATTATTAGGAAATATTGAGGATGTGGGAGATGGATGCAACGTAGCTTTTATAAAAGTGACAGCTCGGATATAAAAATGTGTGATTTGTCCAGACATTCCCCTTATATTAAATTAAATATTGAATTAAATTGTTTTTCAAAAAAAAAAAAATCAAAGCCAGTTAAGGAGATTTAGTATTCTATTAGTCTGTACATGGCTGTTGTTGCAGGCATGAGAGGGCTGGAGCTGCAGTAGGAAACTATTTAGGATGGCTTGAAGAAAGTTCTGCCTCAAAGAAAGGAGCTGGAGCAGAAACACCTGAAGCTGATTTTAGATCTCCAAATGCATGGCTTTTGCTCTTTTGCATGAAAATATATATTATATTATATATGCATAGGCCGTATTTCTTCCATATATAACGGGGATTTCCGGCGTCTAAAATTAAAAGTTAGAAATGGGCCATTGATGTGCACTAAAAAAAGGTAGAATTATGGACAGTAATACTGACAATATAAAATTTGTTCCAACTGAAATGATCTCCTGTTTAAGGTTTCACGATAGAAATTTTAAAGATGCATTTGGAAACCTTTGTTAAAGGAAAAATTAAAAATTCACAAATACCTCTCTCGGTCATATTTCCAATTTCAGTCCATTTATCAAAAGAACTTATTCAGCAAGTTGGCCTCCACCATTGGAAGAGCTGCCAAGCTCACCATATTTAATTTATATGGAAGAAAATTATATTTTTAAATATCACAGTCCTCTTTTTCTGTTGCCACGCTTGGAAGTTACATTATAAATAGTCTCAGATTTACGGATTTTTTATGATCCAGATGTGGTTTTCTTTCCAACCTGGTCAGAGCTGTCGGTGATTAGATGAAAAACAAATAAATTATATTCATTAGGAATCAAAACTAATTGAAAGGATACACTAGGATCTAAATGGGTAATACCAAGAGCAAATACTTGCAGAGGTTCAATTTAATTAAAGACTTAAAAGTCAAGAAATGAATCTACTCTGAATGTTGATCATGCTGCTCCATCCCTACTACTACCACTTGGCCCAGGCCATCCGTGTTACCATCCTCACCTGGATTACACAAACAGCCCCCTAAGAGTCCTGGTGGCCACTGCCTTAGTTTCCTCTACCATCCATTTCCTGTGCAGCTGTGCTCCAGCCACAGGACTCCCTTTCCATTACTGTAACACACAGATCTGTGGGTGCTCTGTGGGCCGTTTCTGTGCTGGGGGAAGGGGAGGGCACTGTTTTCTGCTCCCCTAGCCCTGGTTGCTTCTTGTCATCTGCTCTCTGCTCATAGGTTACCACCTCTGCAAGGTGGTACTTGACCATTCTTTTTAAATTGCTCCTCACCCATTTCACACTCTCACATTGTTCATGATCTTCAAAAGATGTGTTAGTAGAATCATTTTTTATGCAGAAAAAAAAAACACAAAATGCAAAATACATTTTCCAACCACACAAAGGAGGGGTATGGGTCGAGGGAGGTGTCTGTTCATCCAGCCCCATCCCCCAGCCCATGTGGTTTTGGCAGCAATAGGAGTATGGAGTAATGGCCCCCCAAGTAAAAAGAGTGTGTGTGTGTGTGTGTGCGTGTGTGTGTGTGTGTGTGTGTGTATGGGAAGGAGAGGGGTGCAAAAGCAGTGGGGAATGGTGTGGGGGAAAGGGACAGATGAGGTCAGCACTGGGAATGCCATAGGTGGGAGGTCATTTCATAAGATTTCTTGTTGATCATACCACTGTGGATATCTCTGCTCCTCAGCAGGACTAGTGTCTTGGCAGTCATGGTGACAGCAACGCTGGAAGTGAGAACTCCCCCAGTGCTCTTGGTAGGAAGCTCCATGGTGAAGTCCCCAACTGACAGCAATGAATCCTGTATAATAGAGCCTTTCTGGCCCCCAAAGATCAGCCCATTCACACACATACAAAAACTAGACTGGTCTTTGCCTACCTGGACACCGACCTCAGCTGGAGTGATACTGACGAAGGCTTTCCCTGGGTGGTTCAGAGGGTGAGGCCTTATGGCCCCGGATGGCCCTGACCTGACAGGTGACCTCTGCCCTGAGGTTGTGGATATAGATATTCTGGGGGGGGGGAGGTGTGTTTGTGCTGCTGGGGCTGCTGGCTAGGCTGGGGACCACGGGCTGCCCTGGGGAGGAGGCGGAGAGCTCACAGCACCCGCTGCTCTAGGGACTGCGCCTCTGCTAGCTGTGCAGCTGCCCTCACCACCACCACCACCACCACCACCACCACCACCACCACCACCAGACTCCACTTTTCAGGTGTGTTTTCCTGTGAGTGAATATAAGCTCCATGACAGCAGGGTTTTCCCTGGATTATTCACTATTATGGTTCCAGGGTCTCAAAAGTTACTGGCATATAGTAGACTCCCAAAAGCATTTTCTAAATGAAGGAATAAGCTTTTGGAGGAAAATCTTATAAAAGTGAGTATTTTTGTGAGATTTAAATAGTTTACTGATTCTGAGTATTATTAACCAAAAGTTTGAATTTAGAAGATACAAAACACAACTGAAGCTGTCTTTTATCACTTTTTTTGACCTTAGGATGTGCAGAAGCTTAAAAAGTATTAATAATAAAAAAGTATTAATAATGGTTATTATCATTAACATATTAAATGACTTAAAAATATAGTTGGAATGTTATGGATAGGCTTAAAAAAGAATTAAATCATTTTTCATATATCTAAAATCCTGATAACTATGAAAAGTAAAATGATCTCTTTCATCTGTTTTTCTAATTCCCATTTGTATAATTAAATGTTACTTTCCTATTTGCACGCTTAGTTTTATTTAGGTTTATAATATAGTGACCTTTATTCATTTGATTTCATGTTTCCTATTTAAACTATTTTAGAAAATATATTTTAAATGACTTAAGAACCTCTAATACGTTGAATATAATTAATATTTATTTGTTAAGTCAAAGAGATCTTTCTCAGGCACTTTTCTAAGAACATTTCTACTCTTTTATTTTTTTTTTTAATGTTCTGTATTGGACAATTTGTTAAAAACCTGAAAGTGAACAGATACTTTAGGAAGGTTAACAAGATACGTATTGAGGCTACAAGTGCTATAAAATATATTTCTTTGATGAGACCTGGCAATTTTAAACCTCTATACTCCCCACACCAAATGTTTATAGTCAAATAGGTTATCTATGTGATGCTTGTAGCTCTCTCCATTTTTCAATTAGCTCACAATTTTAAACACTTTGATGAATTATTTCAAACACTAGCATTTTTATAGCATAAAATGTAGAAATGCAAATTGTTTTGTCACTGACTTTTTAACTTTCAAAAACTGTAAATTGTTTAAAAGCTGGGGATGCTAGGAACCTCAAAGATACTGTCACTACTCAATATCAGCATACTTTCTATGTGTGTTCCATAGAACTCTCTCTACTTTTTTTTAAATAAAATCTGTAGAAAATCTCTCAAATGTCTATTTTGCATTTGATATGCTTTCTCAACATTAGCTCATTAATCTGTCCTTTCTGACAAGTTATAGAAAAGTGAGTCTATTCCAAGGACAAAAATCCACAGTAAAAATTTAGCATTTCATTGTTTGTCATTGAAAATTGTAAAAATTATGATGATGTTAAATAATATTATGGATGATAAAGTTAGGAATCTAGATTAGGTGCCATTTTTGCCTTCTCCATCCTACACTAATATGGTCAAAATGATCAAGATTTTACTTTGGTCATTTTGACAACTAACACAGAGACAAATAAATGGAAAACTTTGAAAAGATAACTGACAAAGTAGTTAATACAGGCCTCCCTCTCCCCTCCTCTCTTACGTTCTTTCTCTCTAAACCTTCTTGTTTGCTTTCTTTTCATCAGCTTATTAACACTTACCTTTCTGAGAATCAGTATAGTAAGAATAAGCTGATTAAAAGTTAATATTGGGGGGATCCCTGGGTGGCGCAGCGGTTTAGCGCCTGCCTTTGGCCCAGGGCACAATCCTAGAGACCCAGGATCGAATCCCACATCGGGCTCCCTGCATGGAGCCTGCTTCTCCCTCTGCCTGTGTCTCTGCCTCTCTCTCTATCTCTCTCTCTCTCTCTCTCTGTGACTATCATGAATAAATAAATAAAAATCTTAAAAAAAAGAGAGAGAAAAATGAGGCTCAAAGCCTTTTAAAAAAAAGTTAATATTAGGGCACCCAGGTATCTCAGTTGATTAAGTGTCTGACTCTTGATTTTGTCTGAGGTCATGATCTCGGGGTCCTGAGATGGAGACCCGTAGGGCTCCATGCTGGGTGTGGAATCTGCCTAAGATTCTCTCTCTCTTTCTCTCTGCCCCCCCCCCATCTTCAGACACATGTTGTCTCTAAAAAATAAAAAATAGTTGATATTGACTATTCACTAATTATATGATCCCAAGCAGCTTACTTAATCTTTTTATTATTATTATTATTATTATTATTATTATTATTATTATTAACCAATCTCTATACTCAACATGGGGCTTGAAACTACAACCCTAAGATTAAAAGCCACATGCTCTATTCACGGAACCTGGGGGGCATCCTTTACTTAGTCTTTTGTGCTCCAGTTTCTCATCTATAAAATGGGGACAATATTTATTTTATTTTAATAAAATTCTAGTATAAATCAAATGGATTAGTACATAAAAGTTTGTTTAGTCATGCTCAGCACATAGTGAGTGTTCAGTAATTGTTAGCTGGTATTTTTTTAAGGTAGAAATAATAGTAGTGGTAGTAATAGTAGCAACAGTAAGGAGTAGTAATAAGTACTAGTAGTGGAGGTAGTAGTATGCCTACCATGTTTGAGAACCACTCTAGTTCTCTGTTTAGTGGCAAATCAAACAAACCAGACAATTCTTGTTTCACTCTGGATATTTTCTGGTAACCTATGTTCCATGCCATCAATTCTCTCTTCAGCTGTACCCTTCTGCCATCATATCCATTTAATATGTTCATAGCTTTAGATGTTGGCCTTTCCAGGTACATGTTTTTAACCTTTTCATCATAGATTCTCATTCTCTGCTGAAATTCTCCATCTCACTGTCTGTTTTGTTGAACCTTTTAGTCACGATTATTTTAATGTTTCCACTTAATAACTCCAAGCTGCCAGAATAATTTTGATTAAGTACTGGAAAATTTTAATTAAATGTTAGAGACATTAATAGAGGCTCTAGATCTTCCTCTGAAAGGGATGTTGTTGTCTTCCTCTGAAAGGTATAAACTTCCAGCTCTTCAAGTCAAGGCCTGAGTTATTTTATGTGTCCTTCCTACCTTAGCAGCTGTGTTGCCCAATTTCTATGTCTGCAATTTAGTGGAACCACTAGAAATGACTCATCTTTTCAACCTCCCCTCCCCATTTTGAATAAACAAATGCATCTAGAGGGAAAGAGGATTTAAGTGGCATGTTCCTCCCTCTGTGTTTCCCTCCTACCTACTCCCTCAGGTCTTGGTTGTTTGGAGAGCCCCAGACTCCTTCAAGTAGCTGTTTATTTTACCAGCAGTGGTCTGATACAGTCTCACTCTACACATCCAGAAACAGAAGTGATTTCTTAAAAAAAAAAAAAAAAAAAAAAAAAAGGTATACTTCATATTTCTAAGGATTAAAAATTAAAAAGTTAAAATAGTAAGCTTATTTCCACTAAAAATGTCTGAGAATTCCTTATGTAAGAGTGAAACTGTTACAACATCTATACAAACACTGTCTTCTTTATATTCTAAGTGTAGGTATTCAAATGAGTAAAATATTTAGGACAGCTTATGACCAAGCCTGTAATTTTAGTTGGATTAATTAACTTCTCTCCATTATCTTCTTGGGGAAAATAAACTTTTTCAGACCTGTTTCCTCTATGAACTAAGATTATTTGATAAAATGAGAAAACCCAATGAGCTTCCCAGAAGGAGGGTGCAATATAAGCACAAAGCAACTATCTAAGGATTGCTTTATTGGGCAATATGAAAACTTATTGTGATACTAATCTTAAATGGTTCTGTATTATGTTAGTCTTTGCCACCCATTATGATATGTAAAATCTCTGTACTCTCAAGATTCAATCACAGTTTTCAGATCTAATGATGACGTGCAATTTTAATTATTAAGGAGTCCTAACTAACTTAGTTATCACTCCATTTTGTATCTATTTTAATTAAATTTCTTTCCTTCTTTCATGGTTTGGGAAGATAGTAATCTTATTCACTCCTTTTATCAACTTCTGGTTCTAAGGTTCTCAGACACTGGGCCATAGGGAAGGATTTTTGGCAAAGAATCCCTGTCAATATCCTTTATGTTGTAGACACTCAAAAGTTAGTTCTCTCAGTGGGTACGTGCACTGCTAAAGAAAAATAAAAAGACAAAAACCACTGCATGATTCTCTGACTAGAGAGATCTAGCTCAATATGAACCTCTTCACCAGACTCCTATTCTGACTCTCATCATTAGATGAATGTACCACAGCCTCTTATTCTGGGAAATCACGCCAATTACATCAACTGGGTTGAAGCAAGAGCAAGACTTATCAACTGTGGCTATGTTCTGCAGTTTCACTTGACACACACAAAACTTCATGCTTGTCACCTCCTGTTGGGAGAGGACTATGTGTACAGGCTGTTCATTGCCATCCCTTCTTCACATCTGGCCATCTCTGTCTAAATCTGTTCTCTGCTACATAACCATAGAAAACAGATGAGCAAGTCTTCTGCATTAGTGGATGTCCAAATAAGAAAAGATACCAGTTTCTCATTTTTGTAAATATTCCCAATTTCTATCATTGATTCTTTGAAGCCTCCTCACTTGGCTTTAGGATGCGGCATCTTACATGGTGATAGGGAAGGAACACACACAGCACTCCATTTTGCACTTGACTTATATACGAATCCCGCAATTGTCCCTTCTCTCCTACTCCCCTGTCTTCTGCTTGTTTGGGTGGCCAACAAGGGTGTGGAATAAATTAGGTTGATGTCTAAGTATGTCAAAGCCTGCTCAATCATTTTTAATAAGTCTTAAAAACGTTATGATCTCAAATCTTTGTAGCCTTCTTTAAAATACAGGTTGTATTTAAATACTCCCCAGCTTCTCACTTACGTGTCTCATAGCTAGTGGGCTACCATCTTAGGTGTGGCATCAGCAAGAATGAGGGTGTGTAGATTATAAAGAAATTTATCGGGCTACTCTATGTACTTTGATTGCCATTTAGAGTGAGATAGGAAGCTAAGTGAGGGTTGTGAGTAGAGATGTGTCATGATTCAACTTCCTTTTAAAGGGCTTCCTTTTTTAAATCGCTGCCATTTTATTAATAGACTGCAGAGAAGTGAGAACAGAGCCAGAAGGGGCGGTAAGAGCTGATACAATAATCTTTATTCATCACTCTCATTTTATCATGGTGAAAATGTTTGTGAGAAGCTCTGTAATAGGTCATATCTCAAGTTCAGTTGGCCAAGACTGAGTTATTTGCTGACTCTCATGCTGCAAGCACACCTGGGAAAGGACTTATCTGGCATTCTCGGTGAGTATTGTAGGAGATAGGTTTTGCTGGCCAGAAAAATGGGAGAGACGGCTGTTGGTTAGATAATCAATAATGTTTTTCTGGGTGGACTAAGAGCATTAAAATGTCTTGAAGCTTTTAACTAGAATATTAAATTGATAAAGTTTTATGTTAGAATAGCCTTTCTAAGTACTGAGAAAAATGGACCAAAGGGAAGGAAGACCAGAAGCAGAGAATCCAATTAGATATTGTTTCCATAGCCCAGGTGAGACACGATAGTATATGATAGTGACCTGGGATTGATTGATGGTGGGAAGTTAGGGCAATGGAGAGGAGACATCAATAGTGGTGCTCAGACTAGATTTCGGAAATGGGTCAATGGGTAGATCATGTTGCCATTCTTTACAATTTATATTTTTTATAAAAGGAGAGCATGTTTAGGAAGAAAATTAGTTTGTCTCCAGATAAGCTGAGTTTAAGATATGTTTAGAAAAATCTAAATAATGATGTACAATAGGCAGATTCTGAAGGGCAGGAGATATATCAAGGCTCAAAATATAGATGTAAGGGTTATCTATGCACATATGATAATGTTCAAGTACAAACAAAAAATTAATCCAGAAAAAATGGGACTGGAGCAAGATGATGTTCTGAACATATGTTTTTATTTTCTCTGGCTCTGCATATAACGAGGGGAGCGAGGAGAGATTCAGAGAGAGGTAAATAGCAGATAAATAGAGGTTTAAAAAACATTTGAATGGAAGATATTAGCAATGAGTTAGAAATGTTTAGTATAAGAATAGAAAGAATATGTACAATATAATCTTTAGAAATAAAGTGAGAAGAAATCACAATGCCAAAATACACGTGAGAAAATATCCCTGCAGAATTAGAAGTAATTCCAAGAGTCAATCTGAGAATTTCTCCTTGAGAGGAGAAAATGTAGAATTATTCTCTCTAATACTAGAAAAGTGAATTGCCAGTGAAAACAAGTGTTATTGACAGGCTCCTATGATCATGCATTCCAAATGTGTAGTTATACATTTAAAGGAAGGCAAATCAGTTTCAGCGCTTGTTTCTGCAAATTAGGTGAAGTTTTGCATGTAATCACAGTTGGGGTTTTGCCAAGTGAGAAAGCCAGAGGGATAGTGGGTTCTGTGTTTTGATTGTATTGAGCAAGAAATTATGGTGATGGACGAAGGAATACAAGTTGTGTACAGGATACATTGCAGACAGCAAGTTGGGGATGGTGGTAGATATTTTTTTTAAAGTGATAAATTTAATGAATTGCATGATTCAGGGAAGTCAAGGAATTGTTTAGATGTGTGCAAAGTCAGTGAGTTGAAATGTTAGAAGTTTGTAAGAGAGGATTCTTTAAATCAAGATTTGAGATGTAAGAAGCACCTGGGTGGTGTCTGCCTTCGACTGGGTTGTAATCCCAGGGTCCCAGGATCGAGTCCCGCATCAAGCTCCATGCAGGAGGCCTGCTTCTCCCTCTGCCTGTATCTCTGCCTCTCTCTGTGTGTCCCTCATAAATAAATACATAAAATCTTTTTTTAAAAAACATTTGAGATGTCATATACTTATTGGAAGTAAAAAAAAAGTCTAGAAATGACTATGAGACTAGTTGAATAAAGAGGCAGGAGGAAAAATTTATTTCAGATACATTTTTTAGAAGGATGGCCAGATGAGAAGTTTCCGGTGGCATGACCCTTGAACCTACCTGATGCTGAAGACCATATAATAAGCAACAATTATAGGCAGTAAAGAGAAGAATGACTCAGGTGGTTATACTTCAGTGAATGTTTTAGATTGAGCACAATATTTTGAAATGTCATGTAGTATCGTCAGATAACATGGATTTCAAAAGCATTGGGCTTTAAGGGAGAGTTATGAATTACATGTTTGTGTCCACCTTTCAATTCTTCTGTTGAAACCCTAACTCCCAGTGTGATGGGATTTGGAGCTGGGGCCTTAGAAGGTTAGGTGAGGTCATGAGCACGGTGTCCTTATGATGAGTTGAGTGCCTTATAAGAAGAGACATGAGCTCTCTCTCTCTCTCTCTTTGGGTGCACAAGAAAGAGGTCACATGAGTACACAATGAAATGGCAGCCGCGTGAAAGCAAAGGAGAGAAACTTCACCAAGAACTGGCACCTTGATCTTTGTCTTCTCAGCCTTGAGACCTGTGAGAAATATGTGTTGGTTGTTTAAGTCACCTACTCTGTGATGTTATGTCATAGCAGCCTGAGCTTATTAAGGCAAGGAGTGATAAGAAGTCATCTGGAGCCGGGAATGAGAAGCAAGTAGAAGCAATGCTCCTCCACCTCCAGCCCCAACCCCACTTTCCCAACGTGGAAAGTATGTGGTGTGAGAGAAATAAGTAGTCATCCTTAAGAGATCCCTCGGGCCATGTCACTCAGATTCACACAGAAGTGTTATGGCAACGAGGGTTTGGAAAGGAGGCTTAAAGGATAAAAGATCTGGCTGGTCACAGGCCATAAGTATATTAGAGGGCATGGTGGAAGGGCTCTAGGGGTTGGGGAAGATCTGAGATTAGGAGATGGACAGGGGACAGAACCCCAGCTGACGGCTTAGGGAGTTGGGTTAGAACTGAGGTAAGTGAGTATGTAAGACAAGAATGTATTCATTGTCTTTCCATTACACATGGATAATTGATTCTAATTATGGCCATCTGCATTCAGTTGAGGTTTCTGGTGTGGAGGTGCCTCAAGCACTGGTCCTCCTGTGGAAGCCATGGAGCTCTGTTGGCATCCTTTACATGACAGAGTTGGGAAATGGGTGGTTGTGCCACCGCACCCAGAGCTCAGTGGTGTCACTTCACTTCCACAACATCTGGAACCTTGTAGGCTTCCTTTAAATTTCTGTATGGGGTGATACTTTCACACTAGCATTCTGGGCATTTAGTCCTAATGATGGTCTTACATATGTGTGCGTTTGGGTGTTCTTTTCTCACATGCCTATTAGTGAAGTGGTATTTGCTTTTGATAAAATTTTGTATCAACTTAATTTTTTTTTCACAGTAATTGTTTGAAACTCCTTATAGATGTAAAACTGTATATTTTGGGGAAGGGAGCGCTATGCGTAAATACCTCATGAGGGCATTTGTATGAACAGTTTGATGGCAACTATATCAACACATAAAAATCATGTGGAATATGTGCAATAAATAAAATGATACGGATTTGTGAAATGGATTAAGAAGAAAAACTAACATCATCTGAGCTCATGGTATATGCTAGATGCAATCCTCAGACTGTCACCTATCTATCTCATCGGATATCCATAATGACACTATAGAGTATGTACTGTTATCAACCATATTTTACATGAGGACATCGAGGCACAGAAAGATTAAAGAATTTCTACAAGAATACTCACACATTATGGAGAGAAGCCAAGAAATAAACCTTGGCTCCAGGTCTAACACTGAAACATACACCTGCACACATATACTCCTATATACACATATGACCTATATATGTTCCTATATATTTATATATTATGTATATAAATTAAGTAGGCCCCATGCCGCTTGAAAGAACTGAAGCACTAGGACAGTTCAGGGAAGAAGGTGATTACTTCTGGTGGAATAAATGAGAAAAAAGAGGAGTTAACAAGAAGCCAGAGCTGAGATGAGCTGCGATACAGAGTATGAGGATTTCCGGTGGAAGCACCAACACACACGCACACAGGACGTGTATATTTACAGAATGGCAAGTAGCTTCACTTCATTGAAGATCAGGTGTATATGAGAAGGAAAGAAATGGTCAATAGGAATGGAGTGATAAATTTGGATATTACTGAAGGCTTCGATTATATGCTATTTCTATAGGCTAATATAGAGTGGAAAAGTGGAGATATTGGACCAGAGGAATTCTATTTTGATTATCAAAATAGCTGTATTTTGGAAAGATTAATCTGGAAGACATTAATGATATAAATCAGCAAAAGAATTGCTCAATTGTAAAACTATGATAGACATTGCAGTAATAAATAATGGAAAAAGTAGGAGGGTTATTTTCATACTTCGCTATAACTTAAACCGTAACTTCTGTAGCTGTAATTTTACAGCTATCTGACCTTAGTTGGAAATTATTAACCTCACACTTCAAAGCCTTAAAACTTCTGGCAGAAATTAAAGACAAAAATTAAACCTGAACTAATATTACATGTTAATGTACTAAATAAATAAAATATTCTTTGAATGCCTCAGTCTAACTCTTCCCCCACAATTTTCATTCCCTCTCTTTCTTCCTCTGTACTTCCAAGAGGCTTATGATATATGATAAATGTCACTTTGCTTGTGTTCTGAAAGGAAAGAGGCAGAGATTAGGAAAATAATGAGCAACTCAATATCCCTGCTTCTTTCATCACTTCACATTCACACTTGTTTAAATACTGCTTAACAATGCACATGATAAGACTAAGAGCTGTGTTCTGCAAGGGCAGCTAAAGATCTTTCCAACCAAAATTGGTTACGGATGGCTATCATCATACCTACATCCATCCACCATCTTAATTTTTTTTTAATTAAAACTTTTACCTTTTATCATAAGAATGATTAACGTACAAGAAAGGAGACATTTCTCCATTATTGACAAATCACAAATAGACTAATATCTCTGTGTTGGAAAGATTCATGATGTTAATAATTTTATATCATTTGTTCTATTATATGTTAGGTTACTCCACATTCTCTGAGAATATACTGACCTCAAAAATGTACAACGATTTTCAAAATCTCTCATGCTTAAGAATTAAGAGCCCCTTGAAAAGTAAACGCAAGTAAAGTCACTTTTTTTCCTGAAGGAAGATAAAACCCACCATGGGTCAGCAGAACTGAATATTTCTTTCTCTCATTAGTGAGAAAGCTTTTATCTTTGGTCCATTGATTATCCACAAACTTTTTCAGCTCATTCCTGCAGTTCAAGCTATTTTTTGTAATGGAAATGAGTCACAGGAAGCAGTACCTTTAAAATAATCCTGACAAACAACATTAATTTACTTTATAAGACTCCATTATTAGATAAGCACAGAGTGTAGCAACAACAACAAAAAACTTGAAGAATTTGTAGAAAAACAAATACGGTAGCAGAACTTGGCCAGACATCTGAACTGTGTACACTTCCCGACTCTTTCATTGTCTTCTCTGTTTGGAATGAAAGCAACCTGACATTCAAAGTGCCTAACACTTCTGTGGTTAAACACACCACTGAAAAGTAAGAACACATTGTAGGTAGGGCTAAACAAAGCCCTCCTCCTTTATGTAGAAGGAGTAATTAGGCATGTGCCACAGACACATGCGCCGAAAGCCCCAAGAGGGATTTTCTTCCAGGTAATCTAAAATTGTCTAATATATTTTTAAATGAAATGTTTTCCTGCTTTCTTTGTTTTAAAATTCAGAAGATTGTTGGCATATATTAAGTCCAAATATCTAAATGTGTTGAAAATGATCTTTGCAGTATCTAAAAATTTTTGTTTTTAAAGCAAGCAGCGTACATATTTAAAATAAATCACTTTTTTCTTCTCCTCTTCCTCCTCCTCCTTTTTTTTTTTTTTTCTTTTTTTGTCTTTTTCTAGATACAAAAACCAGATTGGTGTCTTCATGCAACGACATTGAGCTGGAGCAGAGCATTTCTAAATGAACATTGGTCCTCTTTTTTGGCACAAAGTAACTGAGTAGTATTAATAATGAAGCCTAAGCTCTTGGTCTATTTTTCTGAACTAGTTTATAACCTTTCATGAGAGTGGTTCATAAACTTTTTTCAGCATACCAAGATATTTGATGTTGCCAATATTGGGGCATATATTATATACCTCAGTTACCTGGAGATAAGATTTTCTGCAAAATCAGTGAATCAACTAGGACGCAGTCTCTATGGAGATTCACCAACCATCCAAATCTTTTTTTTTCCCAAAAAAAAAAAACCCCTGCATGTGTTAGTTCAGAAGACTTGGCTTGTGCTCTAAACTTAATGACTCTGTTGTAATAATCTTAATGCACTTGTCCTGAAATATTTTCTTCCACAGCAGATTATAGAAAATAAGTCAGAAGAATTGGCAGGAAGCTAAATTTAGTACTGAAGATCCTAGGCACTGGAGATGAAATGGGCGACAACATGATCAATGGTACCAGAAAGCTGAGACTCTACCCCAGCAGATGCTCACTCACTCTCCTTGCCTCTGTCGGGATCACTATATGATATTCAGTGCAGGCACTCATGTTTCTCCTAATCATGAGTCATTAAGAAAAAGCTAAATTAGGTTCCATATATTATGTGTAAAGAGCCATGACTGTGTGTCAAATATTAGATGAATACCTCTCGAGGGGGAAACAGACTACTCTTTCTTTCAAATTCCCTGGCTTAAATGTATTTTTAAGGAACTGCTACACAGAGAAAAGTTCATCTCCCAAAGATGGAGATGTAAAGTCGAGTTCGTGGGTTGCATAGGTCATGCATTCAAAACTGAAATTGGAATGATTCATCACTAATTGTGCTAACAGCCCGTCAGTGCTTCCATTTTGAAAACTGTTTAATTTATGTCACCCGGTGGGTCACAACTCTGTGAAGTGTATGTTTGGGTTTTACACACAAGGGAACTGAAGATTGAAGAGGTGAAGGGAATCATCCCAAGTCATAGAGCTGATAAATGGCAGAATGTGACCATAGACAACTTGTCATAAAACTAAATTTGTTATGGTTTCCTTCAAAACCTGCCACTTCCCATTTTTCCCAGATATTATACATATCAGTATGAATATCTGTCACATTACAGAGTAGATAAAATCCAACAGTTAAATGAAAACCACAGCTTACTCCAGTAAATCATATTATTCCTCTGAATTCTGAAATGATATTGAAAATAATTTCTCAAAAAAAAAAAAAAAAAAAACCTTTTTCATAGGAAAAACAATCTGCCCTATCCTGAGTTTCCAACTCTTAGGAACGTAGCCTTCATTTAAAAAATCATTGCGCTCCAACGACGGTAGGACATGTGGGGCCTTTGCTGGTTTCCAGGAATATAAAAAATTGTTGCTCCACCCCCCTCCCCACCTTCTTTTTGGAAATGACTTCAATGTCATTGTATATTCCTACAAGGAAAGAATGGAGGAGCAACACAACCTAGTGGTTCCGAGTACTCTAGAGTCAGATTCTCCAGGTACAAATCCAGCTTCTTGGCCTCCTTAGATTTGTGTCCTTGAACAAATGACTTCCTTACTTAGTGCCTCCTATTGTCTTCTACAAATGGGGATAAGAGAATTACTTACCTCATAGTTTGTTGTGAAGAATAATTGCATGTAAGCTCATTTACATAAGGTTAAGAGCTGTGTAGAAAATGTACTTTTTGGGCTTCGAAATAACCCTAAGATAGAGGCATTTTTAATCCTTATTTTAGAGATGAGATCACTGAGCCTGAGAAAAGTTAATTAACTTTCCCAATGTCAAACAGGTGCGTGTGGCAGAGCAGGAAATGAAACACAAGTCTGATTAGAAAGCATCTGTTTAACCGGTATGAAATATTTTAACCTGGAACTAGCTGAAGTAGTGCATCATTTAATCAGTTCAGAAAATGTGGAATTCTATGAAACGAGTTTTGTTTTTTTTAAAAAAATAAAAAACTAGACATTGCACTGAATTCTTTGAAATTTTTTTTAAGTTTTTAAGTTTCTTTTTAAAGGGCATCATAGAGTTCAGGTTGGGTGGTTTACCAAAGGTAACAGAGTGCTGGCAATGATTGTCCTCACCACATCATATTAGTTACTCTCTGTGAGCACCTGTTCTATTTCAGCATCTTTCATGCATTATCTTAAGACCTATGACAACACAATAGCATGAATACCTACGTTTGCAGATGGGAAGACTGAGGCGTGTAGAGGTTGAGAAATGTACTTATAGTTATTCAGATATAAGGTTGCAGACCTACGAAATAAAGCTAGTATGGCTTAGCTTTCAAACCTATTTTATGCAAAATTGCTTTTTATCCATAAGGTTCTGACTGACAGTAAATTCCTTACTGTGTCCACGACTATCTAATGGTAATAAGGTACCCAGTATGCCTCCATATTCGTCTTCACTTATTTTAGACTCAATAGTATTTTAGTTTGTTTCCTTTATTTCCTTTATCATCCATACATCTATCCATCCATCTACCCATCCATTCATCCATCCCTCCATCCACCCGGCTTTATCTTTCACCCATCAATCTAGGTGATTGAGCATCTTCTCTGTGCTAGCACTCTACTAGTGGTTAGAAAAGAGACATTATTTCAGTGTATGTGTGGGTGATTTCACTGAGGAACCAGTTCTTTTAATATCTGGATTCTTGGGCAGCCCGGGTGGCCCGGTGGTTTAGTGCTGCCTTTGGCCCAGGAAGTGATCCTGGAGACCCTGGATCGAGTCCCGCGTTGGACATCCCTGGATGGAGCCACTTCTCCCTCTGCCTGTGTCTCTGCCCCTCTCTCTCTCTGTGCCTTTCACAAGTAAATAAAATAAAATCTTTAAAAGAAATCTGGATTCTTCTCCTAAATATACTTTTACAAGGATAGTTACTTTCTCTTCTGAATTCTTTTGTTTAGATTCTTCCTTTTGCACATGGAACATGGTTGCCAACATACATTCCACCACACGATCTATTCACTTACTTATTCTCTGAAGAAATATTCATCACGTGCCTACCCTCTATCAGACATTCATTTGACTCCTGGATATAGAAGAAAGCAAAACAGACACAATACCTTGCTTCCATGGAAGTTTTATTACCTGTAGAAAATACAGAGCCTAAATCAGCTGTGTGGTGGGACTGTCAGGTGGGACAATGGAGATAATTAAGGGCAGGTAAGGAAAATGGACACGTGACCAGTGTAAATGATATGATCAGAAAAGAGCTCTCTACTAGAGTGGTGTTGTAAGCTGGCACCTGAAAGAAGCAAGCCATGCCAATATTAGGTAAAAATCCTTAAAGCAGATGAAAAGTAAGAGCAAACATCCTGAGGTAGAGATTTGCCTGACATGTTCAGACCTCTGGCCATGTTAGCTGTGATAATCAGGGAGATGAAATGGTAGAGAGTGGGGCCAGAGCAAAGGGGTGGGGTGTTGAGGATGAAAGTCTCATCATTCAGGACATTATAAGCCATTGAAGAACTCTGACTTTCAACCCGAGTGAGTTTAGAAGATGGTCAAATGATTGAAGCCAGAGAATGACTTGTCCAAACTTTTCTCAGATGCCACTCTGATGGTTGTATTGAGAATAAACTGTGCAGAAAGGAGGACATATAAGGGATGTGGGTGCCTTAGGCCACAGTAATTGTAATAGAGCAAGTGGATCAAGCAAGTTTTCTGTGGGCAAGAGATGTGGTGTGTGTGACAGAGACGGGAGGCACTAGTAAGTCCGGATCTGGACTGAGTAACTGGGAGGAGGTCATTGCAATTGGCTAAGATGAGAAAGACAGAGAATATCCTAGTGGGGAAAATTGGGAAAATCCCAAGCAACATTTTTTATACACCAGTGATTCACCTGTGATTCACCAACATTTTTTATACATTACCCCATTTAGTCCTTACATAAAAACATACAATTCAGTTGTTATCCTCTATCTTTTATAGCAGAGGAAACCCAGAGTAAGTGAGATTAATTATTTTCCTAAATTGACACAATCAGGAGAGAAAATCAAAATTCCCATCCATGTCTGTGTCATGACAATGCCACCGTTGTGGACGTTACATATGTCTTTCTCCCCCACCACTTGGCATCATGTAAATGCTTTTTTTTTTTCCCCTGATTTTCTGATCCAATGTTACAGTGGGATTATAAGCGTTAAGTGTATATGCTGTTTTGTTTTCATCTCCTGGAGTGCTGTGCTCAAAGTAGATGCTCAGTAAGAGTTTTGAACAGAAGTATACCTAGTTCAACAAAGAAAAATGATTCCCGGCACACTGTTTCAAGCAAAGTGACCAATGTTGCCTCTGTGTAACATGATGTGATACGTAACGATGGGAGTTTATCACTTAGAACAATTTTGTTATTAAGTAAGGGAATGTTGAACTTGTGAAAATAGGATCTAGAAAACACAGGTGTTACACACACACACACACACACACACAAATCCAGTAGGAATAATTAAATAGTAATGCTAGAAAAGGGCAGAGAAATAACCATGGTTTTGGGGCACCTGGGTGGCTCGGTGGTTGAGCATTTGCCTTCAGCTCAGGGCATGACCCCAGGGTCCTGGAAGCAAGTCCCGCATTGGGCTCCCTGGGGACAGCCTGCTTCTCTCTCTGTGTCTCTGTGTCTCTCATGAATAAATAAATAAATAAAATCTTTAATAAAAAAGAAAAGAAATAACCATGCTATCATAAAAAAATGACAAAACAGAGCCCAGAATAATTAAACTACTTTTCAGGATCACAAAACTAAAGAATTCGACTTCAGAGTGTCTTCACGTCTTTGCAGAGAGACAATTGTGTGTTGCCCTATATCCCTAGTATTTAATAAAGTCAGTAAAAATTCAAAAAATACCATCTGTGTGGGGTGCCTAGGTGGTTTGGTGGGCTAAGCATTTGCCTTCTGCTCAAGTCCTGACTCCAGGGTCTGGGGATCAAACCCCCACCACTGCTGGGCCCCCCTTGCTTCTCTTTCTCCCTCTTCCACTCCCCCTGCTCATGCTTTCTTTCTCTCCTTTCTGTCTCTCTCTCAAATAAATAAATAAAATCATTTTTTTAAGGTATCATTTGGCGGCGTAGATGATGCATCATTAACACAGGTTATTATCAGAAAGAAAAAATACGGTGGGTCAGATGCCTCAGAAACTCTTCTGCAAGCTTTGTTTTTTCCCAGGATTAGAAGTTTGGGGAGATTTGCTGCAAGGTTTGTCTACCTGAATAGTGAGTATTTTTGTTTGAATAGGCACGAATGCTTTGCTCAGGGAGTTGAGATCAGTGTTTCAGTACTGACCCGAAGTAAAATTTCTATAAAGGTTACCGTTTGGGGAATGTGTAGTTTGTTTGAATCTTTCAATTAGTAATACATTGCTGATTCTGTGTCGCTTGGAAGCTTCATTAACTCTTTCAGTCCACTAGAGCCCCATTAGGTAATTATTATTATTTTTAAAAATTATTTCTTTTTATTTATTTTTTAAAGATTTTATTTATTCATGAGAGACAGAGAGACAGAGAGGCAGAGACATGGGCAGAGGGAGAAGCAGGCTCCTGCGGGGAGCCAGATGTGGGACTTGATCTCAGGACCCTGGGGTCACGACCTGAGCCAAAGACAGACACTCAACTGCTGAGCCACTTCATTTTAGTGAATGAAGTAAAACCACTAGATCTTGAAAAATAATTCAAAAGAATGACTCCAAAGAGCTAATGGAAGATTCTTTCTTTTTTAAAAAAGATTTTATTTATTTATTCCTGAGATACACACAGAGAGAGAGGCAGACACAGGCTGAGGGAGAAGCAGGCTCCATGCAGGGAGCCAGATGTGGGACTCGATCCCAGGTCTCCAGGATCTGCCCTGGGCTGAAGGCAGGTGCTAAACCACTGAGCCACCTGGGCTGCCCTGATGTGAGACTCTTAGTCTCCACCCCACACACTACTCTATATCATTGAAGGTGTTTGCAGACATAAAATATATGCATAACCTGGTGTCAATGTCATACTGCTTTTTGAACAAACGACAGGTAATATATTTAATAGTTGAGAATTAGCTACGACTAGAATTCTATGTACACTCCCTGGATTTATTAGAGCATTTTCAAGGCAAGTGTATCTAGAAACGTGTGTGCTTTGAGTAAGACTCAAGGTGAAGTGGTAATGAATTGTTTATTAAAGGAAAGCTCTTTCATGTGACATTAATACTTTTAATTAAAACTGGAACTTTCTTTAAAATAATGAAAATTTCAGATTGTTTCACCACTTTTTTGGCAAAAATTCATGTCTAGAATGGAGGAAGAGGTTTGTCTGAGAATTTAGTGATGTAAGGTCCTTTACAAAACACATTAGGTAAATTAAGAAAGGAACTGGAGACTTAACATAATAATTCTTGTGTGTCTAGACTCAGTTGTCTAGAATGGATGCTTGAATATATTTGGATCTTTCTGCTTTATTTTATTTCATCTTTACATTTTTTTAGGTCACCATCTTTAGGTTCTGAATGACTTTATTGTCACAAGCTGTAAGGCAAATTTTCACCCTTAAAATAGAAGCCATGTAAATAAAGTCAGGTTTAATTAACAAATGCATATATTTTTATGGAACGAATAAGTGATTCATTGTAAATTATTCACAAAGGGCATTTAGAAAGTCATAGAAATTAACCATTATGGTTATATTTGAGTATATGTGTATGTTTGTACATATGCGCGTGCGTGCGCATAAATCTTTATTTCTTCGACTAAAGCCCTGAAGTTAAAATACTGCTAGTGGTTTTTTTATTGTTATCATTTGTAAGAAAAATTATTAGGAATACTGGAATATATTAAGCATAAACACTGCTTATTTTATCCTATTAGGGTTTAGCTTATTGGAGCCAGACTTCCTGAGTTTGGAACCTGACTCCTATGCTTGTTAGCTGAGCAGTTTTCTTATTCATAAATTGTTTCATCTTCCCAAAATGTTAAATGAAGGTGAGCATAGTACTAAGTCATAGGGTGGTTGTCAAAACTTAGATAATTAATACATGCAAATTTCTTAGAACATTGTCTATAATCTAATACATGTCCAAATGATGTTAATAGCTGTCATTATATTTTACTTTTACTGGTATTTGGCATTATTTTCTTGGACTTTGATAAAAGATATTGGGTTTGACTGTATTAGTTTATCTCTCTCTTTTCTTTTAAATATTTTATTTATTTCTTTATTTGAGAGAGAATGAGAGACAGCACAAGCAGGTAGGGGCAGCAGAGGGAGAAGCAGGCTCCCCACAGAGCAGAGAGCCCCACTCGGGCCTGGATCCCAGGACTCTGATCTGAGCTGAAGGCAGATGCTTAACTGACTGAACCACCCAGGCGCCCCTCGTTTATCTCTTATGTTAGATTACAACTCTTCTATTTAAAGTCTAAAATATTTCATGTATTTATAAAAAATACATTTATTGTGTAAATTTTGGAAATAAATTTAGCAATAAACAAGAGAAAAAACATCTCATCAACCAAAAATGATCAGTATTTACATTTGGTGATATTGGTTTCTTTTCAGTCATGTCTTTCAGGAATATTTTACATAGTTTAAGTCATTATGTACATGAATTTTTATATTATAAGTAACTACTTACCATTTTTCAAAAAAATCATTTTGGTGTACCATCATAAGGTCTTTAAAAAACTTTCTTAATGAGTGCATAATATTCCATCTGGTGAGTAAAGCATGATTTAATTAATCATATTTCTATCACTGGTCATTTAATCTATTTCCAAGTTTATCATTGAGTAACCCTATGTTAATGTCTTTCTTAAGTTAACATTTATTAAGTGGAGCCTTGGGGTAAAGGATGGAAAGCTGTGGTTCAACAAAAGACCACGACAGAAATTGAAATAGATTTCACAGGTGTTGGAGGAAGTAGTAGGCATGTCTTGCGGGACAACACAGGGAGGTCAAGGCAAGGTGTAGGCAGAAAGAGCCATAGGAGTTGGGGCACATGCCCTTATTAGGGTCTGTGGGTGGAGTGCTTTGGGATTCCCAGCTAAGGCTCAATTGATCAATTCAAACCAAAAAAGTAGGGTTTGGGTAAACTCTAATGAGATCTTAACTAAGGGGCACATAGGGTAAGGCCCAAGGAGATGGAGAGGCCTCATTAGAAGGGCACCTGGGAGAGTCAGTTTTAGAAGTTATATCTGCTCGTGACTCTGAGGGCTGCTATCTAGAGCGTGCACTTGCTTGAGGGGCTTAGTGTCAGTGTAAGGTCCCCAGAGGTTGCTGACCCAACAGAACAGATGCCAAGGCTGTGATGCCAAAGAATAGCTTAGCTAAACTCTCAACATCCTAAAAATGGCATTAGTAGTCGTACAGATGTGTTTTCCTTTTGTATTTTTTATTATGATAGGACAACTGATATAAATGCATTGAGGAGCTCACACTGTTTTCCAGATAAAATTGAACCAAATTTCAGTACTACAAATGACATCTCACAGAGTCTTTCCTATTTTTAATGCTACTCTAGAAAATGGTGATACTCTAAAGAAAATGGCAGATTATCCCTTTTTTGATTATGAAAATCACACATACATTTGCTAAAATAGAAACATGGGTATCGTACAATGAAATAATATGCAGAAATGTGAATGATAAGTGTCTTTCATCCATCCCACATCCCCAGAACCACAACCGATGGTTAACCACAATCACAATGACTTCTAAATCATTTGGGGACAGGCCCAATCTCTCTCCGCTTTTCCTTTGCTCCCTTGTCTGGCTGCCAGGCTGACCATGGGCAGTGTGAGAGAACAGGCGATAGATAATGTGTTTTATCTCTGGTATATCATTGCAGGCAACAAAAAAGTTGCACTTTTTAAATTCTGTACCACTTGAATGCAAAGTCCTTGATACGTTTCTTCCCTAGCAGCTCACAACAACTCAATGAGGTGACTGTTATCTCCATTTTACAACAAAGCAATCATCAACAAAACTAAATTGCTTGTCCAGTGTCACATAGTTGGTAAACAGAGGGCTTAATTTCATACCCTGATCACCCTGGCTCTCAGCACCATGCAAGGTGGAAAATGTAATCCCTTTCCAAAATCACTAGCTTTTTTAAATAAAAATTTTCATCGATCAGTTTGAATTTATTTAGTTATTATTATGCTTACTAACCAGGTATATTTCCTCTTGCTTCTTTTTAATTTATGTGAAATCATATAACATAATACCTGTTATAGGTTTGAAATTCACTGTTTTGTGAAATCTAAAGTCAATCAGTGATGTAACAAAAAGAGCCAATCATTTTGATCCAAGGAGGTAATTAGATACATTTAGAAAAGATATAGAAATTGAATTAATATTTAGTCTAGAATCTCCTAAGGATTCCTGATTTTAGAAAATAATCATACTTTATCCAGAGATAAATTTCTGAAACATCATTCATCTGTAACCCCAACAAAATTGTGGGTAGAAAAAAGTAACTCTTAAAAGTAATAACATGGTGGTCAAAATGACTAGGTATTTATTTAGTTCCAGTGATAGGGCTGTATATAGAGACAGTGATTGGAAGTGGACTCAAAGTGCTCTTTATACAGATAATCAACACTGCAATCCTAAATGTCGCCGCTAGTCCTTTGCTTTCAGAGTCAGAAATTTATGCACATTAAATTTTTGATTTATCATTTTTTATTGTACTGAGAACATTTAAACAGGAGATCTAAGCTTTTAACAGATTTCTAAGTGCACAATATAATATTAATTCTAATCACAGTGTTGAACAACAATTAGTCTTATTGAACAGTAACTCCTCATTCCCCTCATCCCAGCTCCTGGGATTCTCCTATCAAACATAACTATATCAAATATAGTTTGACTATTTGACATAATTCACACGAGTACAATCATGTAGTATTTGTCCTTCTGAGACTGGATTATTTCATTTAGCAGTGTGTCTCAAGTTCATCCACGTGTTGCTTATAGCAGAATTTCCTTTTTTTTTAATTTTTTGACTAATATTCCAGTGTGTGTGTATATATTTATAAATATATGTATATATATACCTCATTTTCTTTATTCATTCATTGAGGAGTGGATATTGAGGTTTTCACATCGTGGGTATTGTAATAATGCTGCAAAGAACATAGTGGTGTAAATAGCTCTTCTAGATTTTGACTTTAATTTTTTTTTTTAAGATTTAATTTATTTATTCATGAGAGACACACACAGAGAGAGAGAGAGAGGCAGAGACACAAGCAGAGAGAGAAGCAGGCTCCATGCAGGGAGCCCGATGTGGGATTTGATCCCAAGTCTCCAGGATTAGGCCCTGGGCTGAAGGCGACGCTAAACCGCTGACCCACCCGGGTTGTCCTAATTCTTATGGATAAATACTCAAAAGTTGGAATGCTGTATCATATTGTAATTCTGTTTCAATTTTTTTTTGAAGAAACTCCATATTGTTTCTCATTCTTAATTACATAGTTTTATGGATGCTATTGCTAAAAAGGGATTAGAAGAATCTGGATATTTATAAGCGCTATTCATGTTAAAATAACAAAATTTAGAAAAATTAGAAAAAAAGGCGAAAATGCTATTTGTATTGCGGGACAAGCAATCATACACACTTCAGCAGTTATGAGACGAGGAGATTTATATCACTCAATCAAGTCAGGGATTATTAAAGTCGTTTAGAATACTGTCCAACTGACAGTTTACATAGTCATCATGCTTAGGCCTTAGGTAGTAAAAATTGGAAAACTGAACTTATGTTACATTCCTAGACAAATAAAACTGCTGCACGTCTGAAACTCACAGCAACAGCAAACCCAAACTCATGTAAGTTCAGGAAGGACTAAAAAAAATAGCCTATGTACTAAGAGATATGTTTTTAACAAGTGAGTGAAAACATTTCTTTTGGTAATAATACATTTGTTAAACACATTATTAGCGTTCAGCATACAACATTACATGCACGTCTGTCTAACTATGCATAAATGTAAGAGCCAGATGGGTTGTGCTAATGCCAGCATTGCAAAGCAGTACCTCAAGCAGAAGCACTCTCTGATAACTAGATTAATCAGTAATTGTTTCGGTGTTCATCAAAATATCATTAATCCTTATAAATTAAATGGCTATTAATGCACATGGAATATGGAAATACAAAGAAAAATCTTTGTAATTACTGTTTTTACTGCTGTTCTCTGTATTTAGGACTTATTTTAAAGGGAGGAATGTAGCATTCTTTTTAGGTCCTTGTAACAGGCACACTTCCAATCAGAGTATTGGAAGTTGTTTGTTTTAATTCCTGATCCTTTTCTCTGCAGCACATCTTACCTCTGAAAGAGTATGCCTCTGGCATCTTTGTCTGGCAAAGCCCTAAATTCATCTTTATTCCAAGTAACACTTTTTCAATTTGTCAATGAGGCAAATTCCACGCTATTCAGTGACAGACAGACATACCACCTTGCTTATAAATCTTTTAATTCTTTTTGCCCCTATTTTTACACGTATTTTTTTTATTTTTTTAAGTTAAAATATCAAATACATACAAAAGAGTTCACAACTTTAGGTCCACAGGTTTATGAATTATCATAGACCTAAACACACTCATGTAAATACCATCAAGGTCAAGAAATAAATTGTTACCCAAACCCAAAGAGATAGACAAAGCTCTTCCTAAACACGACCCTCCTTCTCACCCAAAGAAAACATTCTCCTAATTTCTAACAAAATATATAAACTTTGCCTACCTTTGAACTTTATGTAAATGAATCATAAAGTATGTGGGCTTTCTTTAAACTCTTAATATTTTGATCATTTTTTATTACAGTTCAGCATCTCATTACATGAATAGAATATGATTAATTTCTCCATGATACTCTTCATGTATATTTAGTTTGTTTCCCTCAGGGGCTATTACATCTGTTATGACCATTCCTTACATGTCTTTTGGCCACAGGTGCACTTATTTCCACAGAGTATATACCTGAATATGTTTAAATTTGGTAGATAATGCTAATAGTTTTTCAATGGAATTGTACCAATAAACCTATCTACACTAGGGAGTGAGAATTCCTACTGCACCATTTGCCACTACATTACTTTTTAGTCTTTCAAACTTGAACCATTCTGATAGTTATAGAGTGGGATCTCATTGTGGTTTTAATTTTCACTTACTTGACAACTAATGGAATAGAGATATTTTCATATAATTATTTGATGACTTGGTATCCTCATAGTATCCTTATTTATATACAAAATATTTGTATATATAAACATTTATATCTATATATAGAAAAAAAATTCCTATATATAGGAAAAAAGGAAAAACAAAACACCAAACAAGTTGAGAATTTAACATTTCCTAATGAATATTTATGGAATGAAATGGAGAAAAAAGTCCCACACAGGTATCTTGAAATATATTTATATTTATGGAAAGAAGCTGGGAAGATATTTTAATCAGAGAATTATTTCTTAAACTTTTTTTTTTTTAATTGAACACTAACTACCTCATTTACTAGTACTCTGAGGAGTGGCCAGTGACCCTGAGCAAGGAGGATAAGCAGGTTCCAGATAGCAATGATGCACTAGATTTTCAATCTGATTCACTCTGTCAATGACCCGCAGCATCCACTGATGCACAGAGCAAGTCCAGGTTCAGGTGAATGACTCCCAAAACACAATGGCCATGGCCTTCATACATGTCATTCTGCGCTGCAGCATGGCCAACCCTACTGGCCTGTCCATCAAAGTCAAGCTTCTACAATCCCTTCTTTAGAGTTTCAAGAGATATATGCATATTACACCAAGGCCTTATGTGCTGGAGCATGCAGTGAGCAAGCAGCTGTGGATAAGGAACGGGTAGCAGTTGCCCTGGTGAACATCCACCTGTTATGAACCGTTGTCAACCAGTGCCTATTGGGGGCTCCTGAGCCTAGTTTTTAGCCCTCAGCCCCACCCATGGCTCATAGTCTTCTTTTCTTGAACCATGGAAAGTGAGAAACTATTTTTATTTTGTAATAAATCTTTAATTTATGTTTAAAAATTCAAGTTTCATGACCAAATTTCTTATAGGTCATTGTCCCTAATATTACTGCTTTGCAAGAGTTCTTTTTACATTGTAGATACAAACTCATTGCCAATTACTTACAGAAAAAGGTTAGTCTTTTAAATAAATTATTCAGGGTCAATTTGATATTCACATAGAAGAAATGAAGTTTGACTAATAAATCAAGACATACAGAAATAGCAAAATGAGGAAGATTGAAGATCAAAGATAAATAATTGCAGAAAATAAAACAATAAACTTTGAAAAATAATGTAAATATCTATGGATTTGGAATAGTGAAATATTCATTAAACAGAATGTTTTTAAAAATTGAAATTTGGATAACATTCACACAGAGTTCATAATTCTAGGACTGGGATAGGGATGTTCAGGATAAGCTTGGGTCATCTGTTAGTGCCATAAAGTAAGAAAGCACTAAAACAAAAAAACAAACAAAAACACACAACCGAAAGAGTATGTCAAAAGGGCATAGAAGCCTTTTGAAAGAGCTCTTAATGACCAAAGCTGGAGGGATCCCTGGGTGGCGCAGCGGTTTAGTGCCTGCCTTTGGGCCAGGGCGCGATCCTGGAAACCCGGGATCGAATCCCACGTCAGGCTCCCGGTGCATGGAGCCTGCTTCTCTCTCTGCCTCTCTCTCTCTCTCTCTCTCTGTGACTATAATACATAAATAAATAAAAATTAAAAAAATATATTAAAATGACCAAAGCTGGAACAATTTGAGCAACTAAATAAATTATGTATTGGATGATCACCCAAAGTTTAAAATTAATATCTGTTCTAATATAAATAAATGATTAAATATATAATGAAATTAAGTGTCTTAATTCATTCAGGCTGCTACAACAAAAATACCATAAACCAGGTAGCTTATAAATAACATTTATTTCTCACAGTTCTAGAGTCTGGGAAGTCCAGGATGATGGTGCCAAAAGATTCTATGTCTGCAGGTTCATAGACAGTTATCTTTTCTGTGTCCTCACATATTGGAAGGAGCTAGGGAGTTCTGTGGGTCTCTTATAAGAATACTAATCCCATTCACAAGTGTTCCACTCATGACCTAAGCACTTCCTAAAGGTGCTACCTAATACCATTACGTTGGATATTAGGATTTCAACATTAATTTGGGGGGGATGCAAACATAAGGCCATAGCCTGGGGGTAGAAGAAACACTTCTGCTGTAGAGAAGAAGTCCAATACACGTAGGCAGATTCTCTGCTCTCAAGGATTTGAGTATAATTCCCTACTCCTTAAATGTGTATTGCTCATAATGACTTCCTTCCAGAAAGTACAGCATGAAAAGAGATGAAAGGAGAATAACTCTGCAAAGAAACCTAAGAAATATTCCTTTAGGCAGATGATGAATCAAGAATATATACTCTTGATGTGTTGTGATGAAAATGGAGCTTTACCTCCATGGCCTTCTTCCAAAAACTACACACAATCCCAGCCTACTCATAAGACAAACATGAGGCAAATCTCAGTTGTGGGGCATTCTACAAAATATCTAACTCCTCAAGATTGCCAAAGTCATCAAAATCAAGGTCTGAGAAACCTTATGGTTACGGGAAGGCTAGGAAACCTGACAGTTAAGTGCTCTATGGGATCCTGGAAGAGATCTTGGAACAGGAAAAGAACATTAGCTAAAAATTAAGGAAATATGAATCAAGTATGGGGGATGGTTAATAACAATATATGAACACCGGTCCATTAGCTGTGACAAATGTACCATACTGATATAATAACAACAAGGAACAGGATGGGAGGGGGTACAGCAACTCTCCTTCAGCATTTCTATGAATCTAAAACTATTCTAATATAAAAAGCTTACTTCAAATATTACAAGAAAGTGAAAAGTCCAGCTATTGAATGTGGGCATGTGTTAAACTACATATAAACAATAAAGCCCTTGTATTCAGAACATATAATGCAAGAATTTTTAAAAAGGAGCTTTTCTAATGTATAAGGTGTATTCATTTTTAGCATACTGTTTGATGAGTTGTGTCAAAAGTAGATGGTCACTTAGTTAATACCACAATCAAGATCAAGAATATTCCCATTATTCACATCCTTTTGAAATCGATCCCCTTCCCCTATCCCATAACACTGATTTTCCCCTTTGTTTTCTTTTCTTTTTTTATTTTTTTTCTGTTTTCTCTTTCACTGATACTTGCTCTTACATTTATTATTTTCTTCCTACTGCTTAGTTTGAATTTCAGGTACTCACTTTTTCTGTTTTCCTAAGGGAGAAGCTTATATCATTAATTTTAGTCCTTGTTTTTTCTGTTTTAATATAAAGGCTGCTATAAATTTCTCTGTAAACATTGCTTTAGCTCAATACCACAAATTTAATTGGGTGTGTTCTTATTTTCATTTAGTTCAAAATAGTTTCTAGTTTTCTTTGTGATTGTTTTTCTCTAACATATGACTTTTTTTTTAAATGCAGTTTAATTTAAAAATATTTCAATTTTGTCAGTCCTCTTTGTGCTATTGATTGATAGTTTGATTCCACTGTGGCCAGATAACATAATATCTATGATTTTAATCCATTTAAAATTGTTAAGTCTTACTTTTATGGCCCAGCGTACTATCTATTTTGGTGACTGTTTCACATGCACTAGAGAAGGGTGGGCCTTCTGTAACGGATGATTAAAGTGTTCTGCAAACATTAATTATGTTGCTTGCTTGTGTTGTTCAAATGTACTTTATGATTATTGATATTTAATATAATTTTTTTTATTACTGAGAGAGGAATGATGAGATCTCATACTGTAATTGTGGATTTTTTATTTCTCTTTTCATATATTTTTAATTTTTCATATAGTTTGAAGCACAGTTCTCAGCTTATAAACAATTAGAATTGCTATGTGCTCTTGATGAACTGTCTCTTTTACTAACATGAAGTATTCCTTTTTTCCCCCTAGTAATATTTATCATTCCAAAGTCTAACTTTGTTATTAATACAGTCTCTCAAGATTTATTTTGATTAGTGTTTTCATTGTATATTCTTATTATTTATATATAATCTATTTTATCTTTGTGTTTAAAGTCAGGTTTTGTAGCCAGGATAAAAAAAGCAATAAATTGTTAATATAAGAGACACACATCCTCATTAAAATCCAGAAAATTCAGATATATGATGATTAAAACAAAATATACTTAAAATCATGGGATGGTGAATTAATAAATGATTCTTTCTTCTATTTCCTTCCAGATTTTATATGTGTCTTCCCCCTAAATTTGTCCTCCTATGTTTTTGAAACTCCTAAATCACTTGGCCTTCTATTTTGTTCCTCTAAACAAGAATCCTAAGAATCATCTTGGAATCTTCTCACTCCCTCACTTTTTCTTTCCCATTGGATATCCTCTCAAATTGCATGAGTTCTCTTTTCAATGTTCGAAATATCTGAAATTTGAGCATTCTTCAGCACATCCACTTTAGTTCAAATGATCATTTCATTTTCAGTTGTCTGAACCATCATGATATCCTTCTAACTGGTGTTGAGACTTTTCATTCCTCTTACCCCAGGCAGATAAAGTTTACAGAATGATGGTGAATGTATCTGGAGAGGCAGCGCAGATAACTACAATATATGTTATTACAGTCCTAATCAATATATAATGCATTTGACTTTTATTCCACCCTCAAAGGAAATAAGATGCAGATTTTTGTAAGATCAACCTTGAATTTGAGTCAGAAATAGGAAGGAACCTTCATAAAATCCCAGGTTCTATGGTAGGTTCTTTGGTGCATAGTTTAGTGTATTACTAGCTGTACAACTTAGACTCCATTTGTCTTATCTTTTGACTTCTCCACAGTCTTCGGAGGAAGGCATTAATGGTCTTATTCTTATATCAGGTAGCTAAGGTTTGGAAGGGTTAAACAAGGAAGTGATAGAGTTACTATCGGAACTATATTAAAAACAATCATGCATGGTCTCCATTATACCATCTTGCCTTACTTGAGGCAGGAAATCTTTGTAATCTTTCCAATTTGAAATAATGAGGAGGCTAATTGTTGGCTATGGGAATGGCAGCCTCTGTAATTAGAGAATCGAGTTGAAGGAAGAATCTATACAACTTGATGAAAAGATAAACAACACATAATGACTTTAGAGAAGGCAAGATAGATGGTAGAGTCTGAGGCCCTGGGAAAATTGTGTCTAGTTTATTGTAGAGGCACCTGGGATTACACATCATTATTCTATGTTTCTTTAGTTGGGTTATTGATTTGAGGAGCCTGGGCAACTCCTGTCCCAGTTGTAATTCAGCTGCTGTGGTTTTATGCTGAAACACCTACCGTACCCCCCCTAATTCAATGAAAGATAACTACATTGATATATTTGCCAGATTTTTGTTGCTGTTGTTTTTGTTGTTTTCATTTTTCTTCTCAGACTCCAGCTGTCCCTAGGTCCATCTGTTTTTATTGCATTTACCATATACTGTTCAGCATGAGGCTTACTGGAAGCACATTCATGTAAATCTGCAGGTGCAAAGTTGATGCATTCGGCACCTGCAAACATTTGGAAAATTCACCAAGAGGCACTTTCAGCCGTTAGGGGATGGGGAAAAAAAACAATTAGTGGATAACATAAACCCTTAATATTGTTATTCTTATTATTTTTTCAAAACCAAATGTCTTCCAGTATGTCTCCTAGAGGACTAAATCTAAGCCAAGTTTGAATTAAAAATAAAATAATAACTCATTTTAGGTTCTCCAAACACATTAAAGCACTGGAAATTCTCTTAGCTGCCTGCAAAAGAAAACCATTCTTTTTAATGGTCATATAATTAAAATTGGAAAAATACATTTTTACAGAGCTCTTTGTAAGTAAAAATTACCTGTGGGGAAACAATATGAGGTATTTCCATTTGAAATGTTTTTCTCAAATAAAGTTCATTCTCTCTTTCAATGCCCTCATCAACCAGCACCAATAAGCATTTGTCCCAACCACTTATTAAAAGATGAGAACCCTCCATGCAGGAAAAAAGAAAGTAAAAATTCAAATTTCTCATCTCTTTCACTTTTAATTAAGCACCGATCATTTTAGTGTGTGTATTCATCCTTCCATATGTAGTGTTGTGGATGACTTTTAAGAGTGAACATAAATTAAGAAATGCAAAGCTACAACTCCTTCAGCAATCAGGAAACTAAATCAGCATTGTTTTTACTTATTTTGTTTGTGGTATCATACACGTTGAGTCAAAAATGTGGGTGAACATCAAGCAGTTTGATTGATGTGTCCTTCCAGGAAGTTCTTTGGACTTGACACTTGGCTTCTTATGGCTGAACTAAGTGGTGTTAAGAGAATAATGAAAATCTATCAAAATGTACCTTATAATTTGAGTTGCAATCGCAATAGAAATCAATATAGATCTACTCTTTCTGCATCATCCTTTCTTTATAATAAGATTTTCAATATCAAGCCACAAAAACATAATTTGAAAACTTCTTGGACTTTATTACAATGAAAATGGGACGGGAAAGAAAAGAGGTGCTTTACTTACCATGCCATGACCAGGTACTTTTCCTTACATGATTTTATTAAATCCTACATAGTCTCCAGAAGTTGAAATCATTGTATTTTCTATAACAGAGCCTCATAATATAATTTACTTAGTGTGTTGTTATATATTCCAAGTGACTTCCATGCATTATTTATTAAATATGCTTAATTATTCTAGAAGTGATATACCATTATAATCTCCATTTTATAGATTAGAACACAGAGACACAGAGGAGTTACACAACTTACTCAAAGTCACATACCTAGTGAGTGGTAGAAATGGAATTTGAAGTCAGGGAATCTTGATCAGCATTCCCATACCTAGCCGCAAAGTGATAGCACTGAAGTCACTCATGCATTTGTCAATCAAAAATATAGAAAATGCAATGGATTGAATGAAAAAAAGCCAAGATAATATGACTTAGTGGTTCTATTCCAAGCCATACCAGGGAATGACAGTATTGTTGATACAGATGGTCAGGGGCTATAGCATTGCCTAATCCTGAAAGAGCTGCAACACCAACATACTTCAGAATAATTTCCCAATGTCTAGGTTTTTGATATAATCTAAATCTAGCATGTAATCAAGATGTAATCCAAAATATAACCTAGCAGAAAGGGTCCGTATTGAGAATTCAAGTGTACCAATGACAGCAATTCCTCAACTGTAAAACTATTCACTGGTCTCTATTTTTTTTTTTTTTTGCTAAACTTAGAGGCAGTTTAGATCAAGAAGAGTAGAGAGACTCAAAGAAAAAATGCAGTAATCTGCGGAAGATAAATAGCTGGGCATGGTAAGTAGGAATATTTATTTTTATTCTTTTACTTCCAGTGAGGTCAAAGTCTTATCTATGGATTTAACTTAGTTTATTTTGTTTTTAAAGATCAAAGATAAAAAAGATGTTTGACATCATTAGCCATTAGAAATGCAAATTAGTATCAGAGTAAGATACTGCTACACCTCCACTAATATGGCTAAAATTATGAATACTGACCGTACCACTCATTGTCAAGGACATGGAAAAATTGGAACTCTTAGATTCCAGAATTGGAACTCCAACTCTCCAGTTGCAGATTTCAACTGCAGAGCTGTTGAAAAAAGTGTCAGTTTCTTAAAAAGTTCAAACAAAAAAGGCCATATTGCTAGAGATTCTATCCAAATTTGCCCCAGTGGTATTAAGTTTTAAAATTCAATGGCTTGGGGGCACCTGGGTGGCTCAGTCTGTTAAGCATCTGCCTTTGGCTCAGGTTATGATCCCAGAGTCCTGGGATGGAGCCCTGCGTCAGGCTCTCTGCTCAGCTGCAATTCTGCTTCTCCTTCTCTCCCTGCTCATGTTCTCCGTTGCTATCTCTCTTTCTCCCTCTTATAAATCAATAAAATCTTTTAAAAAATTCAAACGTTTTGTTCTGTTTGTGTTATTCTTGTGGTACTCCTGAAGCCCGGTTTGCTTTACAAATTAAACTTCTCTCTCTCTTTTTAAATTTCTTAAAATGATCTGTAGAGAATTTCTTAAAAGAATTTCTTAAAAGAAATGGCAATCATTTCTTATCTCACACATCTCACTCTTCCCTGCCTGTAAAACATGTATTTATCCTTTAAAAGTCAATTTAAATATTTCCTCCTCTGTGAAGCCCTCTCTGATCTATTCTCCATGGTATTAGTTTGCTAGGACTGTTATAACAAATTGCCACACACCTGGTGGCTTAAAGGAACAGAAATTTACTCTCTCACAGTTCTGGAAACTAGAAGTCTGAAATCAAAATGCTGCAGGGGCATACTCTCTCCAGTGACCTTAAAGAATACCCCCTTCTTTGTCTCTTCCAGTGTTTTGGTGGTCTGAGGCATTTCTTAGCCTGGGAAAGCATAATTGTAATCTATGCCTCTGTCTTCCCATGGCTGCATTCTCCCTATGTGTCTGTGTCTCTGCATCTGATTTTCCTCTTATTATAAGGACGCCAATTATGGCTGAATTTAGAGTTACTTTAACACAGTCTGACTTTACCTTAACTAATTAAATCAGCAAAGACCCTATTTCCAAATAAGCTCACATTTTGAGGTTCTGGGGAGACATGAATTTTGAAGACATGCTGTTTAACCCAGGAGAGTCCACCTCCAGCCACCAAAAAGGCACATCCACCCCACATCCCACAAAATTCATTCACTGAATCCCAGTATCCCAAAAGTCTTAATCCATTTGAATATTAACTCTAAATCCAAAAATCTCATATACATATCAAATCAAAAATTTCCAAAGTTTTATTATCTAAATAATCTAAATCATCTAAGGGTGAGATTCTGGGTATGATCAATCCTGGGACGAAATTTGTCACCATCTCAGAACCTATAAAAGAAAAGATCTGATTCCAAAGTACAATAGTAGAAGAGGCATTGGGATAGACATTTGTATTCTGAATGGAAGAAAGCAAATAAATGAGGGGGCCACTGATCTACAACAAATTAGGAATCCAACAAGGTACATTCCATTAAGTTTCAAGCCCTGAGAATAATTTTCTATGGTTCAGTCCACCTCTGGGTTGATGGAGGCTCTGTCTTCTTGGTGCAATGAGGCCTCATCAGCTCGTCCTCTCTGCCTACACAACTCTCATTATCCCATACCGCTAGGCCAGCCTACCTAGCCTCTGGCTCTTCCTTCAAAGTCATTTTCCTTTTTCATAAAGGTGGTACATGCTATGACCCTGAGAAATTTTATCAACTTCTTTCTTACTTATCGAATCCCAGAATCCAACAGCTTTCCCTCATTTTATCCTGTCTCTGACCCCTTCAGTCCAAGCTGGCAGTGTTCTTGTTGATACCACATTCTCAAAAATCTGTCAGTCTTCCATGTAGATAAACAGAATCTGTACCAGTACAGAAGAAAGTTCTCTACAGATCTTACCCTTATATAACCCATCTCTATTCCTGGCTTCTCCTGAGATGGGCAGTTAGATCCATGTCTTCCACATATCATCTCTTTAGCAGAAGTTTATTAAGCTGCAACACTGGGCAGATAGATCCAGACCACTCTATATGAATAGGCTGAAAATTTCCTAAATTACCCAATACTGCCTCATTTTTGCTTAAAAGTTCCCTCCTCAATTCATCTCTTTGCTCTTGCATTGTGCTATAAACTCAACAAGCAACCAGGCTACACCTTCCAGAACTTAGTGTGAATCTCCTTAGCTACATACCCAGTTCATAGCTTACAAGTTGCACCTTCCACACAACCCTGCAACTCAATTCTGACAAGTTTTCTACCACTTTATAGCAAGGATCTCTGGCCATTCAATGTCCCGTAACAAATTTCTTCTTTCCTTCTGAACCCACCCTTAGTTCTCATATTTATGTCAACACGCTGTCAATGATGATGTATATGATTCTTTAAGACAAGAGAAGATTTCTCTATCTGACTCTACTTCCTTCTGAGCCTTCACCAGAATTTCCTTAACACATTTCTACAAACTTTTTCCTCACGGCAAACTATGATTTGTCAATCATGCACCTCAAAATTCTTCCAGCCTTTCTACTCATTACCCAGTTCCAAAGCTACTTCTACATTTTTAGGTATTTGTCATAGAGCCACCCAACTTCTGATACCAAAATCTACAGAAGTTTCTAAAGACCACTATAAAAATTACCATAAACTAGGAGACTTAACACAACAGAAATTTATTTTCTCACAGTTCTGAAAGCTAGAAGTATGGAATCAGGGTGTAAACAAGGCCATGCTTCCTCTGAAGGCCCTGGAGACGAATCCTTTCTTGTCTCTTCCAGTTTCCAGTGGCCCCAGTCATTCCTCAACTTGGGACAGGGAAACTCCAATTTATACCTTCTTCTTCAAAGGATATCTTCTGTCTCTGTGTCTCTGTATCCAAATTTTCCTCTTTATATAAGGATACCAGTCATACTGGATTTACGACTCCTCTTAATCTAGTATGACCTCATTTTAACTTAACTGATTACATTCACAAAGGCTATTTTCAATATGGTTACATACTGAGGTCCAAATGGGCATTATTTCAGTTGGGGGAGGGGGTGTATTATGCACCAATACAAACACAAAGCAAAATCAGCTCCTCTCATTTGACTGTTCCCATAATAGCCTATGTCAAATTCTAGTGTAGAATACATCATATCTTGTGGCAATTGTTTATTTAAATATATGTCTTTTAATTTCTTACCTCATTGAATCCCCATTGTTTAGAATAATTTCTAATACATGATCAATGAATGATTATTTAATGATCTCCAAATGAGTGAATGATACATAAACCCTGGAGTTAAAGTTTAATTGAACAAAATGGATTACAGTCATCAATAAGGTTATAATGAATATATTTTAGTATCAAAGCCCCTATTAATTATGCACAAAAATGGGCTACGAGATTGCCACGAAAAAGTAAACTCTAATGTTACATCCAAAGTAAATGAAATTACAATTAAAAATAGATGGTCTTGTTGCAATTAAAATCATTTCCTTATGTCAAGTATTTTTCTGTGAAAATAGACCTCTTTAAAAACACATTAAAGGCAAAAAATCTTTTTTAAAGAGAGCAGAATTGTAATATTACCAATTTCTCAAACTATTTATACTTTTGTAAAACGGGTCCCCAATTTTATAATTTGCAAAGTTTTTATTTATTTATTTTTAATTTTCTTATTCTCAGGCAGCTCTGGTGGCTGAGTGGTTTAGCGCCACCTTCAGCCCAGGGCATGATCCTGGAGACCCAGGATCGAGTCCCACATCAGGCTCCCTGCATGGAGCCTGCTTCTCCCTCTGCCTGTGTCTCTGCCTCTCTCTCTCTGTGTCTCTCATGAATAAATAAATAAAATCTTTAAAAAAATGTTTCTTATTCTCTCTTGAATGATATTTTGCAGGAAAGGTTTCTTCATGTCATTGTGTTCAGTTGTGTCATTGCCCAATAGTTGACTTATTCTAATAATGAAAAATAGATGACTTATTCTAATAACGAAAAAAAATTAAAGCAATATAAAATGCAAAAAAAAAAAAAAATCTTAGTAAAGAACTTCCAGAAAGCTTCTTAAACAAATCATTATTTCAGTGAAAAATGAGGGGTAAAAATGAGTAAAACAGTTCTTTTACTTAGCAGTTTATCTCATTGATTCCTCTAAGAATTGTGAGTTAATAGAATTTTCAAAATATTTTCAAATTTTTCAAAAGCTAATGGAAATTGTATATTTGTAATTCTATACAAGTAAATGTATCTTATTGAGTAAGAGTGTGGGGTTCTGTTCTCAGACTGCATGTGTTTAAGCTTATTTCCTACACTTACTAGACTTGGAATCTTAGAGTATACATTTCGAAGCTTCAAATTCTTCATCTGTAAAATCTGTAATATTATCAGCACTCAGTTCATTTGGCTGATGGAATAGACTCAATGAAATGGTCACTTATTATAGTGCCTGTCCCACAGAAAGTGCCATTTTTCATTTCCTTTTGAAAATAAATACTAAATTTTTGTTTTCATTTTTTCTCTCTTCATGAAGAACGGACTTATAAAATGTGCTGACTTGCAATTAATAAGATCCTTATCAACTGGTATTATCACTTTTGATGGTAGAATTTAATCAATGTGGTAAAGCATCAAAAAATTATCACTCTTGTGGTAAAACTTAATCGATGTAGTGGTCTCATTCCAACCAAGTGCTGAGCTTGCCAGATGTGTATGGCTTCCATAAAGATAAAACAAGAAATAAAATTGAATGCTCCTTACTAAACATATTTTAGTAAATTACACTTTTCTGGTAATAATGTGATAAAAAACAATAAAATACAACTTTGGCGATAAAAATTAAAGACGGTAAAACTCGGAATGTCTAACTCTTCAACCTTAGTCACACATGAGATCGTCAACACCTAATTTTCATTCCTTTCATTCCTTTTTGTGCCATGCTCCACTTCCTGTACAAAGAGTGCCATATGTAGTGGAGGCAATTTGTTGTTGAATAATGAAATAAATTATGGTGGAAAGTATGATGTGTTTTGTGAGGATGGTGGTAGAGGAGTTGGTAAGTATGTTTCCACTTATCATAGAGGATGTTATCTTGTTTGACTAGAACATGTAAAATCCAATTGCTACTTTTCCAGACCAAAACTAATGTAGTTACATACAACGACAACAAAAAAATCACAATTATGCCTGAATATCAACATTTACAATGTGATGATTGTTTTCGTGGGCTTATGAATTGTTGTTTTAGCTTATAATCTTATCATTCATCTCAGGAGTGTTTATCAGACATGAATAGATTTTTAAGGATCTTTACTCTAATCCATAGCATATACTAGGGGTGAATGTGTTTGTGTAACTGGAAACACGCATGTCTCCTCTTTGGGGGTGGGACGTGTTTTTGTCCTAATTACCAGAAAAGACCAAAGAAGAAATTTGCACTAATTATTCCAGGAGGACTGTGTTTAATTTCAAACTGTCAGAGGAGTTTTATACAACCTATATTGTAACATAAGAGATAACTTTAAACATATTGTTATATTTCCCATTTTCTAAAAAAAAAAAAAGGCAGTTTAGACTAAAATACTAGTTCTTTCTTGAGCTGAATTACCACTCAGAAATCTTTTTTAAAGTGTGTTTACATTTGCCAAGAAGATAATTATTATAAGTTAATGTTCCAATACAAGTTCCTAACATGGAATTATAGCAATGCAATTACACTAATGGATTCTTTCATATACCTACTTTACAATTTTGTTGGCTAGAAATAGAAGAGAGATACATAACTGGAAATTTTTTCCATGACATTGAATTAGTGCTATTTTTAGAAACACTTGTTTTATTGTCATGTGTTTTGTTTTGTTTTTTGGTGACACACGAAAAGTTTCCTTTTCATGGCAATTAAAGCTTTCCTACAAATAAAGAAAGAAGAAATGCTTCAGTAAAACTGGCTGTAGAACTGCATGTTCTTTCAATACAGGAAATAAATCTCCTTTCTATTTCATCTCCAGTTGTTCTCCTCACTTGGAAGCAATGGGGAGTCTTCAGGTACACACAGAGTTGCTGAGTTATGTGGCTGAGTTATGTGGCTAGATCTCTTTATTTTACTCCTTTGGAAAAACTTCATGAAGACTCAGGGGAAGGAAAAAGTAAATTTTATTTAATTTTCCCACAAATCTCACAAATGCTCCCTCTAGTTAAGAGCATGTTTCCAAGAAAATATAGTGGGTTGTACAGTAATGTAAGTTACAGAAACAAAACAGAGACCAAAGCCAAAGCAATAAAAAAAGTTAACTTGGTGAATTAATAAGATTTAATTTAGATTTTGGTTTTCTTTTCTTTTGTATAAAACCATAGGTAATTATAGAATTCTTTTAATATATACTCATAATTTTTTAGTTCCATCTCTCCACTTGGAAGATCAAACTGAGAATGCCCTTGGGAATGAGAAGAGGAGGTTTTTGAAATTTAGAAAGCCAACTTTGCATGACTCCTCTAAATTTCTTGCTCTAAGTTAAGATATTGAAAATTTAAACTTTTGAACAATAGCCTTTGATTTATATATATTTTTCTCTTTTTAGACTCCTTTTTTTTATAAAGTTGGATGTCAAGGCGGAGTTTTCAAATACTAATAAATATTTCACTTAGCTATTATTTTATGTGCTGATTTTAAATTGTACTTGGAAAAAAAAATTGGTGTCTTTGTCTTTTAATTGACTGGAAAGGTTCAACTCCCCCAGGTTTTAGTTTTCGATGAGCTGTGAAGAAGGCTTTTTAATGAGTTGGTAAGTGACATTGATTACCATTAAATCACATCAAGCAGAGGAAACAATGCCATTAACTTATAGTTTTCTGGATTCCATAATAGCTTGTGCCTAGACAGTCTTAAAGATTAGCAGCCTCAGTCCACAGAATACCTAATAATAACTTTTTCTGAAAGGTACAGTAAGGGGAAAAGATTCTGGGCCAGTATATTTACTGATATACTCAACCTTGGTTATAATCTAGACAATGTCTAGGAAAAATTAGAATGTTGGGATGATAATGATGAGAGTGTGTCATTTCACACTTCATTACCATAACAAATGTCACCAAACATAGTCTATATTATAAATTTTCTACATCCCAGGTAGTTTTGGATCTAGTTTGTTGCAACTTTCATAGGTATTCCCTTCCATTCTGCTCACTAAGCCATCTCTTCTACTTAAGGTTATAGTACTTGCTTTCAAGACAACATTCTAACAGGACTCTAGGTCTCTGATCTCCCTATTTCACTCTTGCCCATATTGTATATTTAGCTTCCTAAAGCATAGCTTGGGGAGATTGGTTCCTTTCTTGGCTTTACTTCCCATTGCTTGGTTAAAATAATTTAATTTTCTTTGTGGGGTATTCAAGAAATGTTACAATCTGATCCCTTTTTATGCCCATTCAAACTTCTACCATCCAACTTTGTACCTACTCTTAAATGAACTTTACCTACTCAGCTTCTTACAGATTTCAATAAACTGAACTTCCCAGCATACATTATACATAAGATAGTATTTCTTCATCAGTGAGCAGCAAATATTGTACCCAGAAGTGGCTGAAATTTTGATCCATTTAAAAAATGCATTTTGATAGAACTAAGAATAGTTGCTGTTATGAGAAGGCCTATCAGAGAGACTGTCTGGGTGGGGGAGGTCATTCAACATGGGGTAGAGCAGGATGTTATATGCTAGAAGGCAGAGGTGGGAAATGAAATGACAAACCAACACCAAGACAAATCTTTGTTTCCTGGGATCAATAAGAACTACTGTGTGAGTGTATAAGAAAGCTTGGTCAAGGCAGGAAATAATTCAATGCAAACATCAATACAATACTGGGGGGTCACAGATTCAATAGTGCAATCACTTTATAGACAATTTGGGACACTGGTATAGTGTGATGGTGATTGTGCTGTGTTTATTATTCTTTTATGTAATGTTTTATGAGGTTTTTGATTATTTTATGTGTGCTACTAGAAAATATCTCATACTTGAAATTGTGCTACAAATACAAAATATGTAATCCTTTTTTTCTGGAAAGTCTTGCTTCTACTGTCCCACCTTCCAATCACTCCACTGACTTCTCATTCTATGCTTTCCTTTGCTTCTTTAATAAACTTGAGACTTCTTCAGACATGCTTCTTGTCATAATCATGTTTATTTCTACTACTCTCACTATTCTTTATACTTCATGGCACATACTGGGTGCTTGAAAAACATTTGTTTAATAAATGGTTGAATTATTTTTTACATAAGTGGTTGAATTAAGTATGAGGAAATGGACATTCTTTTTGAAAAAGGAAAATAAATGTTTAATATATATTTTTAAAAAGACTAATCTCAAACTATCCTAAATATAAATATAACCCTAGTTTCTTTATCCAGCATCAGTTAGAGATTTTAAATGATTTATTTAATTATTTCAGGGCGTCTTGGCCTACTAGGTTGTTAAGTTAGTTCTGTAGAAGATGCAGGCATTCCTTTCAATTTTACAAACGCACTGTATTGTATCCCTTTTAAATGCATCATAATTGGGTAAGATAAATAATTTCCACATTTTAAAGCATGTTTTTGATATTTAATTGATGATATATTTTTGATAACTCTTTGATGTCCTTAGTATTTAGTATAATTATAGATTTCATATTTCTTCTTTCATTTTATTAGTGGAATTGTTTAATCTCCTTTAACACCCTTTCCTCAGATACTTTCTTGCACAAATGTTTTCTATGATTTTGATTTCACCTATCCTTAATGATAATTCATTGTGGTTTTCCCCTCTACCATATGCTTTTGAACATACTTAGTGTTTTTTACAATTTTTTTTTTTGTCCTTGAGATTTATGCTTTATCTTAAAGGAGGGATTATTTAGTCAGTATGTATAAAATAGGCACTGGACATTCCACACAACTAAAGCACAACAAAAGAATTCAGTCACAATGCAAGAAATGCCTTCTCCTTAAGGAGAGTGGTAAGATGAATTCAGAGATCACATCTTCCTATGGTTTTGAAAAGGAGAGTAACACTGTTGTCCTAGCCTCCTCCTCACTTCAAGTTTATTTGTCTCTTGGTCAGGATAGGTAAAGGGATGTGAAACTGTGTGTGTGTGCGCGCGTGCGAACGTGCACATTTATGAACAGAAATAAGGCCAAACATCTGCTTAAACTAATTCATTCATTCAACAAATGTTATTGATCACAAACTATTTGTGAGCTTTTTCCAGATATAGAAAAGATAACCATGAATAAGATAAGTCTCATCTACCATGAAGCCCAAATTCTTGAAAGGTTGAGGATGCAGGAGACCTTCAAGGCACAAGTGAAAAAAGTAAATAGTATACAAGAAGATTATGCAATAGGAGTGATAGCAAATTGGTTTACTTTGGATTGAGTGGTTCAGAAGGGCTCCCCCCAAAAAGAGAATACATAACAATAAGAAGATAGACAAATGAAATCCTGATTAAAGACTGCTCTAGGTATGAGGAAAGGCAAGTATGGAAGCACTTAGACATGAGTGAATTTGATGTGTACCAGGAATAAAAAGAAAATCAAGAAGTCTTATATGGGTGGAGCAAGGTAAGGGCTTTGAGTTTTCCTGTGGGTTTAATTGTATAAGTACTTAAGAGATTTCAATAAAGAATAGCTGTGAACTAAGTAGTGTAAGAAAGTATTGAGGGATAGAGGGAAGAGTTTGGATACTGGACAAAATGAAGAGGGCCTTGAAGAGCTCAAGACATGGGGGGTCCGGTGCTCTATCAGATGGAAATAATGGTGCATCATTAACTTCAATGCTTAACACCAGTAGGAAATTTATTTGGCTTGTCTTCAAATTTTATGGGCATCTGAAAACTGTTTCCTATGGGCACCAGGGTGGTTCAGTGGTTGAGTGTCTGCCTTTGGCTCAGGTCATGACCCCGGGGGTCCTGGGATCGAGTCCCACATTGGGCTCCCTGCATGGAGCCTGCTTCTCCCTCTGCCTGTGTCTCTGCCTCTTTCTCTCTCTCTCTCTCTCTGTGCCTCTTATGAATAAATAAATAAAATCTTAAAAAAATAAAAACTGTGTCCTTTATAAATTCAGCCTAAATGTATGAATATATTCCTACCTTTGTCAAACTAGGACCAAGCTTTAGACTAATGTAAATAACAGAATAAGGTGAGGAGTAGGCCATAGCTATCCAGATGCAATATTTCTAAGCATACTGAAAGTCAGCATATAATTTATAATCTATAACATTTATACTTTAATATCCAGTAATTAAGGTAATATTATACATTAGCACAACTAAGAAATTTGTAAAATTATGATACAATTCAATCACAGACAAAATGTGAAATACTAGTAAGATAGAAAAAAAAAAAAAAAACAAACTACTGGCTTTAAGAATTTGGAAATCTAGGATCCCTGGGTATCTCAGTGGCTGAGAGTCTGCCTTCAGCCCAGGTCATGATCCTAGGATCCTGGGATCGAGTTCCTCATCAGGCTCCCTGCATGGAGCCTGCTTCTTCCTCTGCCTGTGTCTCTGCCTCTCTCTCTCTCTATGTCTTTCATGAATAAATAAATAAATTCTTTAAAAAAAAAGAATTTGGAAATCTGATATCAAGTTTTACTCTCTATGAGCTGAATGATTTGGAGATCATTTACTCTCTGATCTTAGTTTCTTCACATGACAGATAAAAACAACACACTCCAAATTCAGTTGTAGATGTTTAAAAATTATATAACAGAAATCTTAAAATATAACCTCAAGGTATGTGTACGTATGCATACATTCATCTCAGGATATGTTATTTCATCTGGAGAGAAAAAATATGGGTATCAGATATGTTTATCTAGATGGGACTTAAAAGATAATATATGATTTCCTGATTTTAGATATTGGAGATTGAGGGTTCATTGAAATGAAACAACTGGCTTCAAAATACTGAGCACACTGTAGTGACAGACTAAGCCTGGGGACTTTAAATATTTCAGACAACCCTTTGTATTTAAGGTCTCACAAAACAAAGAAAACTTGGGGGCACCTGGGTGGCTCAGTAGTTGAGCATCTGCCTTTGGCTCAGGTCGTGATCCTGGGGTCCTGGGATTGAGTTCTGCATTGGGCTCCCTGCAGGAAGCCTGCTTCTCTATCTCCCTGTGTCTCTGCCTCTCTCTGTGTCTCTCAGGTGTAAACAAATAAAATCTTTAATAAAAGAAAACTTGAATGCTAAAGAATTATGTAGCTAATATACTAATATACTAATTATATATATATAATAATATACTAATATATATATAATATAATAATATACTAATTATTTAATATGTGATGCTAAAGAATTAAAAAAAAAAAGATTCCTTTTTGTATAATAATATGCCAGAAAGCTGCTGATAAACAAGTCCACATAAAGATGCAAGACTAAACATGGTGGGGGATCCTTGGGTGGTTCAGTGGTTTAGCACCTGCCTTCAGCCCAGGGCATTATCCTGGAGTCCCGGGATTGAGTCCTGCATTGGGCTCCCTGCATGGAGCCTGCTTCTCCCTCTGCCTGTGTCTCTGTCTCTGTCTCTGTGTCTCTCATGAATAAATAAAATCTAAAAAAAAAAAAAAAAAGACTAAACTTGGAGACCCTATCTAAATGCATAATCAGTAGCCAAGACACATATCTGGGACAAATGTACCTATGAACTCATTTTTGCCCATTTTTAAAAATGTTAGATGTTTTGATTTTCATTTTTCGAAAATACTTTAGCTCCAGTAGTGATAACTGTTGAGCATTAGTCCCAAATTATGCTACAGCAAATCCTTGAATTTTGATATGTTCCTGCTTGTGATACACAAAGAGAAAACCGAAACCAAAACCAAAACCAAAGTAAAACAAAAAATGAAACAAAAACCAAGCCAAACCAAAACAAAAAAGAAAAACCCAAACTCTCAAATTCTCTTAAAGACATGTTTCCATTTTCTGAAGTAATGTAGCAAGTACACATTTAGAAAAGATGTAGAGTTAGAGATGTAATGAAGAGAAAGTCCTCAAAGAATAACCATCAGCCCTTTATGACCCCAATTTCAGTAGCTTCAATAATATTGCTACAAGAAGGAAAGAAAGCTCATTTTTATTAGCTTCCCTGGAGACAATATCTCCAATCAAAACTGATTACTTTTCCATGCTATATATCATGCAGAATTGTTAACAGGAAATCTACTATTCACTCATTCCCTTGGCCTACTTCTTGGCAACTACATTATGCTGTACTTAATGTTCAAGTAAATAACATATTAAAAATTAATCAGAGGAAAGAATAATTTAGAATTTAGAGGTAAAAATGGTACAACCTAAATTATAAGAAATTCTTCCCTCCTATAACTTTTAAATTTAAAATCCTTGAGGGAGGGAAGAATTAAGAAAACCCTCCTTCAGGCATTTAACATTTCAATACGAAAGCTCAGTTCAAAATCTGGGGTTCTGGGCAAAAGATCCTTAGTGGGCTCAATAGAATTCTTTCCAATAGTTCTTTTCCTGATAATTATAGGACAACATGGAACAAGTGTTCAAATAGAGATATAGATACAGATATAGGCACAGGTAAATATATGTACCAAGCTAATAAAATATTCTTCTTAATGTAATGCTATGTCCTATCTTAATCTTAATGTGTTTTAAATATATATTTTCAAAATAATTTGAAAAGCCAAGATTATAATTAGAAATATCAATGTCTTTTTTTAGGTAACCTAAGGATAGCTAGCCTTTAGCTCCTGGCTCAACTCCTTCTCTTTCTCTTCTTGAACTGCATTCAGCACTATACAGGGCCCAGGCTCATGCATGGATACCACAGTCAATAGACTGATTGATGATAGAGCCTGGATACATATGTAATGGTGTGAGGGGCCTCATCCCAAAAAAATCTGTACTCAAACATATCCATGGTTTTTCTATATATAGACTTTTCTCTGTGATCCTGTTTAAAAATGTGCATTTTCTTGAGAATGATTATATATAATCATTATTATTTGTCATTGATTCTATCAACCTTTATTTTTCCATTCATCTGAATCCCTGATCACTTCATGATTTCTTCATGGAAAATAACACATAGCTCCCCAGGAAGCACTAAATGTGGAGTCCATCAACCTACTTTCAAATGTTAGCTAAGCCTTTTCCAAAATCTTACATTCTAGAAAAATTAAATCACCTCCCCAAGTCTCAGGTTCCTTATCAGGAAAATAGAGTATTAACTAACAATCCTATGGGCTTGCTGTGTGAATTTAAAGATATAATCCTTGAAAAATCCTTATATAGTGTGTGGTACACAAAGGTTGCTCAGCAAATTGTGTTCTTTTGCATATCTCAGCTATTGCACTTAAGACAATTTTTTATATTACAAGAATCTAAGCTTCTTAAGCCAAAGGATGTCTTTTAATCTCTGAATCTTCAGTACATCATACAGTATCTAAAATATAATAGATAGGATCAGGGCATAAGGCAGCAGGAAAGTACAGGACAAATCTTCCCCTCCGGTCTTCTTGAAGCTGAGCATTATCTCTCTAGTCTCTTTCATAATTGCTTCCCTATCTGGTTTACTCTGCAGGTAAAGAGGGTCTGGCATGCATTCATTAGCCTGATTATTTACTTTCAGTCAGTCAATTCAATTAAGCCAAATTTATTGAGTGTGTACTCTGTGCCAGGCTCTGGGAAAATAAAGATAAATAAGATATTTGTGCTCATAGTCTAGTGGGGAAAAGAGACATTAAAACAAATAACTGATGTTTCAATGTGGCAAATATTCCTTAAAACCTATGCCTCTCTTCCAGCTTACCTAGAGTTCCCATTACCATTCCATATTCTTGGTTCATGCATAATCAGTTTTTGGTGAGTACTCTCTACCTCATGCATTTCTGGCCAGATATATTCTATCCACCAACTCTCAGTGCCAATATGCTTTCTTTTTTGTACTTTTAAAATCTCAAATACATTTGTAGAAACATTATCTCATATTAGCAACCCCCAAGTGTGATAAAGTCAGGGTTACTATATTCTCATGTGAAAGGTAATGTAACTGGAGACTTGGAGAGTTTGTATGAACTGTTCAAAGTCACATAACCATAAAGATGCAGAAGTTGCTCTCAAGCTTAGATCTTTGTGAACAGAATATTTCCTCGATTATTAAACTTTTTATGACCTCTGATAACATTGGTTGGTTGTTGCATGCATTTTTATATTTTATATTGACCTCAGATTCTAATATATATATATATATATACTTTTTTTTTTAAAGATACATGAAGGACTTTGAGATGGTTCAGTATAAACTGTCCAATTCCTTGTGCAAATTGTAAACCAACCGAAAATTAACACTGATATTTAAGAATATAATTTAGGATCTAAAACCAACTAGACTTATTAATACAGAAGCAAGTAATACTGAGGCAACCACTTATTCACTACTGAAGGGCTTCCCCAAGGAATGGCTCTCTCATAAAACTCACAGCTTGGAATAGCAGAGCAGATCTCGATTCCTATAGGCAGATAAATCCCTAAAAGGAAAGTTTAAAAAAAAAAAAAGAGTATGGGTTGATATTCATAGTTTCTCCTTCCAAATGGGATATTCAGATTTCTCATCTTCTTAGGTGTAATGACTAGAAACCAGATGTGTTTCATGACTAGAAGTCCCTTTACATCGAAGAAAAATATCATGAGTTGGGAAGGAATAATCCCACATAATATTCTCAAGGTTAAGTTCTCTTAGCCTAGTGTTGGTAACCTTAAGGCAATTGTTAACCATCTAAATATTTATTATCACAAGTGAGGAGATGAGTAGCCTAAGATGACCATCCTCCTGACTTCTATATAAGTTTATTCTCCAATATTAACATTCTTTAAGCTATTTTGCTTGGACTAACATTGATACAGACTTTTTCCTTCAGAAAACTCCAATATTTACCAGAAAAGTATATTAATAATATTAATTCTGAGGTCATTGTGTACTTAGGGCTGAAACATTTACTCTTTTATATTAACATAGGATCTTATGCTTGGCCTCATGTTCAATGTGTCTTTTCAAAGGCATACTACGGTGGGCTCAAAAGACATCATAAAGGTTCTCCAAAGATAACGTACATACAGATAAACCCAATATTAAAATTCTAGTGACATTGGTCAGAGGCATTTCAGAATAGCAGAATTTAGATTTCAAAAATCTACTCCTTCATAAAGGCAATGGTAACACTGGAGGAATTATCAAAATCAACTTTTTCAGAACTCTGAACTTTAACCAAAGGCTACAACAACCCAGAAGTGGGTGTTTAAGAAAAAAAAAAAAAAAGTTAAATGTAATTTAATGGTGGGTTTTTTGTTGTTTCAACTTTCACTGCAGTAGCCTTGAAAACCAGCAGCTTCAGATGATGTTATTTGTAAAAAAGAGCAGCCTAGGAGTCATTTTTAGAAGCCAAATGGATTTGGAATGTTTCAGAAAGACTCAATCTCAGAGAATTATCATAATTTAACCTGTCAGGCTGGTCCTTTGAAAACACACATTCATGGATCTTGTCTCTATTTGATCTAATTCAGAAATAGCTCAGTGAGAAAAGCTCTATCTCCAGGGTGTTTGTCAAAAACAATGAGCACAAATTGTTTAACACTGCAGCTACTAAGTCAGTGATACCAGTTGTGACAAACAAAAGGCTAGCCAAAAACTTAAAAGAAAAATCTGGGAAATAATGTGCTCACAGGAGGCTTTGAAAAGCTCTGCAATATTCCTGAAGAACCAGAAAGCCACACACATCTCAGGGCTATAGGCATATACATGGGAGGAACCGAGTAGGTTCAAATCTTCCACTTCTGGTTGACACCCTTGCTCTGCATGGGCGACATGTAAAGGATATAAAGCAGAGTGGCAAACTACTCATAATGCTGAAGGGAGGCACACATGCACACAGACATGCACAGAAGCCCTTGGCAAAGGATGGGAAACACTGGTTTAAAACATTTAAGGAAAGCTCTTTCCAACAATTAGCTGATTACTAAGCTAAATGAGCAAAAAAGCTCAGTATCCATTCATGACAGAGTATAGACTTAATAGAATTCACCCATACAAATTATTAAACAAACAACAACTATAAATTGTAACAACCAAAAAATCTGATCTGGGATGTGTAGATGCTTGAATTTTAGTTACTACATTATAACATTGAAAACATCCACTTTTGGGGCACCTGGGTGGCTCAGCAGTTGAGCGTCTGCCTTCAGCTCAGGGCATGATTCCGGGGTCCTGGAATTGAGTGTACTTCATCGGGCTCCCTGCAGGGAGTTGGTTCTTCCTCTGTCTATGTTTCTGACTTCTCTCTGTGTCTCTCATGAATGAATAAGTAAAAATCTTTAAAATAAAATAAAACATCCACTTTTAGCAAAAAAGAAAAAAAAAGTGTGAGACACAAGGAAACAAGATAATCTGACACAAAAAGAGAAAAAAAATTAAATAGCCTGAGAAGGCTCAGATGTCAGACTTACTATACGAAAATAGTAAATAAGCTATTTCAAGTATGTTTTAAGAACTAATGGGAACTAAAGGGATCTTCTAAAAAATTAAATGTAAGTCTAAGGGAAAATGCGCAAGCAAATAGAGAATATCAGTATAAAGAAAGAAATTATATTTAAAAAAAGAATTTGAGAAATTCTGGAGTTGAAATGTATAATAATTGAATAAATTTACTAGAGTAGCTCATTGAAGATTTGAGCTGGGAGATGAATCAGTGAAGTTGAATATAGGTCGATTGAGATTATCTAGTCTTAAACAATAAGGACAAATAAAGAGAGTATCAGACCTGTGGAACACCATCAAGCACATCAACATGGGTATAATAAATCCAGAAATGAGAGAGAGAAAAAGAACAGAAAAAAATATTTGATGAAATATTGTCCTAAAATTTCCCAAATTAGATTTAAAAATCAATGTAAAATTCTAAGATTCTCAATGAAATCCATGTAAATTTAAGTGAAATAGATCGACACCAGCCACATCTTATTTAAACTGTCACAGATTAAAAAAAAAAAAGAAGAAAGAAAAAGAAAATGTTAAAAGCATCAAGAGAAAAATGACTCATTATATCTAACAGATCTTCAATAAGATTTGTATTTAGTTTCTTTTCAAAATTCATGGAGACCAGAGGACAGTGGAAAGGCTGGATATGGAAATCATTATTGACATTTTCTTTTAACACTTTATGACAGCAGAGAGATTCTTGAGAGATTCTTCTCAAGTGTACATGAACTTTTTTCTAGGGTGGATCATATAGTAGGCTATGAAACAAGCCTCCATAGATTTAAAAATTATTGAAATCATAAAAAATATATTTGCCACAATAGAATTAGAAGTGGAAAAGAAGAAAATTTAAAAAATTTACAAATATGCGCAAATTAACCACACAATAGCTTATTATTAATTATTATTATTATTATTATTATTATTATTATTATTATTATTATTTGAGAGAGAGAGCACGAGTGGCCTGGAGAGGCAGAGGGAGAAGAAGCAGCAGGCTCCCCACTGAGCAGGGAGCCCAAAGCTGGGCTCCATCCCAGGACCTGAGTCAAAGGCAGATGCTTAAACAACTCAGTCACTCAGGGGTGCCTAAACAACAAACACTGAACAGTGGTTGGATTGTTGCCACTTCTTAAATACAAATGGATCAAGAAAGAAATCATAGGGAAATTGGAAATTACTATGAGAGGAGTGAAAATGATAACAATGAAATATAATGCTTCTTATATGAGGGCAAAATGGTGTCTAGACAAAAATTTATTACTGTAAATCCCTTTATTAGCCAAGCAGGAAGATTTCAAGTCAATAACCTAGACTTCCACCTTAAGTAACTGAAAAAAGAAGAGAATACAAAACCCTGAGCAAGCAGAACTAAGGGGAAGAAAGGCTAGAGTGGACCTAGTAAAATGGACTATAGAGAAACAATAGAAAAAGAATTATCATAGAATTATCATAGTAAAAAATTAGCTTTTTTGAAAAGAACAAAATCAGCAAATCTTTTGCCAGTTGGGCCAAGAGAAAGAGATGGATCGAATACTAAAATCAAGAAGGAAGAGAGAATATTGATTCCATAGGGAAGTAAATAGTGTTATAAAGGAATTTTCAGTCAAAAAAATTAGATAATTTAGGTAAAATGGACAAATGCTTAGAAAGAAACAAATTACTTAAACTGACTCAAGAAGAAATAGAAAATCCGAATTGACTTGTAAGAAATAAAACTGAATTAGTTAAATGCTTCTGACTGGGGATCCCTGGGTGGTTCAGCAGTTTGGCACCTGCCTTTGGCCCAGGGTGTGATCCTGGAGTCCCAGGATCGAGTCCCATGTCGGGCTCCCTGCATGGGTCCTGCTTTTCCCTCTGCCTGTGTCTCTGCCTCTCTCTCTGTGTGTGTCTGTCATGAATAAATAAATAAAATCTTTTTTAAAAAATTAAAATAAAATGCTTCTGACTGACCTGGGAAACTGTGGTGTTTCTATTTGCTCTGTAGCTGTTTTGAAAACAAAAATTCCTAGTTGGTATAGCTTCATTGATAAATTTTACAATATATTAGAAAGAGAATTATATCAATCCTTTAAAAATCCTTCCAAAAATTAGAGCATTTCCAATTCACTGTAAAAGGCCAGTATTAACTCCATCCTAAAATCAGGCAAAGCTATCACAAGAAATGTAAACTTCAAGCTAACATCCCTTATGGATACAGATGCAAAACTCCACAATATGCCAGCTAATCAAACTCAACAACATATAAAAATGATTGTACACCTATCAATTAAATCATCTTTTAACCCAGATGACACATTATTTATCCTTGGAGTGCAAGGTTGTTTTAAATTACAAAAAACAAAACAAAACAAAAAAAAAAAAAACCCTTCAATATAAAACATCTTAGTATTAAGAGAAGCTTGCATTTATTTATTTATTTATTTATTTATTTATTTATTTATTTATTTAAGATTTTGTTTATTTACTTGGGAGACAGCAAAAAAGAGAGAATGGAGGGAGAGAATCAGCTTACTTGCTGGGCAGGCAGCCGGAGGCAAGGCTCCATCCCAGGACCTTGATATCATGACCTGAGCTGAAGGCTGAAGCTTAACCTCCCAAGCCACTCAGGTGCCCTTAACAGAACTCAAGCATTTGATCTGCTGCCTTGTATGTTAACAGTGGAAAGAATTGCTTTAGTAGCTATTGTCCTTTTAAAAAAAAATTATTTATTTTTTCATGTGAGAGAGAGAGAGGCAGAGATATAGGCAGAGGGAGAAGCAGGCCCCATGCAGGGAGCCCAATGCAGAACTTGATCCCAAGACTTTAGGATCATGCCCTGAGCCTAAGGCAGATACTCAACTGCTGAGCCACCCAGGCGTCCCGATAGTTATTGTCTTAAAGACCTGTTACTGCAAAGATAATTTCCATGATGGTCAAACTTTTTTCTTTTATCAAACTATGCTTAGCAAAACCTTATCTTCTATAGCCTAAAGTCAAGCAGATTCAGCTTGTAACAACAGTTGGCCATTGAACAGCATGGGTTTGAACTATGCACGTCCTCATATCATATCAGGATTTTTTCAATAAATACGGTACATATAAACATATTTTCTTTACCTTGAGATGTCCTTAATAACATTTTCTTTTCTCTAGCTTGCTTTATTGTATGAATACAGTATATAATACACATATTCATATTATTGGCAAGACTTCTGGTCAACAGTAGGCTATTAGATAATTTGGGGGGAGTCAAAAATTTTATGTGAATTTCACACTGCATAGGAGGACAGTACCCCTAATTCCCATGTTATTCAAGGGGAAACTACATTAAAAACAAAGCCAGAAGTATGCCTTTTCTCTGAACTGCAGTGAATTATTAAGCTAGACAGACCTCTTTACAGTCAGCACATGTTGAGCACGCATTTACTTTTGCTGGGCCCCACCTTTGGTGAGGACCCTAGCCTTTGATTTTGCTGAGGCCCATATGTGCCTTTGCTTAAGTCCTGTAATTTTGCTAAGGGCTGTGCACAACTTGTATGAGACTTAGGGTTGACTTTTACAAGTCAGCTTTACAGAAATGATCACTTGACATCTGACAAAATTGGTATATGCTACAATGACTGACCAAGATAAAATCCATAGGTCTCAGAAAGTGCCTTATGCTCCTATCTCTACCTCTTCATATATGTTGTATTACTTCTATTTTTTTTTTTCTGTTTCTCAAACTGTATGACAAGGAAAAAAATCTTAGTTTTCCAGTTCCAAATTCCTGGTGAATGGAAGAGTTGCAAGAACACTGGTACTTTCCCCTAGAACAGACTATGATCTGGAGACAGGGCTATATCATGTAAGTGCCAGGAAATGGCCACCTTAAAAAAAAAAGAATTTAAAACAATCATTTTGTAATATATGCAAATTTTGAATCATAACGTTATACATCTGAAACCAATGTTATGTTATAGGTCAATTATACCTAAATTAAAAAAAAAAGTCATTATTTCCCAGAAAATATCTTAGAAAGCTTAGTATTCAACCAAACATGAGTTTACTACAATCACCAAAGGCTTTGTAATAGGGTCTATGAAAGGAAAGCCTATTTAAGAATTTATGATGACTCCTTGGTTGGTGTGTTAAACAGAAAAGACCATAGTGAAAACTCAAGGAAATTAGTGGCGGCATTTTCTGGGGGAAAAACAAAAACAAAACAAAAAAACCCCTGAGACCCAGAGATATTTTGACTTCTTTTTAGAGGCCATATGAAGATAAGAAATAGGGAACCCATTATCTGGAAGATATTTCTAGCTTAGCTAGTCAGAAACTAAAATTTGCATACAATTTTTCTTCATTAGACAACAAGCATTAGCAAGCTACAATTACCTTGATGTGTGCTGTAGAAGTCTACTGCAACATTCAAATAATATAACTGATATAACTGCAATATGCATCTTCTGCTAATTGAATTGGAATACTCCATGTCTAATACATTAAATAGTGCCCAGACTGCAAGAAGAGCGAAGTAGGCCACATGCAATATGCATGCAAAATGTCAGAAAACCCACTCCCTTGGAGAACTAAATGCAACAACAACAAAAAAGGAAATTCATGTATGTCTCAATTTTTTGAGGAAAATGTCCTATGACATATTCGTTTCCTCATTAGCAGCTAAGGCAATAGAAATGCCGTAATATGTAATCAATATTCACTCATTGGTTGAAGCCTAAGAATTGTTCAGTGACTGGAAACCCTCTTTGTTAGATTTAAGGCCCCATAGTCTTTAGTATGTTAGGAAAGATATCTGCATAAGGTTCTTGACATATAGAATCATCTTAGAATGTGGAATCATCTGGAAATCATAGGAAAATGTTAGATGGTGTTTTAGGTTTCTTGTGCTGCTATAACAAAATAGCACAAACTGAATGGCTTAGAACAACAAAAATTTATTCTCTTAAAGTTCTAGAAATAGAAAATGAAAAAAAAAAAAAAGAAAAGAAAACGAATACCAAGGTTTTGGGGCAACTGCGTGACTCAGTCAGTTAAGCATCTAACTTCAGCTCAGGTCGTGATTTCAGCATCTGGGGATCGAGCCCTGCCTAGGGCTCCATACTCAGTGGGGAGTCTGTTTCACCATCTCTCTATGTACCTAACCCCACTGCATACACACTCTCTCTTAAATAAATAAATAAATAAATAAATAAATAAATAAATAAATACGATATTTTTTTTTTATAAATACAATATTTTTAAAAATACCAAGGTGTTGGCATGACTGTGCTCCTTTTGAAGACTGGTGGAAGATCCTTCCTTGTCTCTTCCCTTGTCTGGTAGACCTAAGCGTTCCTTGGCTTCTGCAAGCATAACTTCAATCTCTACCTCTGTCTTCACGTAGCTGTCTTTCTTCTCTGTCTCTGTGTCTTCAGATGTCATTCAGCTGCATGTGTCCCTGCCCTCTCTTTTTACAAGAACATTTTGGATTAGGGCACACTCTTGTGGAATACAACCTTATCTTAAATTGATTACATCAGCAAAGAATCCATTTCCAAATAAGGTCACATTCATAGGCACTGGGCCTTACAACTTCAGTATATCCATTTGGAGGACATGATTCAACACACATCGGATGTTGCCTTTATATGCAAAATTCTCAAGTGAGACTTATATTCTTAACTCCAAGATGTCAGGAACTCAAGCATTTGATCTGCTTTTGAACAGGAAGGCTTTAGGTATGCAGTCAGATTTCACCTTCCTTTCAAAGGAACAAGACTAAAAATCTTTCTTTGCTTTAGTAAAAATAGATATTCTGATTCAATGTTTTTAAGCTGAGGAATTAATACTGTTTATGGAACTAACAATAAAAGATAGAAGTAATTGACTAATTGCTCCCACTGCAATGAAAACCAGAGCAAGTGCCACTATTTTGGCATACTCAAAACTTACTGATTCAAAATAATACTGCATTAAAAAAGATTTAATGGGCCATGAGAACATAAAAGTAATGTATTGTTTTATAATCCATTTGAGCATTCTTAGAAGAAAAGCTCTTCATGCTTGGTGAGTAGTTTATGGGTCTTAGAGGCCCCTATAAATGTTTGTGTTGATTTCTGTGCTTTTGGAGGCAGCTGCTTTCATTAGAAAGGAGTTTGGTTTTTGGGTAACAGATATTATGATATAAAATCAGGTTTTTTTTTCCTCATTTTAAAATGTACTTCTACATATCACAGCCAAAAAAAATTCTTAAGAAATATTATCATATAAAAATTGCTGCAATGCTGCATGTGTTCATTCATTCAGTAAGTATTTATGGACTGCCTACATGTGCCCAACTTTTGCTAAAAATTAAGTGTGGCCATATATTTAGACATGCTGCAGTAAAATGAATATTTAACTGTACCTTGAAAGTCTTACTTCAAATATAGTAATTCTATTGGGAGCCTGAGTTTTGGAGTAACAGAGACCAGAATGAAAATCCTTGCTCTGCCAGTTGCTGTTTTTCTAAAATTACTTTAACTAACTTCTTACTTTGGTCAGTGAAAAGTCTACTTGAAAAGTGTAAATGATTGCTTCTTCCTTAGTTGACAGTGTTACCTTTAAATAATATTCACATGTAAAAGCGCTTGGCAGAAAACCTGGTGCATTTAATATTTATTAACTGTTCATTGTTATTGCCAATTATTATTAATAATTTAAACAAAATAATGTTCAAGAAAACCACAGACATCCAAAAGCAAAGTGTGACCTGGGTCATGTTTCCTCGGAAGACTCTAAGGAAGAATCTTTCTTGCGTCTTCTAGCTTCTGCTGGTTGTTGGCAACTCTTGGGGTTCCTTGGCTATAGGTGCATCACTCCAATCCAGCCTCTGCCTCTGTCTTCAGTTGGCCTTCCACTCCAAATGTCTATCTTTCTGGGCTCAAATTTCCCTTTTATAAGAACATCAGTTACAGTGGATTTTGGGCCTTCCGCAATCCACTATAATTTTATTTATCTTATTTAATTATATCTGCAAAACTTTAATTCCAAATAAGACCACATTCATAGGTACTGGATGGACATGAATTTTAGGGGGGCACTAGAACCTTCAGTGAAGCAGAGGCAACTGAGCAGTACCGTTGAAGTGACTTAAGACTTATGGAAAATAGTTTATGGGACTCTGATCAAATTTTATTTTTTTCTTCTTCTGTACTAGGTTGACTTCTTCCATTACTGAAATGTGTAGAATAACCTGGAAGAGCAGAGTGTCAAAGGATCTCAGACTAGGTAAATATCTTATCTGATACATTAAAGAGAAACCATGGGGTCAAAATAAAAGGTATGGAACTGGAGACAGATTAACTAAAAAAGAGTTAGGAATATGCTCCTCATCCCTCCTTTACCCAGTTAAGAAGCTGCAGCAACCAAGCAAATGCCTAATGCAGGAAAAAAATCTACACCTTAAAGAAAACTAATTTATTAATAAAAAATATAACACATATAAATAAAAGAAGAAAAAAAAAACTATACCCCGAACAATAGGACACTCAGTGGCATTTTTGCTCCCTTTTGCCCCTCTGCCTACTGAGAGGAGTGCACCAAGATTAGAAAGAAGCTTTTCAACTCCCAAGACTAGGTTAGGATGACCAGATGAGACTCTACTGCTATAGTCATGATGGGAGATGATGGGTGCTCAGATTTAGCACATTTAGCTACTATTAAGGTGCAATTATTCAGATCTATAATAGGAACATAGATGTCAGTGACTAAGGTGGTGTGAAGGACAAGATCATTAGAGATGAATTCAAGGAACACAAAGGGATCTTCTTCATGAATATGGGTTTGATGTTCAGTTCTGTCAATTACTAGCTATTAGTCATGGGTAAGGTACTTACTCTCTTTAATCTTCAACTTTATTATTTATAAAATTAAGATAATGATAATTACCTTGGAATCTTTTTAAGAGTTAAGGAATAACGGCCATGGTGACAATTAGTAAAATTTATTGAACACTTACTTTGTTGCAAGCAATTGACATGTAATGAATTAATTTAATGAAATTCCATAGCGTTAAGGCGGGTGATGTTCTCCGATCATATATAATTATACTTGCAAAAGATGACCAGACTGATAAGCTTACGCAAACAACAAAAAAACTTATTAAACTAACTTGATGCCTAGGGAGTCATTTCCCACTTCCTTCTCACTGCTCTTCAAGCTGTCCCAATCCTGCTCCTGTTTGAATCCACATTCCTACAAATTTCTGGTTTGTTTCCTTTGGGGAATGGCTCAAAATGCAGACTGTTATTTTATCCAGAATCCTGTGTGCTGAATACTCAGAATAATATTCCTCATGACCTCATGGAGTGGCTCCCAGAGTAGATCTTCCCCCTTGAGATTGTTGAGCCACTTAGTAGTCCCTGGACACAAAGTCACCTACATAATTAGTAGGGTCCAACGCAAAACTCAAATGTTCAAAAACAAAACCAAAAACAAGAACAAAAAACCAGACAAAACTTTCCATTAAAGATACAAAACTATAAATGTTATTCCTTTCCTTGGGACCTCTCTCTAATTGCTATGGTATTTTCTATATGTAATTTAATGTCATTAAAAGTAAAAAAAAAAAAAACAAATTTAAACTATTAGCATGAATTTTACTATTCACCTTTATATTGAGGATTGTCAGTCTTAAGTCAAATATAAGAAAATTTAAATTCATATTTGGAATCACCAACCCTGTACAATTTATGGTAGCTCTAACGCACGTTATGTATTTTGTTCTTACCAGAACTATGGAAACCCTACACAAAACTAACTTGCATGTTTTCATTTCACTTCTTGATACTCCTACATTCCAGCAACACACTTAACCTTTGTCCTGCTGATGAGTAAGGAAGGACTGAAAAGAAAAGCAGGTATGAGCTGCTCTGCTCCCCCTCGCTAGCATTATCATTCTCAGTGTAGATAATTGGCTAATACAGAAACATAACACAAATATGAAAGACTATGATAGGATTCCTTTGCTGCTTGTGTCTCTCGGAAGGCCACTGCCATTTTACTGCCTTTGAAATGGAAAGTATTCTTCTTCCTGGGGAAATTGGACTTCCTCATTGAAAGCTGCAAACACACTTTGCATTCATTTTAATTCTTGATAAACACCACACACATTGTGAGTCCCGGTGATTTCTGTGCTTAGGGGACATTGGGAAGGCTACATGGGAAAGGGGTGGCAGGAACATACAGGAAAGGGATATAGGCATGCATCGCATGGATCTCTTCTGCGTACTTGCATGCTCTCTGCCACATCTGACTTTGCTCACAAAATGTAGGTTGAAAGGTACAAGAAGAAGATGATAGAGGCAGCAGTCTTAAGTCAAGTGTGGGGCTCTTCCAAAGGCAGGGCCTTAGGAGCTGCACAGATTTGTGCAAGGAAGCCAGCCCTACATCAATGCCTGACTTGCTATCAAAACTCATGCCATACGTTTAAAAATAATACCAGTTTACATGGTAAATGAAATATGTGTTGGGAGTTGAGGGAAAGAAATGTCTATTTCTTGACATTTCCTTCATTTTTAATTTTTTTTTTAAGATTTGATTTATTTATTCATGAGAGGTCTGGAGAGAGGAAGAGACAAAGGCAGATGGAGAAGCAGGTCCCTCAGGGAGCTCAATGCGGGATTCGATCCCAGGACCCTGGGATCATGACCTGAGCCAAAAGCAGATGCTCAGCCACTGAGCCACCCCAGTGCCCTTCTTCATTTTTCTCTCATTCTCTTCTCAATTCTCTGGTCTTTCCACACACTCTATGTGAAGCCTTTCTTCCTACCTAATTTCCTACCTAGCAAAAAGTCTGAGTTCAAAGAATTTTAACAGTGAACACTTACTTCTAAATAACAAAAGTAGGGGGATCCCTGGATGGCTCAACAGTTTGGCGCCTGCCTTTGGCCCACGGTGTGATCCTGGAGTCCCGGGATCGAGTCCCAAGTCAGGCTCCCTGCATGGAGCCTGCTTCTCCCTCTGCCTGTCTCTGTCTCTCTCTATGTCTCTCTTGAATAAATAAAATCTTTAAAAATAATAATAAATAAATTACAAAGATGGTTAAGATTTTTCACTCACTAACAAATTCAAAGGAAAGGTATGTATCAAATTAATAGGCAGTACACTGTAGTTGTTCAAAGCTCAGATTCAGTAGCTAGAGGCCTGATACTTATCAGTTGTATGCTTTTTGAGTAAATTCCTTAATCTCTCAAAGTCTCAGTTTTGTCATCCATAAAATGGGGAGGATAATGCAAAATGGCAGCATCAATCCTTGTTGATTCTTTAAAATATTTAAAACAGTTCCAATACCAACAATTGTTCATTAATAATATTTTCTCTCCTTTCTTTAAAAAGTCTCCCTTGTCTTAGTTGTCTGAAATTTACAAGGACCTTTAAATAGCCACCAAAATTCATAGTTCTGTGGGGTCACAAACTGAGGACAACAATCTAAATGACACAATATTCCCTTTCAACACATTTGTGTCACTGTATTGCCATGAAAGAAAATTAAATAAATGACAAAAAAAGGGATTTTTAAATAGTCTTTCCACATATGTAACTGCAGTTGGCAGAGTAATGAGCCCTCCACAAAGATGTCCACCACCCAGTCCCCAGTATCTGTGAGTATACTAATTTATATGAGAGGGACATTGCATTTATGGTTAAACTGAGGCCCTTTAGATAAAACCAAATTATCCTGGATTGTCCAGGTGGGCCTAATGTAATCACAGGGGTCCTAATATGCAAAAGAGAGAGACAAGGGAGCCAGGGTAGGAGGGGGGGGGAATATCATGACAAAGGAGGGTCGGAGAAAGATTTAAGAAGCCACACTTCTGGTTTTGCAGGTAAAGGAGGGGATCTGGAGCCAAGGTGTATGGGCAGCCTCTAGAACGTATAGCAGGAAGGGAAATGAATTTTTTTCCTAGAGCCTCCAAAAGGGACCCCAGCTCCAAGAACTTGATTTTAGCCTAATGAAACCCAACTCTTATTTCTGACCCCCATGACTATAAGATTATTTCCTTCAAAGGAGGATTTACTGTAATGCTGAAAACGATCCTATGGACACAGTGATTAGAGAAGTACTATTTACTCATATATTCATTACTCAAGGAGAGTTGGATACAATGTTAGGTTGGCCTCAGGTGTACAACACAGTGACTCCACAAGTTTACACCTTATGCTACGCTCACAAGTGTAGTTACCATCTGTCACTGTACAACATTTTTAGAATCCCATTGACTGTATCTGAGAAATACTTCCTTAAACTTTTAATTCTAGTGACTTACTCTACATTTTTCTAGCAAAAATTGTCTGCAAATTAAACGATGGGAAATTCTCTGAAGTAAAAGTCGTTGTACTTTTCAGCTAAGATTATGAATTTCACAGTATGGAGGGAGAGAAACAGTTCTCGATGTTTTAATTTTGTTTTAACATACTTATATGCCAATTTTCTAGTCATAATTTAGCCATAAAGACTATTTTTTTCTGTGTTCAATTCTACACTATCTATTAAGGTAATATATACAGCATTCACAGAACTATGACACTGAGGAGGCAATTAAATTTGTTTTTTAAATTGTAAAATAGCCATTTAAATAATTTTCCTTGCTTGACAAGCACCTGTTCAAGATAAGAGCAGCTCCGAACTAATATAAAACATGTGGAAAAGATATATCCATTTCTGTGAGAAATCGTAACATCCTTAATTTAGGTGTTTTAATAGTAATATTATGTCTCTTTTTCATTTTTCTTATAACAAAAACCAAGTTTCTCAACTGAAAATAATGTGTCTTTCAGTAGTGGTATTTATCTTTAATACAGCATTTCATCTTCTTCAAGATGTAATTAAATGACATTCAACCAAACATTTTCATTCTGCTGGATTCTCATTTTAAGAGTAAAGTAAAAATTTTCCATACTCTTGATCTGTGGCCCTTGTTTTGGAGCATGCCAAAAATAAGCTGGCCTATAATAAATTCTTCAGATATTTTAGAAAAAATACTATGCCTCTTAGTGGGTTCAAAATACACTTTACTAAAAAAATTTGTTCAAAGGATGGGTCTTTCTGGTATTTATTCAAACAATCCGTTCTCAGATATAAGGATATTTCTAACTGGACAGTCTCATCGGTGAACATAGTAGGTTCACCAACAAATAAAATGAATGTCAACATCTTTAGGATTTACTGAATAAATGAAAACTTGAACTTGAGGTGGAGAGAGTTGCTTCATGTTCATAAACTTATGTTCTGATTAATCAATCAATACTCATCAATTAAAGAAGAGAAAGACTTTGCAGATGGGATGACAGTAGTTAAAATTCCACATAAAATACACAAGAGAACCAGATTGAGTCACTGTTATTTCAAAGGTTTATATTGAGATATCTAAGAAAGACATATTCTAGAAGTCTTTTTCTGCCTAAATAGTTTTTTTTTTTTGTTTACAATTAGCTATTCTCTTAACAAATCCTCATTTATCTCTTTTTTTTAATGAGGCACCATACAAACATTTTTTTTTTTTTTGTATAGGATCCACTTCACTTTCTTCAACATAGCCTTTGCCATGAACATAATAAAAGAAAAATATGATGAAGATCAAAAGATGCTATTTGTTTTACTTAGCATTAGACTTCATTTGATTTAGTACCACACATGATGAATATAAATGAGTAAAACAGAAATGTTTTAGTGATTTTTTTAAGAGGATAAATCTTTAGAAAGTAACATGCTGGGGATACTAGAAACCATAAGATAAAACAATTTTAAAAAGAGATTAAGAGTCTAAAAAGATAAATGATTGAGAAAAATGTGCAAATTGGTTCTATCAAAGATGAAAAATGGATACAAATCCATTTATTTAGAGCTTCTTGGAAAAGCATCATTACTGGAGTGAAAACATAATACATGCCTCAATTTCCTTTATCTCCTTTAGTAAAAGTCAACATACAGATAAGTGCAAAATCCGAGAAAGGTTTTAGAGATGGAAAGCATGATTATAATGTGTTGTTATTCAGAAAGAAATAAAAATAACTGGAAATTCAAGTCCTGTTGTTTTACATCATAACATTTTCTATAATTTACTAGCAAAATTCTCTGCTGAAAAAGTAGTAATTCAATTGATCATTATATTATTATAGGCAATTTAATAAAAACTTTGAAAAGTAATGATAGCAGAGCTCTTCTTAAACATTTAGAGTAAATAATGCAAGTCTCTGATTTGTTTTTGATTATTGAAACATAATATATTTAACTGAAGTTTTAATATTGAAATTAATATGTTTATTTATTTTTTTTTAATTTTTTTTTAATTTTTTTTTTTTTTTTATGATAGTCACAGAGAAAGAGAGGCAGAGGCAGAAGCAGGCAGAGGGAGAAGCAGGCTCCATGCACCGGGAGCCCGACGTGGGATTCGATCCCGGGTCTCCAGGATCGCGCCCTGGGCCAAAGGCAGGCGCCAAACCGCTGCGCCACCCAGGGATCCCGAAATTAATATGTTTAATATTTTCCCTCTGCATTCTGTTAACAGCACATCCTATTGTTAACTGAATTATATCAATTATGATCACAATATAAAATAATTTTTTTTAAATTTATGTATTTGAGAGGGAGAGAATGAGCACAGGGAGGGGCAGAGAGAGAGAGGGAGAGAGAAACTTTAGCAGATTCCTCACTGAGCTAAAAGCCCCATGAGGAGCTTGATCTCGCATCCCTGAGATCATGACCTTAGCTGAAACAAAGAGTCAGACATTTAACAGACTGCACCATCCAGAAGCTCCATAAAATAATTTTTTACATTAACTGTTTTCCTTACTAGATATTGAAGGTCATGTGGTCAGGGATTATGCTGTTGCTTCTTTTTTTTTAACCTACAGCACCAACATCATGCATGAGACAGAGTAAGTGCTCAAGATAAGTGTGTTTTTCAAAAATAAATGAATGAATAATTAAGTGCATAAACATATTAATTAAGGATTGATTAAATGAATGGGTTTGAATAGTTTTATACCAAGATTATTACGATTAAGTGAAATTTTGCCTGTTTTCTCATTTTAAAAATCATTGTAATTTTCAAACATTTATTAGTCAATATAAAGACAAAGACCAAAAAATTAAGTAAAGATCTACCCACAATAAAGTTGAGCTCTCTTTGATACACAATGTATGGACAGCAAGATCATGCATATTAATAGCAAGTTAGTAAGATCAATAAGTAAAAAGGATTTAGAGAAAGGGAAGCCAGATTAGGAATCAGGTTAAAATAATATTTAAAAAGGTTGGAGCATGGACTGAAATTTCAAGAATTTTGTTGGGTATGGAAAAAGGAAGGACATTCAAATTTGAAGACATCTTAATATAACAGTAAAAATGAAGAGGAAGTGGTAAATTTGAGAAAACATCAAAAAGATGATTTGATGAGATTATGATAGCAAGTAAAGGAAAAAAGAATGAGAAGACAATTGAGTCAATGGATTATGATTTGGAAGAACAAAAATCATATGGTCATTAGCAGCAGTGGAAAAGTGGAGAATGATTTTATGAGAAGAAACCATTAGACGTATTTCATTATTGTGTAAGAAATAGATTCTCAACATTATACCAAACACAATTAGAGATCATTGCCTTGGTCAGTCAGAAATTCAAGTGTGGTAGCCATTCTTCAGGGGTGCTGAATGAATGAGCAAGAGAAGCCTAATTTTCATAAAAGAGAGGAATAAATGATTATGTGTGGGTCTCAGAAAACTGTGCATTCAATTGGAGGGAAAAAGAAAGACAAAGGAAAAGAGTCAGAAAGTATTACTAAGCAGAAGGGAAGAGAGAAACATAGCACCCTGGCTGGTACGCTGTATCAGGTGGAGTGTGCATGAGGAACACAGAGTTATAGCTCAAAAAATATTACATTAAGTTCAGCCTCCATCAACCAAATTCAAGGACATTCTGATGCTAATCCTCTCTCCGATTTTCATGTTCCACTAAATGTATTGATTTTGTTTGGAAATGGTCACCAATTTTCCTGTTGTGTGCAACTTTTCCTCTTCCATGATGGTTGTTGGCTCACCTTGTACTCCAAACCCAATATGTTGACTTCTGAGAGCAGATACTGATGCTGTCCTACCACTCAGACAATAGTGGAGTAGTCTATACCATAGGTTCCCATATTCCTTGTATAATATTCTTTTTTTTTTTTGCATGAGCTAGCTAAAATCACCATGCTGAACTAGATATAATTTTCTCCTGCAACTGTATTTTACTTTACAACTTGGTCTCTTAGTACTATTGTTCTTCACCCCAAACATTTTCTCTTTTCTTTTGCCTTTTAATGTATTAATTTCATTGTATTACATGAAAACCAGACAGCTCTTTAACTTGACTCTCAATTTATTACATATATTTCTACAAATCTATCTTTCATACACATATGGAGTAGGAAATCATTTGAATAGCATCTCGTATGTTAAATTCAATATGACTTCTATATCTGGACATCACCTGTGTATCCCACCTTGTGATTTCTTTGCCAACCTTGGAACTAGCTACAAGCTGTTACTTGTTCTCCAGTGGTTTCCTGTGTTAACCTGGACTCATTATCTTTCTGATAGAATAAAGGATATTTTCTATAGGCTTTCAGAGAAGCCATTTATGACACTCTTGTCAGAGCAAGTAATTTGACGGATGAAGTCAGACGTGAGAAGTCAGGGTGAAAATTCTGGTAAGGAAATAAAGCTGGTAGTGTAGGCTGTTCGAATGAAAAACTAAAAGTATAGCTCCCTAAACAAAGTCCCATTCCTGTTGTTTAGATTAGATACTTATAGTTGCATTTTCAAAATATGATTTTTCTAGGAAATAAATAAAAGAGTACAATGATCACATAGGGACATTTTATGAATCCAAAAGGGAGGAATGCAGATTGATCATAGGACAATACTAACATCATGGAAAAGAAAATTATCTAAATATTTCTCTGATTCTCTCACCTCTCTATTGAGAATTTTTAGAGCAAATTAGAATTATGATGAAAATTCTCACATTTAATGTGAATTTATTATACTCCAAGTAGTATTCTGAGCACCATTCTATCTGGACACATTTAATACCTAGATAAACCAAGGTGTTAGTATTATTCACATTGACATAGAGGATGGAAAATGGAGGTGGAGGAAGGGTGAGAGATTTGTCCAATTGCACCAACTGGTAAATGTCAGAATGGTAACTATCATACCAAGCAGTCTAATTCTAGCATCCGCATTACAAACTGTTGTTTTGAAAAGTGAAATGGAGAGCTCTAAGAACATAAAAAAAAAAAAAATAGGAAACATTATATGTAAGATAGCGTCTTTAGGAGACTCAGACTTATTGTTTACATTGAACTTAGATCAAATGAGTCTTCAGGTACTATTAGAAGTAAAAAGCAGACAATCTTTAATAGAATCATGAAAGTGAAAGTGAGGGTTAATAAGGGAGCATTAGAACATGCATTTATTAATTTAACATTTCTTTTTTAACATCCACGATAATGAAATCTTATCCTTTGCCCTGGAAATGTAGCAGTACAAAGGAAAGTGTTCCTCACTCAGAGAGTTTATATTTAGGTGGAGCAGTCAAATACAAATAAATATGAAATTAATAAAAGTGCTACGTATGGAAAATGGTAAGTGCTGGTGTGACAGCACAACCAACTGCTGGGATGTTGATAACCGGAGGAGCAGTGCCTCAGATCAATAATGACAGAGGACAGAACTTGGGTTTGAATTGCAGAATGTGGAAGACAGATTTGGGAAGATTGAAGAGAGGTGATGGAAGACCACTGGGGCAGGGCTCCTAATACAGAAAGATGGAGAGAAACGCCCCTGTTTCTCCCATGTAATAAGGTTGAGAACTTGAATGGGAAGTTCTAACTCTTCAGTGCAGAAAATGTCTCCTGTCCTCCTTTCTTCCCTCCCACAGGCAAAGGCACCAGCCAAAGCCGCATTTCCTGCACCCTGCCTTCCTTTTCTCTCTTCACATTCTACTCCTTCTATTGTGCCACAAGGTATATGGAGTGGGGTCAGTGACTTTGGGGTTATCCCCAGGGACCCCATCACCTCATGAACCCATGGGTATCTGGATTCTGCTTCCCTTTCAGGAAACTTTGTGCTAGAGTTGCTGATAGAACCAATTAAATACTTACCATAAACAAAAACATGTTTTGACCTGAAATAGACCTGATACGAGGATGACTCAGAACATGGCTACTTTGAATAAGGTAGGCAATGGGGCTATTAGTTGAGAATCTGGTGACAGGTGACTATGAAGAATGCTGAAATAGACATCACAGTGACTGACCCAATTATATCCAGAAATCAATAAAAGAATTGTCTAGCAAAGATGACCGTGGATCAAAAACAAAGTTCACTTGTCAATTATTAATGGTTAGGGTTAACAATATCTAACTTGTAAATCTCAAGAGATGAAAGTCCCATATGTCCTCCACTGAGATATGAACTGCAATGGCATTTTGGATAAAAAATAGTATATTAGCTAAACATAGCAGTAAAAAACAAATCGTATCCATAGGAAGTGAATAAAACTTTGGAGATGCAAGGTTTTGATAGGAGAAAAAAGGAAACAAAATGGTCTTTTTTTTGACAACATATTTTTTTAGTGTTCTTTTATACATCACAGTGACTTTGGAGATTTATACTGTTAAAAACATTGGAACATTACTTATTTCATCAATAGAAATAAATAGAAATGTTAGATATCTTCAGTTCAAAGTTTGGAGAACTTCAAGTGTTCATTTCACTGTTGGATATCACTCACCCCAAATGACAGTAAACAGCATTTCATTCTAGTGTGGGATTATGCTACGATCAACACTGAAATTAATCAAACTGCCTTGATTAATCAAAATTATATGTTATCATCCTGATTGCAATCACCTATCAAAGAATCACTTTGCACAGTAATTTGTATAAAACATAATCAGTGGCAATGAACCCAAACCTGGAGGTCATGCACCTAAAAAAGAGCTAGTTGATAATTTCGCATTACCCTCAATCCCTTTCTCCCCATCAGAAAGAAAGAGAGACAGAGAGAGAGAGACAGAGAAAGAGAGAGAGGGAAAACCCAGGAAGATGGACCAAAATAACTTCAAGATTTTTAATTGTGCTTTACCCCACAATGGAACCCATCAGAACACTTTATTAAATCAAATAGATGGTGATTGTACTGAACAACGTTTGCTTATTCATCATCTAATGATATTGTCACTTTAAGCTGTTAAATTTACAAGAACAAAGCTGTTTTTATCATGATTTTTGAGTAGTTCTAATTTTATACCGTTCATATCTCATTACAATAGGCTAAACAAAATAAATAATCTTATGTATTTGAAATAATTGAAACTAAGAGGTCCCTTTCAGCCTAAAGATTTCATTAATAAATAGTCCAAGACAGCTAAAATCTTCCTAATGTTGATCACGTAGCGTTGTTTAAGGATATCAAATAGCATCCTTTTTGCTTAATTCACTTTACCTATTCCCCCGAGTTAAATTAGTTTTTCTAAGAATCCATCTTATTTTAATGAAGGCAATATGGTGCAGTGAAAGGTGCTCTTTGCCAGCTAGAAAGAACTGAAATCAAGCTCAAGCCCTGCAATCAACTAGCACTAAACCTTTTTCAAGTATATAATGTTATCTCTTTGACCTTCGGGTGGTATGGACAAAGTGAAATATTGTACTCCATTATCCTTAAAGAACCTTTTAACTCACAATATGAAAATGCAAGATAATAACTTATATTAATACCAAAACTATTTAAAATCATATATATGTATATATGAATATGAATATATATATATATGAATATATTTCTTGAAGACCCTTCTACCCATATATCTCTGTTAATATTTTGACATTTTGGATTTTTTTGCAAGACTTCAATTTGGCATGAGCTGTTGTCTCCCCTCATTGCATGCATCCCTGTCGAAATCAGAGAAGTAAAACAGAATTACAGATTCCAGAACTGAGCAGATTGAACAGATTGTAGTCTATCTTGAATCTGATGTGTGTGTTGGGTGGGTGGGGGCAGGTGGGTGGTGCCTAGCACTCAGAGCAGGTGGAGGCTGGAGGGAAAAAAGGATGAATTGAAAGAAAATTGTAATGTTTTGCTCTTGCCTCTGCTTCTTTGGAACAGTCACTGCATGCTTCTTCAGCAGGGAAATCACCAGCAACAGCTCCGTTGCTTTCCTGGCAATGGCAAAATGTTATCAGGGCAACACCAGAGGCTTACTAGGGGAGGAATTGAGGAAGACTGTCATCAGCTGACTGCTCTCCCCAAGACAGACACTTCACCATCTCAGCTTCTGAGACCCAGGGACTGATAGGGTTTGATCTGGGGAGATTACCCCCTCCGAATGGTGCTTCCTTTGTGAGCATGTGTGTGGTCAGCCCTGCGGAAAGATGTGCCTGGTATTGTTTTTCTCCCTCTCTACACAGAATGAAAGCTGTCTCCTAAACTCAGTTATGTGCTTTGCAAAAATGAGAAAGCAGGGCAGCCTGGGTGGCTTAGTGGTTTAGCACTGCCTTCAGCCCAGGGCATGATCTTGAAGACCTGAGATTGAGTCCCATGTCATTCTCCCCACGAGGGGTCTGCTTCTCCCTCTGCCTGTGTCTCTGCCTCTCTCTCTTTCTCTGTGTCTCTCATGAATAAATAAAACCTTAAAAAAATAAAAATGAGAAAGAATAATATACTTTCGTGTTTCTGGGATGCTGATGTACACAGAAACAAAATCCAAAGCTACTAGTAAGAATGGTTATTCACTCATTTTACATTTATTAGATATCTGCTATAGACCTGACAAGAAGTTAGGTGCATACAAATAAAAGAAAAGAAGTTTCCAACCTAGAAGAATTCACAGTCAGGCAGTATAAAATGCAATACAATGTGTTCTGCGATAGTGCAGATAAGCAAAATACTACGGAGTCCACAAAATAAAGCAAAGAGGTCTGTGTAAGGAAGTCAGAAAAGATTCACTGAGAAGAGGGCATTTGCTCTGACTCAAAAGCCTAATTGTGGGTGGGGGGTGTTAGGCAAAGAAAGCAGTATTATCAAAGTCATGAAAACAAAAAGAATGGTGTACATGTCAACTGAGGCATAGACACTAAGTTACCTATCCTGGGGGCATGAGAGCAGCAGGAAGAAAACAGCTAGGATGAAGCAGCAGAGATATAGACAAATATGTAGAATTTGTTTTAAAGGACTTCAGATGCAACACAGAGGAGTGTGATCTTAATCTTATATAAAAAGATGCATACATATTGGGGCACCTGGGCGGCAAGGTTGGTTAAGTGCCTGACTTTTGATTTTGGCTCAGGTCACAATGTCAGGGTGGTGAAATCAAGTCCCTTTTTGAGCCTCGCTTCAAACTCTATGCCCAGCTCATAGTCTGCTTGAGAATCTCTCTCCTTCTCCCTCTGCCCCTCCACTAATACTCTTTCTCTCTCTCTATCTCAAAAAAAAAAAAAAAGAGGTGAAATTTCTAAATATGATTGTATTTGATTTTTAGAAAAATCACCTTGGATGACAGACAGAGAGATTAAACTGGGGAAGATGGGGCAGCCCAGGTGCCTCAGCAGTTTAGCGCCTCCTTTGGCCCAGGGCGTGACCCTGGAGACCTGGGATCGAGTCCCACGTCAGGCTCCCCGCATGAAACCTGCTTCTCCCTCTGCCTGTGTTTCTGCCTCTCTCTCTCTCTCTCTGTCTCTCATGAATAAATAAATAAAATCTTAAAAAAAAAAAACTGGGGAGGATGTTGGAGAATTTTTTCAAAAAGGAGTAACAGTGATCTGCATAAGAGATGATGAGGTACTGGGCCATGATTGAAATGGTGCCCAAAGATAGGATGGATATAAGTGCATGCACGATCAGATGTCGGAGCTGAGGAAGAGTGCTGAGCTGAACGTGGACCTCCTTCATCTAACACAGTTCTTAGCACAGAGGAGACTCTCAATATATGTTGCTGGAAGAATGAGTTGGGATTTCCAAATGGAAGAAAAAAATTTCTTGCAATTCTTCTTCATTTCCCCACTTTCCCAGGCTTTGCCATTCTAAATATAAAAGATTTCTGTTGTCTTCTTCAGCTTTCATTTCCTACTAAAATACTGTTGTTTCTCTTTTTCCTGCTCATCCCTTCCCAGTGTTTTGCTCCTGACTCTGTACAATGGGTCACAATCACAGGCAAGATTCTGTAAAAGAAGACTTCAGAAACACTCATTGGGTAGGATGTGCTTAAGGAAGACTTTCCACATGGACAAGATGAGGGCAAGGATCTGAGTCAATTCCCTCTGTTTTCCAACTGGGGAAAGATATTCACTGATTTTATATACAAAACTTCCCACTAGATATTTTCTATTTGTTGGCAATGTATCTTGAGGGTTGATATATTAATCATAAAATATGCAATAGATTTCTGTAGCTGTGGATAGCTTGCATGTTGGTCATGTTGATCTCAAAGCAGTTCATCAAATTGCTATAGTTAGGGGAGAAAGAATGACACTGAAGCAATACATCCAGTAAGCAAGGGAAATGATTAGTGCTAACAGCAAAATTTTAAAAATGTAACACAATCAATGGCTATCAAAAATATCACAAATCATGAGATCGTTAAACTAAAGCAAAAAATTTCATAGAATTTCAAAAACATCATTTAGATTTTTATTGACTTGAATCAAATTATTTATGCTCCTGGGCTACTTTCTGAACGCATTTGATACATATTTCAAAATGCATTCAAAAGTAATATAAGTGAAAGCAGAAAATAAGCCACAGCTTTATGAATTCTTCTGTAATAAAATATTACTTACTTCCAATATACAACTTTCATGACTTCCCAATTAACCTTTGAACAAAACAGTTATTACACCCTATTATTATTTAATCGGCTGGAAAGGCTAGATTTTACCCCTCTACATATTTTCCGTAAATTCTGTATCTCCAAAATAATATTTCTTTGATTTCCCAAATAATCTTGAAACATCCCTGAACTTAGGCGGGTTACCATTTTCCAAGTCCTGAAACAAAGACATCAACACAATAACAGCAACCTAAAAAGTGAAACATGAAATGTAATCTGGTTTGTCACAGTTCTCTGATTGATGGAACATCTTTCGACTGACCGAATATATTTAGAATGTCTTTAGAAGGACTGTTCCCTAGCTGAACGCAGGACACCTTGACATAAAAACAAAAATAAAAACAAACAACATAAGAATGCAAAAAATAACAGTCAAGGTTAGTCGACATAGTTTTGAATAGTGAAACTGTTATTCGCCAACACTTACCATGTGTCCCGAATTTGAAAAGAGGGGAGGTAAGGAAAGTATAATACATATTCTATGTCCTCTTAGAGACCGCTATAGAAAAAGAAACAAAATAACCCAAAATTTGGTATGTTAAGTCCTGATCCCCTGATTCCAACTGATACTCCAACCTCCTCACCTGTAAAATGGAAATAATAACTCTCTTATTTACCAGTTGTAGAAAATGAGAACAGTCAAGGTGAACACTCTTCCAAACTGTAATGAGGCATAGCGATGAAATTTATTATCATAAATTTTGCATTTATTGCTACGGAGCTTAGGAAAACTTTAAGTAAATCTTTCAAGGGGTCTCTCTTACATTCATACCTTAGGTTTTCCATTCCGAGGTCCTCTTCTTAGAGTTTACAAATACAATGAGCTCAGACAGCTCTAACAACCTCAAAGTGCTTGCTGCCCATGCAAAAAATTGCTTTCAGCTCTCTCAGCCCCAACACAGATGTTCCTTCACTTTCCCTGACCCTCCCTGCTGACTTTTACGGTAATTATAGAATGTTTCTTTGGTGCTGATAAGATACTTTATTTATTTATTTTCCTAATTTTCAAGGGCATCTTCTGAAACTTTACACAATTTCTATAGCTCAACATGTTTTTATAAATGGATGGGGTTGCTTGCATATTTCATCTCCCTCCTCCCCACCGATTTCCAGGATCATCTCAAAATATGTCACTGAGGGCAATCCTTTCGCCTTCCTCTCTTCATTCTTTTCTCCCCTGAGGGGAGGGGGGAAACATTGTTAAGAAACTGTAAATACTTCAGTATGTCCCCCTCTTATAGAAAGGGTATTTCCTCTAGGAATTAGTGAATGAATGCATTATTTTCCCATTGTTTTCCTTTCCTTCCGTCGGTTAGAAAATCAAAACAAGCCTCTTGGGTCGTGTTATAGTTTTCTAGCTTCCCATCCAATAAACCCATTAAATAATAAGTGATGCCTGCTGGACTCACAGGTGAACTAAGACCATAGTTACTGGCATTCGCTGTCCCCTAGACAATTATTTCCATAATTACAGAGATATCTGAACTGCGTGCTACCTTGAGAAGGCAGGCTATGGGGAATTGAAACCAACTAAATATTTAAGCAGTCAGTGCAATGGAAGCTACCAAACCTTAAATTCTCATTTCTCTGGAGAAGTACTGCTCCAACTATGCAGTACAGAACCTTTAAAAACAAATACTGTACCTTTAATGGACCAAAAAATTGTCCACCGACACAGGAGTACCACGCACACTTCACCAGCTGAGTTTGACAACTGAATTACTCTGTATTCTGTCCGACAATCAAAATCCTCTGATGACACACTTGGAAAGTGCAACGATGAAAGATGGTCATAAATTTTTCCAGACACACCTTTTCAATTTCTGTACTTGTCATACAGGCCCCAGCGGTATACACTTCACTGATGGGGCTCAGAAAGGCAACCCCAAAATGTGCCACTTTGGTGTGTGGTTCATTTCCAGCTGAAGATGATTAAGGTCCAAGGGATTTAGGGAGAACTTTTTAATTTCCCTCTTAACTGTGTAAAAGAATTTAGATAGGGAGACTGTATCAGGAAGAAAGCTACTACCAAGGACAACTTTTTTTTTTTTTTTTTTTTTTTTTACTTAAGAAGGACTTCTCATAGTATGTTGATATTTGTTTAGCAAACATTTGCTCCTCCAGTGTTTGGTCTTCCTGCCCTTTGAAGCCCAAGACCACTACCCCTTCCATCTTAGCTCAGGGTGGCATGTGAGCCTCAATCCGCTGACAGGTGGGGAGCCTCATAGCTTTGGGGTTCCCTTATGCATGAAATTAAATGTATTTTTCCTCCTGATAATCTTCCTTATTTCAATTTAATTATTAGGCAACCCCCCTCCCCCCAAAAAAAACTAGAAAAAAAGAAGAGAAAAGTTTTCCTCCCCTCCATCACGAAGAGGTGTCAAGCTAAGGCTCACACTTGAATACAGAGTTAAAGAGAAGCAATTAGAAATATTCCTTGAGAGCAGTAAAAAGCAGCCTCATTTCCATTAGAATACAAGTTAATGCATAAACAGCCAATAAAGGAATCTTTTTGGTATTGTAATAGATAGAAGAAGCCAGAGGCTACTGACTGCCATTTCCCAGGTTTCTGTTTTTGCTCCATACAAACTACAGGAGTTAAGTTTTCCACATGATTGAAACAGATAAACCACTGTAATGACCAAACTTGCAAAACTGAGAGTCATCTCAGCAAAAGTTTATGATAAGAGGTCACGGGGTAAAAATCCACAGAGGGTTATGGGCTCCTCTATGTTACTCGATGGCCTTTCACCATCATCTAACCTCTCTGGACTACACTTCCTCATTTGTAAAAGGAGCTGTTAAATCATATTGCCTGTTTAGCAAGTCCCTTTCATGTCTAAAATTATAGATTTATTGCTCCCTTTAAAATGTATTGTCTCTCAAGCTTCAATTATAAGAACAGACTCATGTCAAAATGAATGAATTACAATCTGTACGTTCTTTACTGGAATTTTCCCAGAATAACCTACCATTGATGGAAGCATTACTTAAGGCACTAAGATAAGTAGAATCTACTCTCCATTCTCATAACCATTTGCCAGAATGTTAGTTTCTTGATTAAGATTGTGAATCATATTTGAGTTGCTTAAATTCAAATAGATGGGATACAACACACGTTAAAAGTTAGAAATTTGCTCTTGGTATCTTTAAGCCTTGATCTGATTTCCTGTTTCACTAGATAATTACAGTGCAATAAATGAGACTGTGGAAACAGTGAACTTCTTTTATTCTAATGGGTTGCATGAAAAGGAATCAGTTCTACAATGTGCCTTTATAAGGAAGGACTAAATGAGACAGGGGGCGGGGGGAAATCCAGTTGAAAATTACTCTGAGAAAAATTTTGAAGGATGAAGATACTAATATAAATTGCTGTCAAAACAGGGAGAGAAAATAAAGACTTCCTGTGAACACTAAAGCCATTAGGGACTCTGAGGCATTTTATGTTGAGCCAAGAGCAACTGAAGAAGAAAATACTTTGGAAGAGCTTTTGGAAATTGCCCAAAAAGCACTAGAAGAGAATTTTGTGCCTGTCTACAAAATGTGACGGAGTTGAAAAACGGAGATGGAAAAATTCAATGGGAGTGTGGAAAGAGTATTTCCCAAGCATTTTGTTGACATAAAAGAATATGTCCAACAGAGTCATAATGATCTAAAGAATACACTTCAAGCTGAGTTTCAACCCAAGAATATTAGATCCATGCAGTTCTAGAAATAGATGATCCTAAACACTCTAAGGGGATGGGATATAAAATGCCTTATATGTTTCCTAAACAGCATGATCATCTGCAATCTCATCCACTCCCATTGTGTATTTTTCCATTGGTCTGCTCAACAGTTTAAATGGGTAGACAGTTCCAGTAGAGCAGCCTATTAATGAATGAGTGAGGTTTTATAGTGCCAACAATTTGGACCAACAGTGTCTCTCAGAGAGATCTAGGAAATAATGGAATGACTCAGTTTGCTTATTGAAAACCTGTTATGTATATTATAGACTATGTGAATCACCTTATTAATCTTTAGAGTTTCTCAGATAAAAAAAAAAATACAGTCAAAGAGTTCTCTGAATAAGCCATTTAGATGTTATAATTGAATTTCCAACAAAACACGTTATTGTATGAGATCAGAAAATGATATACACCTATTTAACTGACACATACAAACATGGTTCTTACTAATTTAGATACATACTTTATATGATTTATTTCAACCAATTGTAATTTACATGATGTAAACAGGCTTATGAATCACTTATTGATTAAGCACTAGGAACTTTATCTATTCCCTTTTCCACTTATTGATATGTTGACTTTCCATTTTCCTCTTGTCCTTTTTCTTTATTGAATTCATTGTACTTAAAAGTACTGTAGGGATGCCTGGGTGTCTGTCTATTATACGTCTGCCGTTGGCTCAGGTCATGATCCCAGGATTCTGGGATCGAGCCCTGCATTAGGTCCCCAGCTTGGAGGGAAGTCTACTTCTCCTGCACTTCCTACCCTGCTTCTGCTTGTGCTCTCTCTCTCTCTCTGTCTTAAATAAATAAAAAAATCTTTACAAATAAAATGAAAGTACTAGAAAAACCTTCTTACCTACTCAAGACCTAAAGTAGATTAAAACTTAGTTATATTAAATCCAAATTCAAATTTCATTTACTATGTAAATATATATAAACATGCTCTTCATATTGATCTGTGTCCCCTTGTTATTTTGCGAGTACCCCACACCCCAAGATTACATTTTTTTCAGCCCTGACAATGCACACCTATCAAACCTACCAACTTGCTCTTTCTCTAGAAATTAAACTAAGTCAACTCCATGTTACTCAGAATTCTTTAGCCATTGCATTGTGTACAAAAATGAACATGCAATAAGTTAAATGGTAAATCTTTCTCAGGAATTATTGCACATGTTTAAACTGATTGAATTTAAAAGACAAATTGAAATCTGGCATCTAAAGAGGGAACACAGGCAAGCAGCTTTTCTCAATTTTTCATTGCTAAAAAGGAGGGATAATTAAACTGTTATTTTTTGAGTTTTTTTTTAATATAACAAGCCCTATTTGGGACTTTAATATTATTTTCGCCTATAATCATCAAAAAAAATCCTATAAGATAGACATTAATATTCATTATTTAATGTAATAATGTAATTTAATGTAAATAATGTAATTTAATAATGTCATTATTTAATGACAATGTAATTTAAACTGTTATCTGACTTGTCATTAAAACAATACTGCTTTTACCAAAATTCCACACCAACTCTCAAAAATCTGTGTTAGGCGTATTCAAAAGTATATTATGCATAGTGTGCCATGTTCATATGCTCATGGTTGTGGTTTGAAAGATCATCTGAAGTGTACCGAATATCAGAACATATTTGAGGGCAGAAACCATTACTTTTATATATCTTTATAGGTTCCAGTGAAACTAATTCTTAACTGATATGCTTACACTTTTGTGCAAAAATTGTTACAGTATTCAGGAAATCTTGTTTCTATTGTTTTGTCTCCCAAAGCCCCAGCATGACCCACCTATTTGGCAATTGCCCATCTGAATGTCCTGCATGGTTTACTTCCCTCTTTCCCATATTAAATGGGTATATAGAGTCCCCACCTCTCGATCTTATCCACAGGGTTATGTTCCAAGAACTCCCAGTGGATGCCTGAAACCATAGGCAGTACTTGAATTTTATACATATTATGTTTTCTTTTTTTTTCCTATGCATACAATACTTATGACAAAGTGTATTTTATAAATTAGGCACAGTGAGAGGTTAACAACAGCAATAATAAAATAGAAAAATTACAACAATATATGGTAAAAAAGTTATGTGACTGTGGTCTCTCTCTCTAGATATCTTACTGTGCTATACTGGCCCTTCTTGTGATGATGCGAGGTGATAAAATGCCCGTGTCATGAGATGAAGTGAGGAGAATGACATGGGTGTTGTGATGTAGCATTTGGCCAGTCTTGACCTTCTGACGATTTGTTAGAAGGAGGATCATCTGCTTCTGGACCGCGCTTGGCTTCTGGTAACTAAAACTGTGGGAAGCAAATTCTGGGTAAGGAAGGGATTACTGCTTATTATCTCTTTTTGATAAACAGATAATAAAGAGGATTCTCTGCAGAGAATCAGCAACAGGATATTCACTTGTCCTACATGCTCTATCATTTTAGTGAAGCCTAAGCTATCACATTCCTTATTCGAATACTGCTTTTGACACTAATTAACGTGGTAAGAGCAGCAGCAAATCTTAATCTTTCCTTTGGACTTAACCACCTTTTTTTCATTGGAGAGTCATTGGAGAAACAACGACCTCACGTACTCATATCGATGAATACGTCAATGTCCATTCTGAGCGACAGTTCTCCAAGATCTGCAGAAATTCCAAAATAGTCACACAAATAGATTGGTTGAATTAGTTCAGGACAGGGTCTAGATCTGCACATATACCATTAGCAAGATTTGCATTGGTTGGGAACCCTTATGGTGATGCTCAGTGATGCCTACTTCCTAGGTAGGGTTTGTGTATATTTGGAAAGCCCTTCTTTTACCTGCACTTATTTAGTCATATCTGATAAATAGGCCAGGGGAGAAGTGATCAGATGCCTCTGCTGATATTCAGTTATGAAAAGTTACTGGCTTTCTTCTTGAACACTTTGTCTCTCTTTAATTCTTTTGGGGAAGCTCGCTGTCATGTCACAAGGCAGCCCTGTGTCGAGGTCCACATGAATGAGTTTGGAAACAGATCTTCTGAAGACTGCCAATAGCCTAATGGAAGAACTGGAGACAGAGCTTTCAGCCTCAGTTGTGAATCGAGGTGAGTGTACCTCAGCCAACAGCTTGCTTTTGACCATAGCAAAAAAGCCTGAGTCACAGACATTCTGAAACCTTCACCCAGATTCTTAACCACAGAAACTGTGAGATAATAAAGCTTTGCCACTTTAAGCCACTAAATATGGTTGTAATTTGTTATTTACAGAAATACGTAACGGATACATCTTGGATCCAGGAGAGGGGTGTCACTATAACAAATATCTTAAAATGTGAAAATAACTTTGGGACTAGGAAATAGAAAGATGTGGAGAGGATTTCAGTTAACTTGTTAGACGAAGCTAAAAGTGAATTAAGCAGATTTCTAGTAGAATCCTGTACTTTAGAGATGCTGAATGTAAAGTTTCTAAAGAAAGCAAAGAGTAGGCAATTGTTATATAAAGGCAGAAATTTAGCAACAGTATTGCCTGCAGTTATGTGGAAAGTAGAGAATATGCCTAAAGGGGGTGATTTAGCTAAGGAGATTCCTAAGCAAAGTATTGAAGGTGCCACCATGTTTCTTTTAGCTGCCATAGTAAAGCACAAGAAGAAATAGATAAATGGGAATAAAGACAATTAAACAAGAAGGAGCCAAGATTTGATGGTTTTATAAATTCTCAACCTTTCCAGATGGCTAGCAACACTAAAATTAAGAAATAGCTTTTAAGCAGACATAAAATCCAGTCCACTGCCAGGAAAACTTGGTCAAAAGATGAAGCCAAGGATATTACTGTAAACGTTTTATAATACTTCAGAAAGATCAAAGGTGGTGTCTTTGTATATTCAGTCACACCAAAGGCCCTTCAAAAAGATTAAAGGTATGCCCCAGGACCTTCTTGTCAAACAGCTGAGAATTAGAAAGCATAAGGACATTGTTCCCGGACTCTCAGGAGGATCCCCAAATAGATCAGTGCTTCTCTCCCAGAGATTTACAGGTATCGCTTTGTCTAAGGCAGAAACATCACCTGCTTTGAATAAGGAGCATGGAGGTGATACCCACCGAGAAGAAGCCTTTGATCCCAGAATACCACTGGGAGAATTGAGGCTGACAAATCTGCTGGGCTGCAAACATACTTCATATGAAAAAGGAAAGCTGATTCCGAGATAAAAACAAACACCAAAGAAAGGAAAGCCAAGAGCCATGAGGTGTCATTCTCAGTCTCGTTAACTAACCAAGAGAGTTCCCATGATTGACAAACTGGATTTCAGAACTGCTATGGATCAGTGACTCCCCTGTATCTCACTATTCATGTGTCTTTTTATTTTCTATATTCTGATGATTGGACATCTGGGGCCTTGCTGAGCCTTGAGGACTGTCCCTCAGGGTTTGGCATGTCCAAAAGATAATAAACAACTTGCCCCTGATTGTGCTTTTCAATTGTAAAGGAAGAAATCCAGAACTCACACACCAAGCACTTTGATTATAGGCCTCTTACGCTTTGGGCGACTATCCCTTTGCCCTAATCACCCAGGACCAGTTCCCATACAAGTACGGAGTCTATACAACTCAAAATCTGCTAAAATTATTTAATTTAGCCACTAAGTCTACACGCCCTACCTCACCTCTTTATTCCCACAGAAACCACAAAACAGACTTTAGCACACCAATCCCTTTGACCCCTCTGCCTCTTGATTAACTCTACTGCCCTCTGGGAAGGTGCATTGTGCCTCTTGTTTTTAGGGACCTGTGAGTATAAACTATTTTCTTCATGACCCTCATTTCCATATCTGAGTGTCGCATCATAGCTCATTAAAACAAGCCCCAGGTGTCCTTAAAATAGCTTCCCTCCCCCCTTGGAACAGGAATGTCTATAGCAGTTTTCCTGTGCTATCTGGCCAGTGGAGATTTGGTGCATATGAAGTAAACGGTTGCCTATTTATTATCCCAGATCTATGATTCAAGTGAGTTTACATGTGAGGAGCTGTGCTTAAAGAACTATAGCTGAGTCTAATCCATACCTAAATCTGATGTGGAAGTTGGCATTCTAGGTTTTGAGCAGTAATAGTATGAGACTTTGAGGAACTTAGGGCGTGAGTGTATGTTGCATACACAGGGCTATACATGCATTATTGGGTGTGAGACTGCATAGGTAGTCAATAATTAATCCTGAATGATCTCCACTTCCTTGTATTTATGTGCATATGTAATTCCCTACCCTTGAACACAGGTAGGACTTATTAACTTGCTTCTAATGAATAGCATATGGGAGATGTGATAGTATGCTACTTCTGAGGTTAGGCTATAAAAGGACTGTGACTTCCTTTTTGGCCATGCTCATCGTGTTCTTTCCTGGATCACTAGCTCTGTAGGAGACTAGCTCCATTTTGTGAGGCAATCCATGGAAACGTGAAGTTTATGAGTTTGGAAGCAGATCTTCTGATGTTTGCCAACAGTCATGTGAAGGAGCCTGGGAGTATTTATTTATTTATTTATTTATTTATTTATTTATTTATTCATTTATTTATTTATTTTATCACCAGTTAAGTCTTGAGATGACTAATATCCCAGCCAACAAATTGACCATAATTTAATGAGAGAATTAAGTAAGAAACATTCAGTGAGGAACAACTGGATTCCAAACCCACAAAAATTGTGAGATGATAATGGTTTGTTGTTTTAAGCTAAAAAATGTTGGGGTGTTGCTTTTTTATGGAGCCATAGATAACAAGGACACATTTCTACCTTGACTCCCTTTCCTGGTTTCATGCAAAAGTACAAGAACTTAATCTGCAAAATGTGTTTAGGCGATAAGAGGGATAAAAATTTTGCTCCAAAAAATTTTAATGAGGAATAAGTAGTTTACTTATAAGTAACCGAATTAGTAGTTGTAAAAAATTTTTCTTTTTGGATTAGAAATAATATACCCTTCAATTAGGTTTTCTGCAACTGAAAGTTTTATTTCTTTCATAAATTTTAAGTATACCACTAAAAATTTGAAAAGCCCAAAAACAATTTTAGTTTTAGTTACAAAACTAAAGTGCTGATTTAAGTCTGTTCTGATTTATAACAAAACATAACTTTTACTTTTTTTTTCTTTGTATTCTTTTTTGGTTTTGTATTTATAGAAGCTCCATGAGGAAAAGGGACCATGACTGTCTTGTACTCCAACTCATTTTCACTTTGTAGGACATTGTTCACATAAAAAGTGATAAATGTCTTTGGATTACTTTCTACACCTGCTATTATTATTGCTTATTAGTAAAGTAATTAAGTATATAGGAAGACAGTTGATAAAATTCTGACACTGGGAGCTCTTTTCTCAATAGCTTGGTAGGAATTAACAGAGGTAGCTCCTAATTTAGGTTAAAATCCTACCATGTGTCCCCTATAAGGAAATACAAGCAAAAACATCACAAAAATCCAACATCATTAATGGCTTTATGAAATGTTTGGTTGTTTATGAATCAAATAAATCTTCTTTTTCTTTAGTTAAATGTTATAACTCTTGTGCATAGACACATATGTGGAACATTTTTTTTTTAATCTTAAATCATACTGGGGCCCCTGAGTGGCTCTGCCTCCAGCTCAGGTCATGATCTTGGGGTCCTAGGATCAAGCCCCACATTGGACTCTCCGCTTAGCAAGGCGTCTACTTCTCCCTCTCCCTTTGCCTTGTCCCACCACTTGTGCTCTCCCTCTTTTCTCAAATAAATAAATAAAAACTTTTAAAACATGAAATCTTAAACCATATTAAATTTAGTACACCTAGTATGCAAATACAGGAAAATTAAACACTCTTCTTATATTATGAAGAGTATATAGAATGACTTGATATTGTGGTTTTTCACATAAATAGATTTCAACAGAGCAATTATATTATCTGTGGAAATTCAAGTCAGAAGATTTAAAAGTACCATTTTTCATGGCTGGCTATACTACAGGAGAATTTCAGAGAAAGACAAAAGAGATCACTGAGAACAGAGTTTGCACTATGTGTCTGACCAATATTTTATTATCCCCTTCCTTCTTTCATATTGAGAATGAAGGACTATTTATATATAATGTAGCCTCTACCAAACGTAGGCATCTTGGCTTAAAGGCTTCTACTCATTATGAAAGTTACATCCTAGATGTTTCCTTCCCTATGAAGCATGTTTTGACCATGTTTGTTGATACAGAATTCTCTCTTCTCTGCTTATATAGTAAGTATACGAGACTTCGTTATGTCTCTTTCTGTTGGGACAGCTTTGTTTTTTTTTGTTGTTGTTTTGTTTTGTTTTGTTTTGTTTTGTTTTGGTCTGTCTCTTTTTCTAGGCTATAGGTACCTGAGGGCAACAATTGCATTCAACAAAAACATCCAAACTCCTGCCTAGATATATTGACCGGTATTTTTGTGAAATGCTCACTGAATTTGCTCGTTGGGAAAAATCTCAAACACCACATCTTATCCAGAGAATCAGAAGTCATTCCAGATGGTTCAGAGAGCATTGCCTTTTTCTATCATGTGACAATTAACTCATTATATTTGATGAGTTTGATGAATTCACAAAAATTGTGAACTATGGTTTTAAATAGAAATTCACTACACTATCCTAAGGAGATGGATTCCATTTTTTGGTATCTGGCTACCGGAAGCTTTGAGCCTCATTCCTCTTTCTTATCATTCTGTCCCACATCTAGGCACCTGGTAAGAAAGACTTTGGCATTGGGAAGAGATTCAAACAGCAAGTACCTGCCGGTGTGAGAATCCTCATAACTCAGTAACAGCACCAAGCCAGTCTTCTATGCCTGCTCTTCCCAGTCAGTTTTGGAACATCTTTGGAAAGATGCCTTATTCTCCCCAGAAACCCTCAATTATGTAAGTAATAAACCTTTTAATATTGTCTTGGTATGTGTGTGGTGTTATTAGGCTTGGCACCAAAACCAAATTTCAAGTGTGCAATTTAAAAAGAGAATCAAATTAATGTTTTAGCTTTTTGAATATGCCTAGGCTAAAAAAAAAAAAAAAAACCACACAAACAAACAAACAAACAAAAAAACACAAACAAAAAAAAAACTACTTTTAATGTTAAACTTAAAATCTATGAAAGCAGTAATAAAATGTTTGACCACAGAAAAATTTAGTGGAATTCCAACTTATAACTGCAATTTGAGCCCCAGTATTAATTGAGAACTTGAAGGTTGTCAGTTCATGCGTTTTAGCCAACTTAATGCTATAGTTCTACCCATTAAGGTCTCCTTACAGAATATTTTGAAATTACTGACTCCATTCTGAAATCAATACATATTTTCCCTTACAGATTTGGCTAATGTGTTCTATTTCATACCTATTTCAAAAACCTCTTAGCCAGTTCGCCTTCACCTCCAAAGGGATATAAGACAGTCTTCACCTGTCTACTTATAGGTACCTCAGCAGTCTGGCACACAGTGTTTGTAGCAAAGATCTTACCTGCAATTCAACTTTCTCTGGGAGCATAGGTATGACATTACATTGGCTATATCCTCTGAAGACCAAGGTGTCTTTATTCATTTGACATTGCTCCTTAAGAACATAAACTTATTGACAAGGAGCTCAAAAAAAGGGGAGAGGGGATAAGCTATTGCCCCACACGTCATGCAACACCCATCCACCTCAGTTAAATTATGGGTAGACTGAGGGCTCTTCCCTCCTTGACACTGCCAAGAAACAGCTGTTGACTTTCTTTAACACCACCACTCTTTCTGACTTACAAGGCAACAAATTCCTCATTTACAAATTTGACCTAAGCTTATTTGCACTGTTACTGGTGATTTGATCCACTCTGAATGGGTCTTCCTCCAACAAAAGTCTCCAGAAATCCAAAGTACAATACAATAGGCAGCACATCAATGGCCACAGAGACTACTGCTCTGAGGGTGTTTTGGTAACATCTTCTCATGTCTCCAGGAATCTCTGGATCATTCATGGTATCTAGAAGTTGTCCATAAATTTCTGATGCAAAAAAGGGCCCTCCTCAGCCCTGGGCTACACACCATTAAAGCGGCAATTGTTAATCACAAAACTGGGTTCTCTTGAAAACAGACTACCACAAGCCCTGAACCTGTGATACTGCATACTCTGCCGCTTATTGCCCTGCTTAGGTCATGAAAGCAGTACCCTACAGACTCAGCAAGGCCTCTAAGACCCTCTTGCTATGGGATGGACCCAAAGCTAGGCCCTCTGATACAGCTAGGCCCTCCCACTTGCAGGAGGGGAAGGTCACTTTGTCCTTACTCTTCTGTCAGATGCCATGATCCTGAAGAAGCTCAGCCTTCTTCCAAACCTCTTGGCCCCCTGCGAGCCCCTTCTGATCAAGTGAGTCAACAAGAGTGTTCCGGAAGGCATTACCACCATCACACAGAATGGAGCTCAGTGGACAGTTGCTACTTTTCATTCCTTAGCAATTATTCTCAATATCTGTACCAAATTTTGGGTAGGAGTTCATCCTGCTTTTCTACATGATTAAAACAAATACATTTGTGTTTAAATTCTCTAGTTTATTCCTCTGTTATTAAATAATTTAAAAAATTTTTTGGTTAGTATTTCTGAAAGTCTGTAACTAGCATATAGTATCTCGCTTTACTGCTATACATTTTAGCATTTACATTTAATCACTTTTGATCTTGTTTTATTTTGTTTTTCCTTGGAAAACATTGCACATCCTTTCATAGTGCTTTAAGTACCTACTAATGTGTTTTTCAAAATAAGATATACAATAGGATATTGCCACATACCCATTCGATTGTCTAAAGTGCAGGAAACTGAGACTACCAAGTGTTGACAAGGAGGTGAAGCAGCAGGAATTCTCATTCCTTGCTGGTGGGGATGCAAAATGGTACAGTCACCTTGGAAGTGTTTTTACAAAACTAAACATACTCTTACCATATGATCCAACATTTGCATACCTTGGTATTTCCCCAAAGGGGTTGAAAAGTTATGTCCACACAAAAATCTGCACATGGATGTTCACAGCAGCTTTATGCCTAATGGCCCCAACTTGGAACCAACCAAGATGTCCTGCAGTAGGTGAATGGATAAATAAACTGTGGTATATCCAAAACAACAGAATATCATTCATCCCTAAAAAGAAATGAACTATCAAGCCATGAAAAGACATGGAGTAACCTTAAATTCATATTACTAAGTGAAAAGTAAGCATTATTTCTGTCAGCTACATTTCTTAGCAGGATACACTTCAAGAAATTTAAATTTTATTCATAACGAAAATAGTAATTTTGTATTTTTAAATAATTTGAAACCTACCAAAAGTTGCAAGAATAATAATTATTTGTCCTAAACTATTTGAGTATAAGTTGCCATGTAACTATTTGAGTGTAAGCATCCTCCATAATGCACCATTCATGTAAAGTGGAAACTAAAGTGATATCAAACAATTTACAGAATTATTTCAGATTTACCTATTCTCTCAATAATCTCTATTATAGCAAAACAATCTATTCCAAAATGTGTCACATGTAGCCGTCATATCCTTTTGGTCTATTTCAATCTGGAATACCTTAATCTTCCTTGATTTTCAGGACTTATTTTTAAAATTATAGACCAGTTATTTTGTGAAACATCCTTACATTTGGTTTGTTTAATGTTTTCCCATGATGATATTCAAGTTGGTATCATTGTATGTTATCATGTGCTATGATTTTGATTTGTCTCAAGTTCCAACAGCTTTTTTTTCCCATATTAAATGTTATTACTTGAATAAAAAACCCTTTTAGTGTTTCTCCTTGGAAATATTATTATTTTCACTATTGTAATTAATAAGTATTTTGTGGGGAAGTGTTTTGTCATTATGTAAACCTCCAATATCTTATCCCACTTCTCTTATTTTAGCATCTATTGATGGTACTTGGCTGAATTATTACTTTGACACCTGTCCATTTTGATTGTAAATCGATCATTTTTTTCACTTTTATTAGATGGCATTTCGCCCTAAGGAAAAACTTTCTTCTCTATGTTTTCTCATTTATTTGTTTAATTTGTTCATGTATTTTTAAATTCTATTTAAACTCAATTAACATATAATGTATTATTAGTTTCAGAGGTGAAAGTCAGTGATTCCTCAGTCTTACACAATACCCAGTGCTCATCACATCACGTGCCCTTCTAAATGTCCACTGCCCATTTGCCCCCCCAACCTCCTCCCCTTGTTTATGTGTTTTTTCAGAATGGACACATGTATTCCTATTTTATTCAATGCTTTACAATTCATTACTGTTATTATTTAATAGTATCTTAGATTGTCTTCAACTAGACCAGTGAATAACTCTTCACTATGCCATTATTCTCTCAGTACTCACTTCCTCTTAGGCATGACTCAGCTGTTCAAACATCATCTTGTTTATTTTGTACACCAGCCCTGTAATTTACCAATAGTTTCATTACTTTCGGAGGAGAAACAAAATTGGAAACTGAGATCTGGGTGATAGGTTTGCTCACAGCTCCTGAGGTATTGCTGCTCTAAGACTCTCTCGGTCAACCTGCATCACATGCACGCATCTTGAATTAATTTTAATATCTATCTATCTATACTGAAACTTTTGAGCTACACTAATACTTTCTATTTCAATCTTCCATAGAGGATTTGTTGTACTTTTCTCCCTTCACATATTTGCAAATTCCTTCCATGACAGTCAGAAATTCTGCTTCTATTATCCTTAGCATATTTTCTTCTTTAATCTGCCTATATGTGAACAATCTGCCATCCCTGCGATCTTCTGACCATCTGCCATTCCCTTCACCACAGGTGAGCCCTCTATACCTGTACATGCTCTAGTATTTCACACAATGACTCCATACAATGACTCACTATGCTGGGCTGCTGCTGCCACTATGACTCCACAGATATGGGTGCCCAGACCTGATAGAACCACTGCCCTCATGCTCAATACCCACCTGGCTCCACCTCAGCTATGACACATGTAACCAGGCCACCACCACCACTATTCCCCATTTATACGGATGCCTTTCTAACCCAACCCCTGTCCCCGAGATCCCTCCCCTGTAACCTTTTTGAGCTTTAGCATGCCATGCAGTGTCCCTGACCATCCCCTTCCCAACACCATCCTCACTTTGCTCAGGCTCTGACTCCTTGTGCTTGGCTGTTGCTTCATTCAATGTCTCCTACGCTGGGCCACACCTCACCCCATTTGAATTTAATTTATATTCATTTGAGTCCACATCAGGGTTTTGGCAAAGTAATAAGTCAAGCTGAAATGTCTCTCTCTAACCCTCAGTTTCCTTAGCTATGTAAAGTGCATATTTTTGAAATTTTATCTCTGATAATTTTAATTCCTGAATCTCATTTCAGAACATTCAGAACTTCATTATTCGGGGAAAAAAATAAAATATTTTTTAAACAGGAGAAAAAAAGCTAACGGAAAGGGGAGTCTTTAATATTATTTTGAAATTACTTTTTAAAATATGTCATAACTTCTCAGCTTATGTGTAGTCCCCAGGCATTGTTAATGCCCATGAATGCTAATTAACACTGAACTGCTTACTATAATGTTTTTCTAGCAGGCAGCCTCAAAATGTCCCATTATCGTGATTAAATATTTATTGAACTTGAAGTGTGTCCTCAAAATTGTAAAGAAGGTACAGGAAAAGTTTGTACTTCAAAGACATTCTTATGCTCAGAAATACATCAAGGCAGGATTATGTACCTGAGATTTTATTTTTTCTCCGATTCTATTACACTCTATTTTGTATTTATTCATGAACTTTTAAATTAAATAAATAAATATGAATTTAAAGCAGTGTCTATGGGAAAAGTCTTGAGAGAAATTTGACAGTGGCCATCAATGACATAAAATCTGCCCATATCCTTTGATCTTTGTAGAAATCTACTTTAGTACTTTAAAAAGTTTGATCATTATATGTACAATAATTATGTTTAGGATTTTCTTTTGTATGTTTAGGATTTTCAATGGTACAATTATTTGGGTTGGATTATCCCTCATTGTGGGGTCTCCCATACTTCATGGGATGTTTTGCAGCAGGCCTGGCTTGCATCCTTAAGATTCTAATATAATCATCCTCCAACCCCAACAGTTGCACAGGCAACAATGTCTCCAAACATTGTCAGATGTCTCCTGGCAAAGCAAAGACCTCCAACCCACACCAAAAACCACTGCTTTAATATATATAAATAGGGAATGATTTAGGACATTATAATACATTATGTGTTATTTTCATGAAGGACATTTCATTTTATAGAAAACTGTGAGTAACAGGAATCCCAAATAACTCTATGGGACAGGCAGATAAAGTAAATGAATGAAAATCACCCATGGGGGATGTGCTAAATTAGGAAACTCATGACATGCTCCAATGAGAAGGGACTGCTATCCCTACATTATTATCAAGAATTCCAAGACTCAAATTCAGATCTAATGCTGCCAATTCCTTTTTTCAAGAAAAAAAAATAAAACACACATCTGAAACTCTATTTTTTTTAAATATTGAGAATTATTTTTAAAAAATGCTTTGATAGCTAATCTTTTGTTTTGTTTTGTACCCACTGTTACACTATTAAGTCATAAAATAAATACAAAATTACACATAAATTTATAATTTTTACCTGAGTTATGTAATATACATAAATACTGGGATATCAGAGTGTTTATCATGTTTTCCCACTGGTGGCTATTATTTTCATAACAAGAGTGATAATTGCTAACATATTTCTTATTTTGAAAATTGAGCCTTTATGACAGTTTCATAGAGAGAACACACAAGTACCAGTGCAGATGACACAGAAGTTGGATGTTTAGGATGCGGCAGTAGGCCAAAGAGAGAAATACCTCAGGTTCCACAAAAGCCTAAACTTTGCTGGCACCATGATGTTTTTTAGCATGTGATAGTGGAAAGCCATGAAATGGGTGAAAATAGGAAACTGTCACCTACCTGAAGGAAACTGAGCAGGGATATAACAACTGCCCTCCACTCATCTCTTTCTCATAGCCAAATATAAGCAGAGATGTCTGTGTGTCCCAGAGTTTGAGAGAAGAAAATGACTCCAAGGATGAAGAGTTTCCAACAGGAAGCTTGAGAACCAGCCCATATTACAGTCCCCAAATAAAATCCTTACTTAATGTAACACAGATCAAAGCTCTATCTGCAACTATTGTACATTATGCTTGTACTAAAATATTAACTTCCTGGGAAATGGAGCCAGAAAGGAAAGGGAGAGCAATCACCCCAAAGAATCAATACTCCAGAAGATGCAAGCAAAAATATTCATGTAGAACTCAAGATAAAATAAAAGACTCTAGGAGGTCTGGGGAGAATACTTTCCACAAAGACACATGAAGTGGGTTTACCGAAGAAGAAAGAAGAAAGAATCTTCCTTCCAACTTGAAGATGACAGTTGAAAAGCTGAAGCATCGGAAGTGGTGAAGAGAGAATGGGGGGGTGGGGGACAAGACTGGTTAGCTGGCTGCCTTTTGGTGATAGGTGAGCATCTTGGAAAGAATGGCCAGACTCAGTAAGAGAGGACCGGAAACAGCCCTATAAAAAGTCACCTTGTTCAATGAGTGTGGAGAATCAACACCAAAGTGCTGGCCTAATGGACTCTTCTCATGGGACAATGAAGGCCTCAGTGGTAACTTGTGTGGACAGATTACAATTTTCCAGAACCACTCCCCATCTCCCTTCAGGAAAGATCTACCAAAACTATAGTGTGACCCTAGGGGACAGGTTAAGTTTTTAGTTAGTGTGCTGAGTTGTGGAGCCAATGCATCAAGAGATGGCATATTTCTTGTCCAAGTTTGTGTATCGACTCTCGGGTACTCTGTGTCTCATCACCCTTTTCTGTAGGTTCCACATTTGCTAGTATGTACGCGTATTGTTTTGGATGATAAAAAAAAAAAAACTTCCAAGAGTAAAATTCAACTGTGTACAAATTACACGCGATGCCCTGATTTTTTTGTCCTTAATTAAAACAATCTATTATCGATGGGAATTTTACAATAACAACATGTAGGTGAAATTGATGATGCCGAGGCTGATGTCTGTTTTCTCATTGATCCATGGCAGTCTGTAGACCTCACAGAAAATAAAACAATGGCTAATAAATCCTGCTTTGAAATAGAGAAGGTTTAAAATAATGAAAAAATCTATTTCTCATTTTATAATATACAGGCTGTCTCACTTAATTGTATTCTGCTCTATAGCTTTGACACAAGCATTACTTTTCCCTCGGCATTAGTATTAGTGGATCATTCTGCCAGAAATTCCCTTTGAGGGAATTTCAAGCACTGCAGTTTTGAGAGGCTAACATGTGGCAAACAGTGGAAATCAGAGATATTTCAAATAAAAATGAGAAACAAGAAAGAAATGCACGATGCCTTATTTATGTGGAAAATAAGTGCTTTAATAGCCGACGTTGTGGAGTTTATGATTTACTCTGCTTTTCAGATAGCAGTTAGCATCTCTTTTCTGTTTCCCAGGAAGGACACCCGAGATCTGCCCTACACTGCCTAAAAATAAGACAATCCTCAACCACCTTCTCGTATTTCTCAACACATCTGGTTCTATATATTTGAAATAGTTCCCGATTTCTGAATTGCTCCTCCTTCTCCTCCCCAGCTCCAACTGAAGATTAGTTAAAACAGGCTCCATTATGAACAAGAGTAAATGCAGCTCCATGTACATACTTTGGGATTAGAAATGAAATCCAGTACTTCTTGTTACCAAAGGACACAGAGATGTTCATCCTCACATGGCCATGCACAGGTAACTAACTGTGTGTCTGTAGTGTATGTATGTGTCACATACCACATACCCAGTTCTTGCAATTCCTATTTCTGCTTGCTCATAATTCCCTATATCATCCTTCCCTACTTACACATATAGAAAGAAATATTTATCTATATTTTTTAAGAAAACTTGATAGGAAAAAAAAAACCCAGAAGATTCATATTTGTCCACATTATCTTCATTCAGCCTCCACACTTGTATTAAAGGCCGAGTCTATGCTCATCCCCATTGCCATGAAAGGAACACGTAAGGAGCCGTCATCAGCTAATAGCATTACAGCACCAATTGGGTTTTTTCATTTAACAAGCATGTGTTGTTACACTGCTACCCTGGATCCTGGTACAAACCCAACTGATACTGCCTTTGTCTTGGAAACATGCACAGGCATGTGGGGTAAGGGGTCAGCTGTATCAATCAATAGCTGTGATAAAAACTATTCAATATGCATTTATACAAAGAGCCACAGAGAGCAAACTCTGCAAAGGAAAGTCAAAGGGGAAATTCTCTTAGCTTGCTTTACCCACTAGGATAATATAATAGGGAATTTGCTCCAGGGATAAAAGTTTCCCCTTTAGGATGGTGTGAATCCTACCTAGAATGAAGGAGCTAAGTGAGTAGGACAAGTGTCCGGCCTTTTTACTCAAAACCTGATGAAATCACAGTAAATCTCACAATGATATGCATTATTTACTTCTTCTCAAGTGTAATAGGGGGCATAGGAAAAAATATTTTCACGGTGCATTCAGTAAGAGAGTCCTCCTTTCAGCGTTAATCTTCTCAGAGCTGCCATTTTGTCTGTATTACCCAATTTAGAGTCTTTTGGTGTGACCCTACTTGTCCATACTCTATTGAGCAATGGAAAAGTACATGATGACCAGGACCACACTCCCAGTTGTGAATTGTCCTGGACACTCCTTTCCAGCTGAACCAGTGAGAACCTTGAGAGAGTGATGGTACGCATGGGCCCGTGAGGACAATGTACTAGTCAATGATGAATCATTCGGTGACCTCAATTGTGTTTGGTTCTGGAGAAAAACATTTAGTTTTTAACTATTGACTGTAATTATTTCTTGTCTTGAACCAGTGGTTTTTGAAGATATTTTATGGGATAAGGATTTGTAGTGAGTTATCTTTCGGTGACGGACAAAAGATTTCCTGGAATGTGCTACCCCTAGATTTGCCCGGTTACTTCATGTCAATACTTAGATTCCAGCTTGAATATCACTTTCTCTCCCAGGCTTTCCCTGATCATTCCATTGAAAGTGGTCCCTCTAAATGCTACTTTTTTTTTTCTCTCTCTCTCTCTCTTTTTTTATTTATTTGAGTATAGGTGTCACACGGTATTACATTAGTTTCAGGTGTACAACGCAGCAATTCCACAACTCAGCATGTTACTCTTTGCTCACCAGAGGGGTAGGTGCCATCTGTCACCATACAACATTATTATAACACCACTCACTTTTTTCCCTACAGTGTGCCTTTTATTCCTATGACTTACTCACTCTATAACTGGAAGCCCGTATCTCCCACTCCCCTTCATCAATTTTGCGCATCCCCCTGCCCCTCTTTCCTGTGGCCACCACCAGTGTGTTCTGTGTTTATAGGTCTGATTCTGCTTTTTGTTTGCTTGTTTGTTCACTTGTTTGGTATTTTAGATGCCTCATGCAAGTGGAATGCTAATTATTCTTTATCACATTGCTTGTTATTTCTCATAACATGTATTACCCGAATTTTGGGGAATATTGTACAGAGTACCAAGTATTGAGAATAAAGAATAAGATAGGACTTGGCATGGATTAGTAGTGAAATATTTGTGTTAAGTTCATATTGAACAGAACCTGTCTTAATCCAGGCAAACTTGTCTCAATTCAGGTATAGTGATACATGTGTATTTATGATGTGTATTAACAGTCCATGCCAGATTTTCATCTCAAAAGTGAATAATGCTAATAAAGTAAGTTAGAAAACTAATGCCTGGGCCTATAGTAGCAGACACTCTGTGGTTTGGTAATATCAGTGGTGATTGTTTTTTTTCTGTGATTTTTATAGCTATCATTTTTTTGGCTGGCACAAACTTAGTGTCTTTAAAAAATCTCTCTGTATTTTAGCTCACACTCTGTGGGTCAGAGGTCTAGTGGGCTTGCCTGGGTTCAGTGCTTAGGGTCTCAGGCTCAAATCAAGGTGTGGCCATTTTGACTTCTCATCTGGAGGCTCTGGGGAAAATTCTGCTTATATGCTATATGACCCCCTGACATCAGACAGCAATAGCATATGGAACTCTCATGCATTGAATCTCCAACTTCTTATTTTGCTTCTACCTGCCAGAGAAAATTCCCTGCTTCTTATTTTTTCTTAAGTTTTTATTTAAATTCCAGTTAGTTGACATATACTGTAATATCATTTTCAGGTGTACAATCTAGTGATTTCACACTTCCATAGAACACCTCTGCTCCTCTCAAGTGCATTCCTTATTCCCCATCTCCTATCTGCCCCACCCCACCCCCGACCTCCCCTCTGTGACCATCAAATGTGTTCTCTGTAGTTAAGAGTCTGTTTCTTGGTTTGCTTCACTCTTTTTTATCCCCCTTTGCTCACTTGTTTTGTTTTGTAAATTCCATATGAGTGAAAACATGGCATTTGTCTTTCTCTGACTAGCTTCTCTTGCTTCATAGAATACTTACTCTCTAGCACTATCCATGTCATTGCAAACATCAGGATTTCAATCTTTTTTTTGTTGTTGTTTATGTCTGAGTAACATTCCATACCACATCTTTTTCTTCTCAGATCTAGGGTTAGGATTAGGGTTAGGGTTATGGCCAAGGTTATGTTTAGGATTAGGCTCAGGGTGAGAGTACGTGCTTGGTATCCTGCATTTCAGAGACTTCTCCACGGGGTTAGTTTTAGGTTTGGCGTTAAGGTTAGGGGAAGAAACCCTGCTTACTAAGAGACTTGTGATGAGATTAGGCCCACGTGGATAATCTTCTTTAACTGTGTCTTATAATTTAATCATAGAAATAAAATCCATCATATTGGTGTACATGGATAGCAGAGGACAAGGAATAGTGGGTGCTATTTTAGAATCCTTTATACCATATAGGCTAATACAGGCTATAGAGCCAACAAAGCCATATCATCAAAACAAATGCTTAGAAAATAGTTTGAAATTTTAAAAATATTCTAATTTATCTCTATGGAAATATCAAGATTTTATTGGACTTTGTTATAGTTATTTGTAATTCTGTGTTTGTGTGTGTGTGTTGGTTTGCTTTGCTTTTGTTTTAAATCGTTTTCACTTTGCTTTGGGTGTTTGCTAATTTTTTAAATTGCATATGGAGGATACAAATCATACTGTAATTTCTGAGACTGTTCCAGGGCCAGTAACTATTTATTCACATTACAAAATATATTATGTATCATTTTCTTTCTTTTTTTTTCACTTATACACAAAATTAAATAAAGTTGTTGATGGTATGCTCTGCTCTAGAAGGCATACTTTGTAAGGTCAAAATATTGAACACACTATAAAATTGATAAGTTATAGAGTTTTATAGATGTTGAAAAGCATTTAAAATGCTTCCAACTCCCTATGGAAGAATGATTTCAATTTCTTCCAATATCCTATACTGCAAGGAATTTAGAAACATTTGCCAAATGTATTAAGCTATAACAATTCACCAGCCATGACTTTAGAGTAGACTGATTTGATTTCTTTCATTCTAAGTTAAAAGCAGGCACTGATAGGGAATTTGCTTAAATTAAAAGACCTATAAATACCTCTTGTAGGTTATGTTACATGATTTAATTTTGCCTATTTTTCTAATAATAGCCTGACGCCAATAACCAAAGTCTTGGATGAAAACACCCATAAATTATCATTTGTGTATAGAACAGGATAGAACGAGACTAAACATGATATCCTAAAATTTATGTTTATTCATAAACAGAGTCACAAAATAGATGTAGGAGGTTGCACCTGTTTAAGGCACATACTCTCTCAGATTGCAATTAACTGAGTTTCATCATCTCCTCTAGATGAGATTTCTGCAGTGGGATGGAGTTAATTAAGTGCATTCTATGAAAATAATTACTGTTTGTGGAATACGTAAATGGAACTGCTGCATTAGGTGTACATGGAGATATTATATGGGGATTATTGCATAGTCCTTCAGATTTCAGACATTACCAAGAGTAACAAGAATAAAACATTCACGGGCATGCATGCAAAAATCTCTCGATGTAGACACAATATTATGAAATTATCCAAGTTGATTAAAGCTTCGACGACAAAGTAAAGGTGCAGTATTCAAGTGACTTCATGTTTCTACAATTAAAATTGAAAATAAAATAGCTTTTTCCCAAGTTACCTGAAATGTCAAGTAAAAGTGGCTTACAAATTAAATTAACTAGAAAATTGCCTCTGTCTTTCAGCAGATACAATCTTATTGTCCTTCTGGAATGATTATAAAATAAAAAAATGGCCTTATTATCACCTCCCACTTTATTGCACTGCAACCAGTAGGATTAGTTCCTAATAGATAAAATTATTTTAACAGGTCAAGGAGAAATTTCTGGATGAAACCAAATACAAAATTTCTGGTAATTATATAATAGTCCCTTGAAGCTAACAGTTGACTAAGTTACCTCAAATGTACCTTAATAGCATATGTCAATATTACTGTAATTTACAGAAACATGATTATTAATTGCAGCAAATCATGGAAAATCAAATTCAAAGGAATCAGATTTAACTTAGGGGAGACTGTCCTAACATAGAATCTCTCTCTCTCTTTTTCTTTTGTAATTTCAAAAATAAATTAATATTTTGAGCCTCATTTTTGGGGGTGTTATTTAAGTTCAAGTTTGTTAACATATAGTGTATTATTAATTTCAGTGTAGAATCTAGTGATTCATCAGTTGCATGTAAGACTCAATGCTCATTACATCAAGTGCCCTCCTTAATGCCCATCACCCACTTACCCCACCCCACATCTATCTCTCCTACAGCAATCTTTAGATTGTTCTCTATGGTTAAAAGTCTTCTATGGTTTGTCTCTCTCTCTCTCTCTGGTTTTGTCTTATTTTTCCTTCCCTTCCCCTAAGTTCACCAGTTTTGCTTCTTAAATTCCACATATGAGTTAAATCATATGGTATTTGTCTTTCTCTGACTTACTTATTTCGCTTAGCATGATACCCTCTAGTTCCAGCCACATCATTGCAAATGGCAAAATTTGATTCTTTAAGAATCTCTTCTATTCTTTCCATTGTTGAACAGCTGCATCTGTGGTACAAGTCATGTTTGTAAATTTACCCCAATAATGAATAAGCCTGGTCTCTCTTCTACATGAGAGAGTTTCAAGTATTTGAAGGTAGCTAACATATATTTGTATGTTAAAACTTATCATAGCACTTTATGGATTTCTTATGTACCATAGTTGGTAGATATTTCACCTTAATTGTTTATCTCTGACCCCACGCTAACTTGCAACTGGTCCTCTTAGAGTATGCAGCCAACATTACTAAAACTTACCGTCCCAAGCATTAAAGCTGGGAATCTGGAGGGATGGGGTCTATCGATACTAGCAAATTATATGAGTTCTTAAGGTCATACTGAAGATATTTATTTGGCCAATATATGAGATAAATGGTATTTCGCTTTAGCTTGACTTGCTGGCCCTTTATGAATCCATTTTATTCTACTAGGAATTTCATGTCAGCATATAAACTCTCTATTTTCCTAACTGCATAATTAACATTCAACAAGGCATCTAATCAAAGCATCCCTTTCTCATTAGTACAGTTCTGACAGTTTCATCATCAAGTGGCAAGTGTTCCAGCAAATTGTGTTGATATCCTATCAGATATGTCAAGAACTTGATCTTCCTTTCCATTAAGTCAGATTAGGGACAGAAACCAATTTCCATTATGAAAATGTGACTGAAAACAAATGACACTTTTCCAACAAAATCTTCTCATCGAAAATGGATTAAGCTCACACTCTCCTTCCTATATATTCTGCATGCGCCAAGTATTTTTGAAATACTAATTGAATAATTTAATATTGATATACTGGTGTGAACACTAAAGGAAAAAAGTCCTTAAAATCAATTAGCTATTTGATTACAGTCAAGCTTTGAAATATTGCAAAGAAAAACAAATTGAATCTTGGAATTTATCCATGACTATGAGTGGCATAATTGTTTGGCTATTTTAGGATGGATTTTATTTACTCTTCCATTTATCACATCACATTTGTTACATGTATTCCAAGATTACATAATTTTGCACTTGTTTATCACCATTTTTATCATAAGCACATAAGACTAATAATATCCAGTCCCGATCATTAACCAATAAAGTTGTACTTTTAATTATGTTTATATTTACATATAAATATCTATATTGTTTAATTATATTTAAATATTTTCATGAGAGATTTCATAATGATATTTTTGGTTCACATTCATTTTTGATTCTACATCTTCATGAAGGATTAATTTTCAATATCCTGCTTGATCTTCAGTCTTGCTTCTAACACTTGCCCTGTGTAGAAACTTACCTAATTACATAGAGGTATGACTCTCTTCAGAGAGTGTATAAATAATAACTTGGAGGGAAAAGAATGCTTCCATTTGCATTCATGTTTCTGTACACTAAAATACTTTACAGTAAGAATATCCCTGTTGTACCATGCATCTAGGGTTCAATAGACCAAGTTGAAGCTGATGAAAATACTGATAAGATATCCCAAATTTAGGGAGACAAGAGTTACAAGGCTTGTATTCTAAAAAGTTCATAAAGCTATGTCTTCTGATAATTTTATCTAGAATTATGAATGAAAATGGAAACAAGGTCATTAAAAATTTAAGGGTCTGGGTTGCTCCTGACCCTTAGAGAGAGAGGCCAATGACAGTCACATGGATTGGCTGGCCATTGGGCAATGTGGAAGGAGGCATCTTGAAAAGTTTAGGTACAATTTTTTACTAGTGTAGAATCTCAGAACTTATCTTAAAATGTTAAGAATGGCTGTTGCAAGTACTTTAAGCATAAGTTTGGCATGTGCTCTGTGAGTTACTTGATAGAGAGTTTTTCCCATTTTCAACATTCTAGTTTCAACTCATAAGCAGTGACTTTATAATTTTTCTTGCTTTTATACATTTTTTTTAAAGTATCATAAATAGGGATCCCTGGGTGACGCAGCGATTTAGCGCCTGCCTTTGGCCCAGGGCGCGATCCTGGAGACCCGAGGTCGAATCCCACGTCGGGCTCCTGGTGCATGGAGCCTGCTTCTCCCTCTGCCTATGTCTCTGCCTCTCTCTCTTTCTCTGTGACTATCATAAAAAAAAAAAAAGAAAGAAAGAAAGAAAATATGTTAAAAAAATAAAGTATCATAAATAAAAGGATAGATTAATATATTCACATTTCCACCATCTACATTCAACAATATGGCATATCTTGCCATCATATGTATATTCTGCACGTGTGTGTGTGTATTTTGCTGAGCCACTTCAAAGGAAATTGTGGACACAGCACTTCTTTCCTAAGCCCTTCAGTATGTGTCTTTGAAAAAAAAGAATGTTATTTCACCTAAATAAAATAATGTTACCACAATGGAGAATATTAGCAATAATTCTTTAATGGCTTCTGTTGCAGAATTGAAATGTTTAAATGTCCCAAATTATGTATCAAGTGTCTTCTGTAAAGCTTTTCTTTTTCAACATTCCTCAATCAGGATACCAAAATTATTTTTTGGTTTCCCACTCTAGAACAGTTCCTATTTTAAAAATTTACATTGATTTGTTTAGGGACCATATTAATTGTTTTGTAGAATGCCCCATATTTTCTGTCTCGTTGGTTCTGAAGATGTTGTTTGCCTTTTTCTTTCTTCTGTATTTTCTCTAAACTGAAGGCTAGATCTAAAATTACAGTGTAACTTTAATGTAGCAAAACCTCAATACATGCATCAATCAATTGATCAGTCAAAGTGCTTGAGAAATTAATGAACACAAAACATACAGCAAACTTTCAGGCCAAAAAAAGGGATAGATGTGTTAATGAGTTTTGAAATATTCAAGTTTCATAAAAGCAAATCAAATTTAAATTTTCACTTTCTGTTTAGCATTAGATTTGTGTTTTAAATGTAACATTGCTTTCCATAAAAATATTGCATATTTATTTTTTTAAAGTTCTTTAAATACATGATTAGATATATATCAGTTTTCTGATAAATATCTGATAAATATGATAGCTGTTGGTTTCATCATTTTATTTTTTCTATTCTACCTTATATGATTTCAGCCTGGTTTATTTTTTATATTTTCACAATGGCAAGTCATATAATTATAAACTGTAGCAAACTGTAGCAAAATAATCCCTCTATTCCCTGCTTGGTAACATTTTTATTTGTATAGATATGTGAGCTTTTTCAAAATATCACCTATTAATATTGTGTCCTGATAACCTAATAACTCTATATGATTTCCAGACATGTCTATCTTTGATATATGAAAAGCAACCATATACATGGACCGTTACTGTTAAAATTTGCCATTCATGCAAAAATCAAAATTAACAAACAATGAGGTAATTGCCACATGATGAGAATATAGACGAAAACTCAAAAATGGTGGTGAAAAGAACACATGAAATGCATTACCCAGATGGAGTATAGGGGAGCTCCTTTTCTTAGGAGCAGAGTGTCTGTGAACAAAAGCATTATGGATAAAATGAGTTTTATTTGGTTCTCATCTATTTGTTTCTTTCCATTCTAGAAAGTACTTTGTGGAAAACCCATTACTCTGAAGCAAGCATAGAACTCTTCATTGTTTTTTTTTTTTTAGATTTTATTTATTTATTCATGAGAAACACAGGAGAGACAGAGACAGAGACACAGGCAGAGGGAGAAGCAGGCTCTATCCAGGGGGCCTGACGTGGGACTCAATCCCTGGACCCTGGGGTCCACCCTGGGCTGAAGGTGGTGCTAAACCGCTGAGCTACCTGGGCTGCCCTCTTTATTGTTTTTCAAAAGAGAAATCACCCAGTAAATATGAGGCACCAAATTAATTGGACAAAGTTCAATTACATGAGTAACTTTTCTACATTAAAATAAAGAAACAAATAACATGACATATGGGACCAGGAGTCCTATGCCATTCTCCCAACTTCAGAAAAAAAATATTTTCCTTATCTGATTGCATAACTAAACATTAAAAGCTCAGTAAGTCTACGAAATACATATAACTTATATTTTACATTTGTTTATTTTGAAAATGATATCCATTTGCAATTTTCTCATTATTTTTAAATGGGATTTATGGTATCTTTCTATAACCAATAGGAATTTACTGGAGAAAACAGAAGCTGATGAACCACTATATTGTCCGCTGCTTTACGTTCACTGCACTCCTTGACAATTTGGATGAGTTTTCAGTGAACTAACATATTTCTACCATTTTAATTTCCTGCTGTAGGAAGCACATTTGTTCTTCTGAAAGTAACACTCAATCTCTGCTACTTAACAGTGGCCTTGTTTAGACAAAATATGGGTTCAGTATCTCCTAGAAAATAGAGTTAAAAGAAATCAAGATCGCTCCATTTAACTGTCCAAATATCTAAGACTGTATAGATAATATTGGTGTATAGTGTTAAAGAATAATTCAATAGTTTATCTAAGACCTCTTGGTTCTATGTTATATTGGTCAACTGAGATAGAGATATCAATGTCATGTTTACTGTCTTAGAGAGAAACCTTCCTGTACTCGAATTCATGAAAACGTGGATGTTCTCACAAAAAGGTCAGAAGATGTATTAGTTATTGTAACTCAGCCACATCCAAAAATCTCTGTAGATTTAATGCACTAGGAATTTATCTCACCTTCACACAACTCCCAGATGTTGGCATATGCCAGATGATGTTCCTCATCATTTGAGAATCCAGGCATCTCCCATAATTGGGCTCTGCTATTTTCAACAGATAGTTTCTAGGCAACAACGAAAAGGGAGAGGAAGGGTGAAGGGAAGCTTATCTACGTCTTAATTATGCCAGGGCAGGAAATGCACACACACACACACACACACACACACACACATTAGCTCAAAATGTTTGGGGGAAATGTCAGTTCAAAGCCATTCCCTAAGTGTACTAAATGCAGCCTCAGCCTGGGTAGATGCTCTCAGGAGCATGTGTATGAAAAAAATAAGGAACCATGAATCCTTAATAGGCAGGTACTGGTCTCTGCTGCAGGTGGATATTCTAAGAGATTCATAAAGTGTCAGTCTACTGAAATAACAAAGTCTCCCCCACTACCTCCACCAGGAAATAAATACTCACTCCTGAAACTATGCTCACCTTCATGCCTTATCAATTTCTCATGCATAGGTTTCTACTTACATTCTATTGATAAAATTTCACAGGAATAACTTTAAATTTATTCATTAGATATGCCATTATTATTAATTAAGGAAGATTTATTACCTTGCTTCTAAAATGCCAGGCATTGTACATAAAAATTCATTTATGTTATTTCACTAACTCTTCACGATAACCCTACACATGGGACATTTCTCTTTGTAAATAGCAAAACTAAGGCTAGATAATTGAGTGATGTATAGAATTGCTGAATCAATATATTGTACACCTGAAATTAATCTGACAATCTATATGAATTTACTGGAAGTAAAATTAAAAATTCATAAAAAAATACATAAGGTAGTTACTAGGCAAATTGTCCAAGGCTGAAGTGGAGAACATGGAAATCCACCTGTAGTGAAGGAAGAGGAATGAGACATTGGGAGCTACTGAGTATGAGCTGTCTTGTGAAGTACTGAGATTTGTCAAGTTAGAGAGACAAAGGACATGATCACAATATAGGCAGGGTGAAGGGATAGTTTTTTAATACGAGAAAGTTAATAATTAATACAATGATTAGCAGGAGGCAGAAAGGCACATGGAGAAGAATTTATAGGAACATGACAAAGGGAGAGAGAAGAAAGGTTGAACATGTTTTTATGAGACTGGGATGGGATCAGAATTAATCCACATGTGGGGAATCCAATTTGGTCAGGCAGAAACCACTCTCCTTAAAATGAAAAGGAAGGGGGATAGTGGGTAATCAGTGTAAAAGAGGGGACGTGATGTGTTTGGGGCAAGGAAGCCTAAAAGTTAAGGGATTTTACTCTTGACTGAGTCTTAAAGCTTGTGACTTGAGCATAGGCTTTAACATTTGCCGGACTTACTGCTTGTGAAATTTGGTTGTTTGTTGAACATGCCATGTAAGATATTGCTGTTAAGAGTTTTAGAAAATACGTCCTGCTCATCTGTTTCATTCACATTCTTTGCTCACATATTTACATATTTGTAAATACGAATGATTGTGAATATTAAACAGTGGGGCGCAACTTAAAATGGAATGCTTTAATGTGTTTCAGGTTTAAAAATTAAATTGGCCTAGAATTCCTCTTAACACAATTACCAAAGGAGGAGATTCCTATCTCAGGAAGACAACATGATTATTAAATGGTTTATTGACTTTTTCATTCAAAGTGGTCCTCTTTAATTGTGTTGAAGTCTTTATATTTTGGTTTCATTGAAATGTTTCATTTCCTCACTAGTATAGTCTCTCCTGAAAGAAAACCAGTGCATACACAAATTATTCTGTAGATTAAAAAAAAATCTTTACATTACATATGACAACTCACTAATTTTTATAACCAGCCTATGAAATAAATGCTTTTTTTTTTTTCTATTTTGCAGATTAAGAAACTAAGATAGAGAAAATATAATCAGTGGTCTTGGAGTCTGCCTTTCCTGACATTAGATTAACTCTAGACTGTCTCATATAATGAATCAATACTTTCTCTTTGAATAAGCTAGCTTGGCTTACATTTGTAATTTCTAGTTTTAAAAATGCTGATGGAGGTATCCTTCAGTAATTCAGATCACTAGATATGTACTGTCCATTCCCTAACTGTTGTACAGGCTTCAAGGGAATATGCAAATAACTCCCTGTGGTATGATCTTTTCCTTCTTAATTTGCTTAAATTCCACACAAGAAGATGATTTTCAACCCTTGGGGCTTAGTGTTATTTCCCCTCGACAGCTTCACAGTAGTCAAACGTATATCTTGCTGCTCCAACTTCCATAAATACCAAAAATTGCTGATTAATATCTAATTACCCTCCAGCTCCCCAACACCAGAATGTAATCACTTCTCTGAGCTTTCATTGATTTTACAAAAAATACAACTTTATAACATTTACTCACAACAAGATGGAGGGATGAGCAGAGAAGGAGAAAGAAGAAAAGAAATGTTTGGTCTTGGCAATCAATATATCAATACTGATGGAACTTACATTCTAGTGAGTTTACATTCTGCTTAGCTCATTTTACTATATGCAAATTTGAACATAAGAGGACATTTTAAAATCTGTATTATACAATTATACTGTATTATAATAAAATATAGTATATAGTATAATTATAGTACTAGGGTAATATATGACAAGCCAATTATATATGGATCATATAACTTATTTTCGGCATTTTGTAACTAAATTTTTAAAATTAAGTTTCTTTCAAAGAAATCAGAATGTGGCATATTGGGAATAGGGGAGAACAAAGAGGACTGGGTAACTGAGGCTAGTTCTAGCTTGACTTAAAGCTGATTTGATGGACATAGGACTTAAGTAGACCCTTCTCCAAAGACATACTAATGGACACCAGGTTTATGAAAAGATGGTCAACACCAATAAGCATCAGTGAAACATAAAGAAAAACCACACTGATATATCAACTCACACCCATTAGGATGACTATATAAAAAAAAGAAAAGAACTATTGGCATGGATATGGAAAAAAGGAAATCCTTATATACTGTTGATGGGAGTGTAGAATGGATGTATAATGCTGTAGCCAGTATGGAAAAAATCATGGAGTTCCCTCAAAAAGTTAACAGTAAAACTACTATTGATCCAATAATCCTGTTTCTGGATATATATCTGAAAGAACTGAAGTTTGGCTCTCAAAGAGATGTCTGTTCATTGCAGCAATTTTCACAAAAGCTAAAGTATGACAATAACTCAAATGTCAATTAACAGATGAATGGATAAAGAAAATGTGGTAACAGACATACAATGTATTATTATTCAGCCTTTAAAAAAAGGAAATCCTGCCATTTATGATATGTATGAACCTTGAAGATATTCCATTTTGGTAAGTTAAATAACCTAGTCACAAAATGATAAATACTGCAAAGTTGCACTCATTTGAGGTCTCTAAAACAGTCAAACTCGTAGAAGCAGTAAATCGAACAGTGGTTGGTAGGGGCTGAGGACAACCGGAAATGGGAAATTGTTGCTTAGTGCGTGCAAAGTTTCTGTTGCACAAGATAAATAAGTTCTAGAGATCTGCTGTACCACATAGCACATATAGTTAACAATATAACATGGTGCACTTTGATCTGTGTCTAGAGTCTTGTGCAATGTTAGTGAAAATGGAAATTAGTTCAGCTACCATGGAAAACAGTATGGGAGTTCTTCAACAAAATTAAAAATAGAACCACCATATGATCCAGCAATCCCACTTCTAGGTACATATCCAGAGGAAATCAAATCATTATGTTTAAGAGATATATGCTCCCCTAAATTCATGGCAGCATTATTTATAATAGCTAAGGCATGGAAACAACCTAAGGGTTCATTATAGGATGAGTGTATAACAAAAATGTTATAATATATATGAATATTATTCAGTCATAAAAAGAAGAAAATTCTGCCTTTTGCAACAACACAGATGGACCTTGAGGATATTATGGTAAGTAAAATAAGTCAGACATGGAAAGATAAATACAGTTTTGTCACTTATATGTGGAATCTATAAAACTGAACTCATAGAACTAGAACAGAATGGCGGTTGCCAGGGATGGGGGCCTGGGAGAAATTGGGAATGGTGGTCAAAGGACACAAACTTTCAGCTATAAAATGAATGAATTCTAGGGATGTACTATATAGTAAGATGACTATAGTTAATAATGCTGATTTTTTTTTTTTACTTTTTAAAAATATTTTATTTATTTGACAGTGAGAAAGAGAGCACAAGCAGGGAGAGCTTCAGAGAGAGAGGGAGAAGCAGGCTCACCACTGAGCAGAGCTCAATATGGGGCTTGATCCTAGGATCCTTGGATCATGACCTGAGCTGAAGGCAGAGGCTTAACTGACTGAGCCACCCAGGCCCCCCAATAATACTGTATTATATATTTGAAAGTAGTTAAGAGAGTTAATCTTAAGCGTTATCACTAAAATAGGAAGGGTAATAATGTAGTGGAATGGATGTTAACTACCCTTATGATGGCCATCATTCAGCAACATATCCATCTATCTAGTCATTATGTTGTGCATCTGTATTTACATGTTATACCAATAGGATCTGCATCAAGCTGAAAAAAAAAAATTAAAGGTTATATCTCGGGATCCCTGGGTGGCTCAGTGGTTTAGTGCCGCCTTCGGCCCAGGGCCTGATCCTGGGGACCCGGGTTCGGGTCCCACGTTGGGCTCCTTGCATGGTGACTGCTTCTCCCTCTGCCTGTGTCTCTGCCTCTCTCTCCCTCGTCTCTCATGAATAAATAAATAAATAAAATCTTTAAAAAAAAGAAAGAAAAGAATAAGGAAAATATATTTATCGTACTGTACTGTATTTATCTTAAAAAGCAATATATAGTTAACCCATGCAGTTCAAACCCATGTTGTTTAAGGGCCAACTGTATTTTAAATGTGTGCATTTTTTGTATCATTTATACATCAATAAAAACTGAGTTGAGTCTCTTTCGAGTTCAGGTGATCACGTAATGTCAAGTTTTGTTCTACATGTTTTTTTCTCGTTTTTTCTTTTTTTAATTTTATTTTCACAGTATTTGCTAGAAAATATATGATTCCTTTTGGCAATTTTGGATCTTCCTCTGCAACACTGAGCAGTTTTAGTGTCATAAGAACTCAGTGTTAGCAGCAAGAACAACTGGGAACCAGAACTTTTGGACTATAATCACTCATACTGCACCCCTAAGAGAGGCATCCTGCAATCCTGTTTGTCATCATGTGCCAGGCTTCCAAAAGAGCCAAGTCTTGTCATTCAGATGCTCTCAGCCGCAGTGAATTGTGACAGTTTACACAATCTATTATATGTTAGTCAGCATCTGTTTTCACCATGTTCTACATAATTAGGCTTCCTGCCACTTGTAGGCTTATTAACAACTTTCCAATCTAATAAACTCTATGCTCCATGTTGTACGATTATTTTCTTTACCACGTAACAGAAATGGAATCAAAGTTTCAAGGCAACAGTAATATGCCAGGGTCTATTATCCCTATATTAAGAAAGTCACGTGTTTATAGACTTCCATTTTGGGGATGTATAAAGTGAGATTTCACATTGTTCAGAATTTTCAGAATCATAGTTTTTATGTAGTATCTATGTGTCCTATTGAAGATCAAGTTAAATTATAACCTCTATCAAAAATACTGGATTTTGGGACACCTGGGTGGCTCAGTGGTTGAGCGCCTGCCTTCAGCTCAGGGCATGATCCCAGGGTCCTGGAATCAAGTCCCACATCGGGCTCCCCGCAAGGAGCCTGCTTTTCCCTCTGCCTGTGTCTCTGCCTCTCTCTCAGAGTCTTGAATGAATGAATGAATGAATGAATGAATAAGCTTTTAAAAATACTGGATTTCATTTGTTAAAGGGGTGTTTGATATTCTTTTGCTACCTGCAAGACATCATCCATAGCTTCCAGACAAAGTAGTGCATGAGACAAGATTTCTAGTGGAAGAGAGGTCCACAATAAACAGAGGATACTGATTTCAGATAGTCACATGTAAAATGAAACAGGATGACACAGTAAAGAAATGGTTTTGTGTGTCTGTGTGTGTTATGAAATTACTTTAGAAAAGTAGCCAGAAAAGAATTCTCTGAAGTATTAACATTTGGAAAAAAGACAGCAAAGGGAATATCTGGGAGAAAAAGCATTCTCGTTAGGTGGAATAAGAAGGGCAAAAACGAGAATGGGTTGTATGTACAGGTCCAAGACACTGAAGAAACACCAGTGTCACTGGCCTGATTGTTGTTGAAAGGTTGACAGAATGTGGTCAATTGGGGGGCAAGACCTACGCCATATTAAGTCTTTTGTTGGCTTCGATAAGGAGTTTTTAATTATATCTTAAGTGCATTAAGAAACCATTAGAAGACAGTAGTCTGAAGCTTCTGGTGACTTATTTATATATAAAGTTAACTATTAGATGAAGGCAAGGGAAAGCTAAGGAAGGACAGTGAAGACTCTGCATGAGGTGGGCGATGATAGTAGCCTGCCATGAACACGGAAAGGAACTTCGAAATACAGTATGTATCGGGAGGAGATAGAACCAACAACTTACTAGTGGATTGAATTTGGTAGGAGGGGGGAAATGAAAAATTAAAGGAAACCCTTCTGTCTTTGGTTTGAAAAAGTGGGTGGGCGTAGTTCATTTTTGCTGTGATGGAGAAGTCAAGGGAAAAAGAGGTTTAAACGTGAATATGTAAACGAATGGAGCCACTGTTGTATTTATATATCTTAGCAAAATCAATGCAACATGTAGTCCTCCCAACTTCCATCTGAGCATAAATAAATTTAAACCATACCAACTTCCATAGGCTGATGAACCTAATTATGTTTTTGGTCTAGAATCATAAGAAAATTAGTTAATATATTTGGCACAGTTTCATCGTAAAGATAACCTTTCTCAGGTGACATATTGCCCTGGTAGGAGCTATTGATTTCCCCTGTTCTAATGTTAACAGGGACATAGGAGCTGGCATTCTTTCTAAAACGAAATATTTAAAACCTGGCATTTCAAAGAGTATGATTTCCTAGTTAAGGATAATAATAAAATGTTCCCAACTATTCCAATGTGCTTTCGCTAAGAGGAGTAATTATCATTGATAGATCAAAATTAGTGTTTCTTCTATCTTTACAGACTCAAAGATACATTTGTAACATCTTCAACTGCCTGGATGTCTCACCTCCACCTTGTTTAAAATTAATGACATAATAAGCATAGAATGTAAGCAGTGTAAGAATAATAATATAAGCTGCAGAGACTAGGGATTGTCTAGCATTAGCTTTCTTGAGAAAACAGAAGCCGTTATGACTGAAGAAAGAGTTGGCACATAAGATCCATCAACATTGCTGAATGATTTAATATGTAGTAAATAATATTTAAAGGAACCTTTAAAGCATGCTTGATTTTTTTCCTATGCATTTGCAACCTAAGTCATGTAATTTATTCATGTTAAAAATAATCGCTAAACACAGTATCACATATTTGGCAAGAATGGATACCTGCATTCTTCACTATAAGAAAGCAGAATGTAGTTAGTTTGGCTAATCTTCCAAATAATCAGAGCTAACCTCAAGTAGGAGGCATAATATGGGGGAGTTGTTTGATTCTTGGAAGAAATATAACTTGTTAAGCTCTAGGAAGAAAGATAGAATAATACATGATTAATATATGACTAATATAATCATAGGTGTTTGGCTGAAAGAGAAGGATGAGTTTGGAGATGAGGGGAAGGAAGAAGGTAAGAACAGAAATTATATTTCATGTGTGTGAATTAACAAAGGTTTCTAAATTTGGGAGCAGGATGGGTACTAAAGATATAAATTCAGCACAGAAAGAAAATTTAAAAAAATAGTTTTATGCAATTAAGCAACAACTCTAAGAAACTATTACTATTGAAGCAACAGTCAGAGTTATGAAGTAAATTAGATATTGGAAAGGCATTTCTACAAGTCACTTGCATTGGTAGAGAGCATGCTGATTAAAAGGAAAAAAAGGGCAGCCTGGGTAGCTCAGCAGTTGAGGGCTGCCTTCAGCCCAGGGCCTGATCCTGGAGACCCAGGTTTGAGTCCCACCTCAGGCTCCCTGCATGGAGCCTGCTTCTCCTTCTGCCTGTGTCTCAGCCTCTCTCTCTCTCTCTCTCTCTTTCTGTGTCTCTCATGAATAAATAAAAATAAAATCTTAAAAAAAAGGAAAAGAAAAATGATAAGCTATTTTCAAAAAGCTAAATCATAATAAATATGCACCAGAGTAGGAATAACCTAGGATATTCCAGGGAGAGGGATCTGAAATGACAAAATCAGAGGAGCATGAAACTGAATGTGATTGCAGGAAACTATAAGCTTTATAAAAATCTACTTGAATATTTAAATCAAGAGATGAACTGGGAAGACAAAAATTTGGAGAAGTAGGAACAGTTCATAGAAGTGATTTAAAACTGCAACAATGATAGATAGGATTTATTTTATGTAAACTATTTTCTAAAATGTTTAGCAAGTATACCAAATCTATTAGCTCGTTAATCTTAACACCAGAGTGTCTATAGTTATTGGACGCACTGTGTGTGTGTGTGTGTGTGTGTGTGTGTATGGTAAGATTATTTGTTAGTTATGCTGTTGAAATCTGTATTTTGAGTAGATTTCTTGTCCTTAGTCAATTATAGATTTACAGTTATATTCATTGTTTGTTCTGTCAATTATGGAGATAAACATGAAAAATTACTCAATATGAATGCATTTTGTCAATTTAAAAATATATTTAATTTTCTTTAAAAATAATCAGATACTGGGGTGGCCCCGGTGGCACAGCAGTTTAGCGCTGCCTGCAGCCCAGGGTGTGATCCTGGAGACCCGAGATCGAGTCCCACATCAGGCTTCTTGAATGGAGCCTGCTTCTCCCTCTGCCTATGACTCCGCCTCTCTCTCTCTCTCTCTCAAATAAAATAAATAAATAAAATATTAAAAAATAATCAGATACTATACAGATGCATATACATTTTAAAATTACAATATATTATTAATAAATTTGAACTCATCTTTATACAGTGACCCTCTTTATTTATAACAATGTTCTATTCTATGAATATTATTCATTTAACATTAATAAAACAATTTCAAAAATTATTTTATAATTTCCTAGGCTAAGTTGTAACTTTAACTTAAAATACATGTGCATGCTTTATCTTTGTCTCTAGAAAACAGCATATAGCTGGACTTTGCTTTGTGATAATCTCTATACTTTCATCAGAGAATTTAATCTGTTTACAGTTAATATAATTTTTCATATACTTTTGATAACTATCATCATATATTGTGCTTTTTATATGTCTTGCATGTTCTATATTTCTTTTTTTTCTCCATTTTGCCATCTTTTGGGTTTATTAAACATTCTTAAAATTCATTTCCTTCCGACTTACAATATAGAGTTATTTACTCCATTTCTATTGGTTATCTGAGAAATTGCAATATGTAAACTCCTTTATCAAAATATAAACGTAATCAATCATTTTACTCTCTATATATACTAAAGAAGTACTACAGACACCACCATAAACTCCTCTCTTTATACCTAACTGTAGTCATGTGTGTTAATTCTTATTTTACTTTTAACCACACAGGAAATCATTATTATGGTTTTATACAATTAATATTTATTTAAGTTTTCCCTTGTGGTTACACATTTTTCCCAGGATTTCTGGAAATTAATTTAAACGTCTATCTACTGCACCATTTTCTTTAATTCTGGGATTAGTCTTACCTTACAGACTCAGAGGAAGAAAACTTGTTTACTGAAATGTGTGCTTTTCTACACTCCAATCTGTATCTGAGTTGTCACTGAATGGTGTTTATTTAATATCTAGTATGCTAGTCATTGTGGAATAGCACAACAAAATTAGAGAGTTTCCACACATGAGTTAAATGATTAGTTCATGGTTTGAAGAGTCAACTATATTAATAGTTTTGGTTTCCAATATACTGTAGAATCTCAAAAGTCACAAATGTCTCTCAATTAGGAATTTAAAAAAAGCTCTAAAATTAAAATTAAAGACAACTTGCTGAGAGTGGTAAAAAGTTAATTTTTCATTATACTTTGAAAGAAGGGCAGCCTGGGTGGCTCAGTGGTTTAGCTCCTGCCTTCAGCCAGGGCATGATCCTGGGGTCCCAGGATCAAATCCCACATCGGGCTTCCCGCATGGAGCCTGCTTCTCCCTCTGCCTTGTGTCTCTGCCTCTCTCTCTCTCTCTCTCTCTGTGTGTGTGTCTTTCATGAATAAATAAAATCTTAAAAAAAAAGAAAATATTAAAAAAAGAAAGAAAATTATACCACATATCTGGCAGTTTAAGGAGGTATTACAGTGAGCTCTGGAATCTTCAAACATAAAAAAGAAGAAAAGTGCAGGTCATATGGGCACTGAGTCCCTTTCAAAAGCTAATCAGTCATGCTATTTCTATTTCCCTTTGCCAAACATTGCATTAATGAAAATGATAATTGTAATTCATTACATTTGTAGAGCTCTTTCATATACCTCATCTCCTTCCAACCACAGAACAGCCTTTTGAGGAAGGTATCCTAGCCCCAATTATAGATGAGAAAACAGTCATTCTGAAACAAATCTAGAGCCAAAATGGTACTTAAACTCAGGTTTTCTTTCTCCTTCAACAGTGCTTTTTCTTATACACCAAGCCACCTAAAAATTAGGTCTTTAAGATATTCAGATAGAAATAAAATCTTTTGTGGTAAGGCTTATTATTTTGGAATCATCTAGAAGAATGTCAGTAATTGAAAATAAAAATCTCTTTTTTCTGTGTAACTTACATATGCTTAGCCAAATATTGAGAACTTTAAGACCCCAATGAGGTTATTTTGTGGAATGAAAAAGATGTTTAATGCACTAAAAGTTACTTAACTTCCATCTTTATAAGTAAATCTATACTAAATTCTTAGTATAATAAAATTCAGGAAAATAATAAACTTTTTAGTGATTCTTAGCTATTGGGCTACTGTCAGAATTAGATTTGTTGCTGGCTGAACATTTCAGAATTATATAGGGCATCCCTGGGTGGATCAGCGGTTTGGCACCTGCCTTGGCCCAGGGTGAGATCCTGGAGATCCGGGATCGAGTCCTACATCGGATTCCCTGCATGGAGTCTGCTTCTCCATCTGCCTGTGTCTCTGCCTGTCTCTCTCTGTGTCTCGAATGAATGAATGAATGAATGAATGAATGAATGAATGAATAAATAAATATTTTAAAAAAAGATTTATATATACACCAACGTATGAATTATATGTAAAAGTGTGTGTGTGTGTCTGTGTTTGTGTGTGCATGTGTATGAATGGAGTGCTAACATAGATCTGTTTGGTGCTGCTGTGTGGTGAATTTGTTTTGAACTGTGAGATATTTTGGCTGTTTAGAAAAAAGGTGATCATTAGACTCTTGGGATATATTATTTCAACTTCTTATATCATTGCATTTTGGGAAGGTGAGCAAAGAGAACTGGAAAGAAAAGCAATAATTGTAAATTATACCAGTTCAAACATAATGCTTTAGATTCTTGCATAACATCTTCATACATGCTGAGACAACTTTCCCTGTCCACAACAAATCTGAAAGATTAGTAGAACGGATTTGCTAACCACCATTTTACATACAAGAATTAATTAATTAATTATTTTTTTACAGACAAAAATTTCAAGTAAAACTTCCCAGATATATTAAAGGTCAAAATATGGGTTTATGTATCTCAATTTATACTTAAAATAAAAGGATAGCAAGTCAAATATATTAAAAAGCAAAGTCTCAGGGAAACTAATGGTTTGCAACTGATAGTTTCAATGGAAAAAATTCACATAATGTTCCAGGTAATCATTAGTAATATAGGTTTGCTTTTAGTAACAAGTTTTTTTTTTTTTTTTTTTGTATTCTAGGAAAGTAAAGAATTTCAAGTTAAATGTTCAAAGATGATTTGCAAATATTTGTTTTTCTTTTCATAGACAAGTTGGGTGTATGGTTATATCTGCCTCAACATTTACTCATAATAAAATTTTTATAATTGTGATTTGTATGGAGGCTCACTCAACCATTTTTCCATACCTAATAAAACTTAAATCTGAAATGAATCAAACAGAAGTGAGAACAATCCTTTATTTAAATTGGTACAAATTGTGAATTGTTTGTTACAAATTGCGAATTATCTTTGGCAATTTACTTGACTTTTTTTTCTCTCAAATCAGTACAAAAGTAGTACCTGACACATGAGTATTTGAAGATTAAATGAGGTGATATATGTGATCACACTTGATACTTTATTTTGCACTTGGTTCTTTAACTCTCAATTTTATTATTGTTAAAATTATTATCATCAACTCTTCAGCAAAAGTTAAATAGCTTCTGTGAAGTTCTTTAGTTTTTAGGGGATGATGTCAGTCATAATTTGAAATTGAGCTTTTTCTTTTAGTTATGACTTTGTCTTTAGATTATAACATTAAGTAGTTGAACTTCTAATAATCTTCAAGAAAAAGAACATTTAAGCAACAATTTCCAAAGCTCAATTTAGCAAGCTATTTTAAGGGTGATTGCTTGAAGGAGGCAGATTCTTAATCTATTTATTCTTTTGGATCCGATTTCATTACATTTTCAAAAGAAAAAAAAAATGACTAGTCTAGATAATTAAGGCCTGCTGTCCAGTAATGACAGATGTGTTTTATACTTGTGTTCAACACAATCACCATTAGTGCTTGAAATGTGTCTACTCAGACTGAGAAACAGAATTTTAAATTTTAATTAATTTTAAATGAAATAGCCACATGTGACTAGTGGCTACCATACTGAAGAGCACATGTTGACAATCTATCCCTAAATAAAGTCGTGTCATAAATGAACGAATGCTTGGCTTCATATCCTCTTGTCACCTAAAGAGCCAACTCGAACAAGTTGTGACTTTACATGATTCCAAAGAACTATTTTGAGAAATAACATAAAAATAACATAAAAAAATTAGACTTTACTGCAGATTCCACTTTAAAATATTTTCAGTGTTTTACACATCTTTCCCGTCTCCCCTCTCTGATAGATAGTCCACAGTTTTGATTTCTTCCTGGTACATTATCAGGAGTAAGAGTATTGTTCCTGAGCAACTAGTGTCTTTTAACTTATGAACACTGCAAATTAAATTTTATGATTTCCTCTTGCTAAAGCCTGATACTAGCCTCAAAAATAAGATTCTTAATGATAGACATAAAAAAATCTGTAATACAATTTTCATAGTAACTGATCCCAAATAGTATTGATATCTTCAGATACAGTTTATAATGTAAAAATGTTTAACATTAACATATAATTTATGAGGAACATGAAACTGAATAATTTTAAGCAAAGCAGAAACTAGGTAATGCAATCAAACCAATGTAACCTCATAAAGCTTTTCATCTCCCACCAAGCCTTACCAAATTTAGCATGTTTTAAAAAAAAACTTCCTACCTATAGAAAATGATTGTTTCAATTTAAGACTACAGAATAATTTTGAGCAACCCTTTACTACAGACACTGACTTTTAAAACTAATGTGAAGATAAAATAGTAAAATTATAAAAGTTACAATAGATTTATTAAAGAAAAATCTAATTTAAACAAAATGGGAGAAAACATAAAAAATGATATACATGCTTTCAGAAATGGTCTATAGGAAAATAAAAACATTATTACCTTTTTCAATATAGGAACCATCCTTTAGGACTTTAAGAAAATCATAAGAGAGGGAAAAAAAAAGTTGCTTTGCAGCTGGTTCACTGGGGCATGGTCCAATCAAATAACATATAGTTAGAAAAAGTAATTAAAATTTAACTTCCATTATGTGCTAGTTATATATATATATATATATATATATATATATATATATATATATATATATCAACATAAGCCTTGAATCCAAGTTTACAGGGCCTTAAGAAAATATAACCACTGCTTTCTAATCTTAGACTTCTCTATGGAAACATCCTGAAAAGTTAGGGAAGAAGTCAAAAACACTATCATTTTCTATCTATCCATTAAACATGGTGCTGTTGTTCACCCTCACAAGGAACCCACGGAGCTAGCTCTCATTTTCAGTGTCTTTATTAAATAATAGCTTCCTTGAGATATAATTCATTTACCATATATTTAACTATTTAAAATATATAATTCAATGGTTTTAGTATAGTTACAAAGGTGTACTACTATCACCATAACCGATTTAGGAACATTTATTACTCCTCACCCCCAAGTACCCATGCTCATTAGTAGTCACTTTGGTTTTTACTCCACTCCCACCTCCAGCCTTAGGCAATCATTAATCTATTTTTTTAAATAATAAAATTTTTTATTGGTGTTAATTTGCCAACATACAGAATAACACGCAGTGCTCATCCCATCAAGTGCCCCCCTCAGTGCCCGTCACCCATTTACCCCCACCCCCCGCCCTCCTCCCCTTCCACCACCCCTAGTTCATTTCCCAGAGTTAGGAGTTTTATGTTCTGTCTCCCTTTCTGATATTTCCTACCCATTTCTTCTCCCTTCCCTTCTATTCCCTTCATTAATCTATTCTTGTCCCTATAGATGAGCTTATTTTGGACATTTCATATAAATAGAATCCTACCATATGTGGTCTTTTATGGCTGGCTTATTTCATATAGCAAGTTTTCAAGGTTTACCTAGGTGGTAGCATTTCATTTATTTTATTGCTTAATAATATCCCAGTGTGTGGATAGTCTACGTTTTATCTATCCATTCATCCGTTGATGGAAACTTAGGTGTTTTTTTTCCCCCATTTTTGGGCTATTATGAATAATGCTTCTATGGGCGTGTGTGTGTGTGTGTGTGTGTGTGTGTGTGTTTCCCTTTTAAATTCTCATTTTCTTTAGGCAAAGAGAAGAATGCTTAGGTAAACGTAAATGCTAAAAAGGGGAAAATACCTTTCCTTTCCATTCCAAACTAACTCCTATCAAATGTTTTCCAGTCTTTGGGAATTTCAACCTTCTGTCATCTTTCTGAAAATCAAATTGTCAAGTTGAAAGCTTTTAGGAATAAGAACATATGTCCTCCTGGCGAATGTTGTAATGGCCTGAGTGGCAGGAAGAGAGCAGAAGCCAAAGCAGTGTAGATAATAGAGACAGGTCCTGGGAGCCACACTCATGAAGGAAGGTGTGAGGTCTCTGCAACAAACAAGCATCGTCTATTCCGGTGCTGGGTTGTTAATGCTCTGCTTCAGAACACAGAGCGTTGTGTTCCTCATTCCACTCACTGGCAGCAAATTTTGCTCCATGTCATTTTGGATTGTTATAAAAATGTGATCCTTCCCATGATAAATCTAAGCATGTCAATCATATTTTATTAAACTTAGCAGCAGCAATATCTCCTAGCATACTATCAGTCTATCTCTATTTAGGATTATTATTATTTTTAACCATGGGTTTAGAGTGATCAGAAAGCATTAGAGCTCTATATTTGTGTGACACTCTGGAACCTCATTTCCAAAATGTAATATGCTGTATCATGTGAAGCAAAGTTAAATAGGGAATGAATTTATTCATGAGGGAAAAGAGGTTGGGGGTAACTTGCATAGTTCATGCAATCTAGAGTTAAATAAAGCTAGAAAGGATGCAAATCCATGGTAAAATGCTTATTGATGTTTTTGTGATCAGGTTATGAAGAATATTAGTTTTGCTTTTCAGCGTGAAAGATTCACATGAATTATGGTAAGCTCCTCTTGAGGTTTTAACTCTTACCTTCCAGGTTTTGCATACAGTTCATGTACGATATTTTCCGTCATACATTAACCCCTGTTTCCATAGTTTTGTTGAGTTATAACTAGTCATAATAGTATCATAAATAGTAATCCTAATAAATAATGCATAATTAAAATGTGCCAGGCACTCTACTAATCTCTCTCAATGCAGTGTTACTTAGAATCACTAAGTACAGGGACTTAATGCTGTTACCCATTTTATAAATGGGGTCATTCAAGATTAAATCAGTTAGCAACTTACTTAAGCTAGTAAGTAAAACCATTATAAGATTAGCTCTATTCTAACCTGTTCCTGAGTAAATTCTGGGTGTGGATATGAAGAGTCTTTTAGGAGTTTCCACCTGACAGTAGAAGGGATATAATACGGATGGTACTGCTGTTATCAAGAACAAGTATCTGTCATATTCTATGATAATTACCTAATTATTTGACGATCTTCCTCCAATGGATATCACACTTAGGGCAGACGTGTTGTTCAACATTGCCGCCTAGAATTGAGCCCAGTAATGATGCCCATTAAATGTGCACTGACAAAAGAATTTAAAAGAGAAGCTCTGATGAAGAACATGAGCCAACTCATGCTAATTCTCTAACAACCCGTCCTTCTCAAATCATATTGCTCTTGTCCCTTTGTATCTCATAAAATCTTGTTTTCCTTTAAATGCCCAGTTTTCTCCAAGGACTGCATTTCTTCCATAATAAACTCAAGGAACCAGGGTAGGACACTGAAATTCTGTGGAATACATTTCAGATCATTTATACTTTAACTTCAACCACGGGTTGAGATCCTACTCCAAAGAGACATCATTTGGAATCAATAAAAGAACCCTTCAAATTGGTATATCACTGATATTTTGAACCCCCTAATATCATTTATCTTCTACCAATTTGTTTTTTTTTAAGATTTTTGAATTTATTTATTCATGAGAGACACAGAGAGAGGCAGGGACAAAGGCAGAGGGACAAGCAGGCTCTCCTCAAGGAGCCAGATGTGGGACTTGATCCTGGAACCCAGGATCATGCCCTGGGCTCAAGGCAGATGCTCAACTGCTGAGCCACCAAAGAATCTCTATCTTCTGCCAATTTGAACCAAGGCCAAGTTCACTTGGTTCATCTAGATATCTGTGTTTTATTTCTGGTCATGATACTTTGGTGATTAATTCTATTTCCAGTTCAATTCCTCAGCTCTGAACTTATTCAGTCTTATTTCTACTTGCCCCAAAGTTCACAAATGTGATCTCAGTACTCACACAGATAAGAATAATATAAATTCTCAAGTACATTTAACCTCTGTGCTGCAAATAGACCAGTATAAGTTGAGAGGATCTGTCCAAACTTTATCAAGGTTTAGAAACAAAGTGATTTTACACTTTTCTTTCACAGCTCTTCAGTTGAATTTATAAAAGCTCTAAGTTCAAAACAGCAAATTAAAAAAGCTTAATGAGTAAATAAGTTCTATTCCTAAATTTTAAAAAGCAACTGACTTCTCTGTTTTTGCTACTTAGTCTTTGGGTTCAACTTTATTTTTAATTCCTGACTGAATTTTCTGCTAAACCTGCACAGGTCCAGTCTGCTGATATAATTAGTGAAATGATGGATCTACATTCAGTTAAGGATGATTCTGTGTATGTTCCTAAGATTTATTCAGGATACTTAGCTGTAATTGAAAAGAGACAAAAAGGGAAAATTCCAAAAACTAATATTCTGCTAAGTGAATTTGTGTACGTGTGTGTGTGTGTGTAGACAGAGAGAGAGAGAGAGAGACAGAGACAGAGATAGACAGAGACTGATAGAGATGGACACAGAGAGAAAGAGGTTTATAAATGAATAGTAATTATTGCTATGAATTAATTGTGGAAATTAGAGAGTAATATAACATTTTAGAAGCATTTCACCACCTGTTATTTTAAGCCAGTATTTTTGGGAAAATTTGTAACTCCCTTCAGATAAATGAATAGAGCTAAAAGTGACTTAGAATCTTCATATTACAATTTATTATTCATTTCAGAACTTACTGTTTCCAGGCAGTGACTTTATGTGCTATTATATGAATCATCATAGGAACTAATTCAACTACCATGATATAGAAACCAGCTCAAAAATTAATGAGTTAAGGGTCAGTAAAATATTTAGTTTCATTTCAGAGGTCCTATACCTTTTACTACTCAGCTAAGATCTAAGCTGTGAAGACACAGAAAATAGATGATAGAACTTACCCTCTTAATATTATATAAGCTAGGTTGTGGACTCCATAAGATTAATAAGTTTTATGTTGCATCAACATATAAATTCTACTAAGTACAGTATTATAATAATTGCTATTATTGGTAATTTACACAACTCCTATTTATTAAAAAAGGATTTGAAATAAATCAATGTAAAACAGGAAAAAAAACTGTATTTAAAAAGAAAGATTAAAAACAGAACCAAGTAATAAATGAACAGCTTATGGGAGAAGAGAATGCTTATATTTTGAAATCTATGCTAAAGCACATTCCTATAATTTAATGAGCTTCCCAATAACTATGTAAAAATATAAAAGATGACTTATTCAGTTTTGATTTTTTTCATTTAATGCAGCATGTTAATTCATTAGGAAGCCACTGTACCATTTATGACCTCTAAAAAAATATGTTTTATAGCCCATTGTTTAAGTTGCTATAAAACAAACACCTGTAATCTTAGTGGCTTATTTTTTTAAGATTTTATTTATTTATTCATTAGAGACACACACACACAAAGAGGCAGAGACACAGGCAGAGGGAGAAACAGGCTCCATTCAGGAAGCCCGACGTGGGACTCGATTCCGGGTCTCCAGGATCACGCCCTGGACCAACGGCGGTGCTAAACCACTGAGCCACCCGGGCTGCCCAGTGGCTTATAGTTTTAAACAACATGTGTTTATTTAGCTCATGCATCTGAGAGTTTCCTAGGAATAGTTCGATGTAAGCTGGGCTCAGCTGAACAGTGCTCTTCATCTTAGTTGGTGTGGCTGCCTGGCCTGGGGTACGCTCTCGTGTGATGGAAGAGGTTCAGAGATGCGTGCATGACTGTTCAGGTGTTTTTCAAGACTGCACTTATACTATGTTTCCTAAAAGTCCATTGACTGAAGCAAATTGGATGGTCGAGCTCTTAGTTGAGGAATGGCAACCTTTCTCACCTCACCCCCAAAATGGGACAACACAGAAAGGTACATGGGAAAAAGTATGGAAATCTAATCCTATTACTGGCAGAGAGAATGGAGAATTGTGACAGTAAGTCTGCCCACCACAGTCATATCCAGCCATTCACTCAACAGGTAATTTTTGAGCAATTTATATGTGACAAGATCTATGTAGGAAAAGGGGATGTGGTTGGAAACAAAAATGCAAAAATCCCTGGCCTCTTAGCAGTGCTACTTTAAGGGAGAAAAACAGAAAATAAAATCTATAAATAAAATACAGAATGCACTCATTAGATTATGACAAATACTGTAGCAAACAAGATAAAGCCAGGAAGGAGAATGGGGCATCCTAGGGGATAGATAGTATTTTAAATAGGATGATAAGAGAAAGACACAGTGAGGAGGGGACATTTAACTAAAAACCTAAAAGAAGTGAGGGCACTATCTACACATGTAAATTAGAATTTCTGCTAATCAAGAAATCAGGAAATACAAAGACCCTCGAACTGAAGCCAGTCAAGTTATGTAAAAAAAAAAAAAAAAAAAAAAAAAGGCAATGAAATCAGAGTGATAGGGAAAAAAAAAGTCTATATTGGCTTTATAAAGCACTGTAAGGAGTGTGACTTATATTCTTGAGTAGAAGCAAAGACAAATACAGATTTTTGTGATGTGAGCAGATGTAAGTTTTAACAGGCTCATTCTGCCTATTTTATTGATTTTTTAAAATATTTTATTATTTATTTATTTATTTATTTATTTATTTATCTATTTATTTATTTATCTATTTTTTCATGTGAAACACACAGAGAGAGGCAGAAACACAGGTAGAGAGAGAAGCAGGCTCCAAGCAGGGACTCAATCCTAGGACCCCAGGATCAACCCCAGGGCTGAAGGCAGACATAAACCACTGAGCCACCCAGGTGTCCCCTGCCTGTTTTATTGAGAAGAGAATGTAGGCAGGAGGGAGGAAGCAGAGAGACTACTGCAATAATTTAGATGAGGTAAGATGGTGACTTGGTGCTTGGAGTCTTGGACCAGGGCCATAGTGGAGGGGATGGCAAGAGATTGCTCAAATCTGGATTCATTTTAAGGGAAAATTGTTAGTATTGATTGTAAGATTGGATGACAGGTAGAGGACAGGGGAGGAACTGCCTTCCAAATTTTTGGTCTGAGCAACTATGATGTAGAAGTGACGGTTACCAGAGATGGAAAGGATATGGAGATAATTTGGCTTTTGGTGATCACCAGGAGCTTGGTTGTGGGTGTGTATCACACTGGAGACATCAAGTAGACAGTCATACTTGCAAGCCTAAACTTTTGGGGGGAAGTGTGAGCTAAAGATATACATCTTTATACATGAGTCATCGACAGGATAGAAGTTTAAGACTGAAGTCACGTACAGCATGGTCCTCAAACACAATTATACCAGTATGGCAATGTAATCCATTTAATTCAAATAAACACGTATATATTATTCACCAACTATTTTTAAGATTCGGGTAGGCTCAGAGTGCCTATCTTGTAGAGCATATTGTCTTAAACATCTTATAAGGTACTCATAAATGTTTTTAAGCCTCATCCAAATAGCTTGGGGTGAAGGAAGGATTTTCTTTCTTTTTTTCTTTTTAAGATTTTATTTATTTATTCATGAGAGACACACAGAGAGAAAGAGGCTGAGACACAGGCAGAGGGAGAAGCAGGCCCCATGCAGGGAGCCCGACTTGGGACTCATCCCGGGTCTCCAGGAACACACCCTGTGTCAAAGGCAGTGCCAAACTGCTGAGCCACCGGGCTGCCCATGGATTTCTTTTAAAACAGTGGAAATAAAGATTAAATAGGATAAAGCTACAGAAGCCCCAATAAGAGGGGCTGAGAAAAGATACAATGAGGAATGAATCTCACTGAGCTCGGAAATGTCCAATGTGTGTACCCCTAACTCAGATGATTCCAGGCATACGATTGATGGGCCAGTCCTAAATGGTCTGGAGAGTCAGACTTGGATCTAGAGCGTGTGTACAACAGGATCTAAACCCAAGCCAGGCAGGACTGGGAGGGTATGCAAATCTGACAATAAGGGCAAGTAAGCCACAGCAGGAACAGGGACTGATTTGGCAAAGGATTCCAGAAGGCACCATTAGAGTCACTTGAGAGACATTTTAAAATCAGTCTCACGGAAACAACTCTATTCTAGTCTCTAAGTTAAAGTTCAGTCTCTGAAACACTAGAGATTTCTGTGTGATTGGCCTTTCCCTAATTCTAGAAAGCTATGATCTTTCACTTCTATTTAAAAAGCTATAATGCTTTCTTGCTCCCACTTCAACAAGTCAGAGTAGTGGGGACCATTAAGTTGGTGTGTGTTTTACAGATAAACAAGGATTTTGAACTAATCTGTATACAGGGGTATTTGGTCAGGCCTGGAGATTTAATTGAACTTGGTATTCATTTACGATTAGTTTGTTTACTTTCCTATACCATTAGCAAACTTATTAAAAAGGAAATATAAATAAACTTTGTGCCAATTACATAAGAAAATAATTGGATTTTATTAATCCAGGAACTCAGGCAATCAATTAAGGCAAGGGTACTCTGGTCTCAGTCACCTCATTATTCTTCACGCTAATTAATCGCAAATACTAATGGGTTGCTTAGAAATGGGATGCTTTATTCCTTTAGACACATATAAAAGCTCTTAAAGTAGCAATGTTTGTGTCTTTGAAAAAAAAAAAATACCATGTTTCCTGAATGGAGTGTTTGCTTTAAAGTAGAAAATTCCATCCTGAGGTATCATAGTGGGTTCTTTATAAATACCTGTTCAATTCATAATTTATTTTTTATTTTATTTTTTTTAATTTTATTTATTTATTCATGACAGACACAGAGAGAGAGGAAGAGACACAGACAGAGGGAGAAGCAGGCTCCCTGCAGGGAACCTGACATGGGACTCGATCCTCGGTCTCCAGGATCACATCCTGGGCAGAAGGTGGTGCTAAACTGCCGAGCCACCGGGCTGCCCTCAACTCATAATTTAACCCACAAATAAATAACCTTTTCAAGCTTAAAATCTAGTAATGATGTCAACTGGATTAGGAATTAAAAAGAGTACAATATATCATATATAGGCTCAAGCTCCATCTGTTAAACTAATTGTTTCTATGGTAATAAGTAAGATTTTTAACATCTCAATAAATGTAATTTTTTTTCTCTTCTTCCTGTCCTTTTCTCTCAGGAATTTAGGATTTATCTCGCCAATTCATAGTGGGTAAGAGATTCTTTCTGGATCTCATCTCCTTAAAATAATAATGTTGTTCCAAGCAGATCCAAGCTTTCCAGCCAATCTGCATGTGTTAACCCACATAGGAGCTCATTTTTCCTGAGTAGAAAAAACATAACCAACCTATCTGACCTTGCTTGGAAGGCAAAATTTTACTACCCTCATATATTGAGAAGAGTTGATCATGCTTTCTCAAAATCATTTAGCCTATCTTATATAAGATTGGAATAATTATTTCTAAAAATTATTTCCGAAAAAGCTTATAAAATTATCTGTGTGGTTATTTGTGCAAGTTCTTGTGTCAGCTTTTCTGTTAATTTAATCAGTAATTTTAATTTTTTTTTATTTTAAGCTATGTTTGTTTCAAAAATTATATATTTTTAAAAATTTCTATATCTGGGTTATGTCCTTTATCAACTTCAGCTTGCTTTTTTTAAAGATTTTATTTATTTATTCATGTCTCTCTCAGAGACACAGAGAGAGAGAGAGAAGCAGAGACACAGGCAGAGGGAGAAGCAGGCTCCATGCAGGGAGTCCGACTTGGGACTTGATCCCAGGTCTCCAGGATCGTGCCCTGGGCCAAAGGTGGTGCTAAATCGCTGAGCCACCCGGGCTGCCTGCATTTTAATTTTTCTTATTAGTCCTATATGTAAGGTATCTTCTTGGTCTTAGTTTTAAACCTTATTTTTATTATTGGTTTTCAGCAGTTTGACAGTAACATGTCTTGCTATAGTGTTTTTCTTATGCTTGGGGTTTGGATACAATTTAAGGAAATTTGGAAGACTTTATGTTATTATTTTCCTATATATCTCCACCTTTTACACCTTTTTTGGAACAAAACCATTAATATGGTAAAGAAAGTTGTATAGCTCATTATTCTGTTAGTTATTTTTAGATACTTTTCTCTGTGCTTTATTTTTTATAATCTTATAACTATTTTCAATTATATTGATCTTTCATATGGCTTTCAATTTTCTTCTTATCCTCTTTAGCATATATTTCATTTAAGAGTTAACTTTTTATCACTGTAATTTCCAGTTTTATAATTCTAACTTTTCCTGATGAAGTTCATGTTTTTCTTTCCATCCTTGAGTATATTGTAGGCTAAAAAATAACTATTTTAAAGTTATAACCTTCTAATTCCATCATTTTTGTCATTTCTGGTCTGTTTCTATTGATTCATGTTTCTCTTGATTATGCGTCACATTTCTGTTTCTTTGCATGGCTTGAAATTTCTAGTTGAATGTTGGACATTACTAATTTACATTAAATGTTTATATTGTTTTATATCATCACTTTAGAGAGTGATGACCTTTGTTCTGATACACAGTTACTTATAGATCAGTTCGATTATTCTAAGACTTGTATTTAAACTTTAATTATGGTGAGTCCAGAGTAGCCTTCATTCCAATCCTAATTTAGGCCCACTAGTAAACTGAAACTCTTCTGAAAATTATATCCAATGATATGTTGGATATTTTATGTATATTTAATACGTTTGTATATTTACACATATTTAATCTATTTTGAAGTCTATCCACTCTGGTTGGTAGAAACATGAACTGTTTTTCCCCCGGAGCATTGTCTGGGGTCTATTGCTTTCCACTGTTATTTTTTAATGTTTTTGGAGGGATATTCCTTTTCTGTATGTGCTGTTCAACACTCAGCCAAAAACTTAAGGGAGTTCTTTGAAGATCTGTGGGTCTCTCTTTCTTTCTCTATCTCTCCCTCTCTCAACCTCTCACCTTCCTGTATTCATCTTATTCAGTATCATGAATTTAAGCTGCTTCTCCCTCCCCAAATCCAACCCTCTTGTAAGTCATTGAGACCTGAAGTCTTTGGGGAATCTCACTTCCTAATCTGTGATCTGGAAACTCATTCTTTGTGGTAAGCTGGAAAAATTTCAGGGCTTACCCTAAATATTTTCCTTATTCCAAACATCCTAGGAATTCAGTGCCTATCATCCAATATCTAAAGTAGTTGTTCCATATATTTTATTCTGTTTGCTACATGATTACAGTCAGAGGGAAATGCCTGTAGCAGTCAATGTTTCATAGATGAAAATACAAGTAATTTATTTAATATTTAATTAGGCACTATTCAGAAATAATATACACACCTATTATTCTAGTACTCACATTTAACATCTACTCAATTGCATATTGGCTTCAGATCAATCTAGTGAAGGTATATTTTATACTGAAATGTAAGTTGCATACAGAATAGAACACAAAACATCAGTACAGCTTGATTAATTTTGACAAATTATATTCTCCTGTGTGTAACCAGAACCTAGATCAAGCCATAGGACAGTAGCTCCCCTGTGCGGAGGTTAACAATTGACTACTAACACCAGAGATATTTTGACCTGTTTTAAATTTTGTGTAAATGGAATCCTACATTTCATATTATTTTTTATTCGACTTCTTTCATCAATAATACGTTTGTGGTTCTTTCTGCCTCCAGCTGCCCAAGCAAGAGGAGCTGCAGCTATGTCCCCACCTGCAATGGATGGTTCTCTATGCCTGCTCCAGCTTCCTGATCAAGAGGGATAAGTAGACATTATTTAGCAAGAAGCCCAATAATCCAAAGGCTGGCAACTCTGCTACTATAGGCTGATTCACCACAATGGACGTGGAGCCTATGATGAAGGCAGAGGTATAATGGTGGTCAAGAAACAGAGATGTGGCCAGAGAAAACCTGCCACCTCTGACAAGTGGATCACCATTACAAGATCGCCCAGGCCAGCCTCAGTGGAAACCGGGCGGTGACCCACAAGAACAAGTGCAGCCTGGATCTTCACATGTCACTGTTCTTAGAGCCAGCACCATTCTATCCAGCCTGAGCCTGTGATGCTGAAGAGGAAGCGGCCGGCCCCACGCAGAGCTCTTGAGTACCTGCTCCTGGCCTCCAAAACAATAAAGATGTCAACTACCTAACAAAACAAAACAGCAACAAAAATACTCTGTGGAGTTCATCTATGTTGTATGTATGATAATGCAGACTTTAATTTAATGATATACAATAATAATGACTCCATATTAAATACAATAAGGTGTTATCATTCTCCTTTGATAGATTCATAGGTTGTTTTGAGATTTGTTTTTGTTGTTGTTGTTGTTGTTGTTATTGTTTTAAACAGTGATCTTGCTATGACTATTCTTTTAATATCTTTACAGTGCACATACATCCACATTTTAAGGGGCTTTTTATCTAGGAGTTGAACTATCTGTATATTTCAAATTATTTTTAGATCAGTGAAGCACTGGAAATAAAACCATTGCTCCTTTTTTCCTCTAAATTCCTTTCACGTAGGTACCTATTATCATAAATTGCTGGAAACTCTTTCTGGGCATATTTTAATATACCAACCTATACATGCAGTATTTACACATAATGCCCTATAATATAGTTTAATAACCAGATGAATGGTATTATGATTTTGCTCTCAGCATCATATTTATTCATAGTGTTAAATTTAGGTTGTGCAGTTACGATGCTGCTGACACCACAACAATAATTTGGAAGCATTACTTTCTTTACGGCTTCTTGGAATTGATTAAGTAAATTCAGAATTATCTATTCATTAAAAAAACTTGTAAGCATTCCCTCACAAAATCTTTCAGGTATTGTGTTTTTAATTTTGGCAGAGGATAGATTTGAAAGTTAAAACAGTAAGTGAAGGTAATGGGGAATTGTTAAAATATCATTTTTAAATATTCTTATGGTAATTGGATAGATTTTTCTATATTGAGTCAGCCTCGGCATTTTACCTATTCCAGTATATTAATCTCTAAAACATTAAAATCTATTAATGTAAATTGAGCAAAGAATTAGCTTACAATTCTTATTTTTTATATTTATCTGAGTTTATGTCCCTGATCTCTCTTCTACTGTGAAATTTTGCATTCTCCTTCTTTTCCTTTTTGAAATTACATCTGTATACATTTATTCAGTGAGATGTTGCTCAAAACAGCAGATTGTAAAGAACCCAAATCTTCACAAAAAACAATAACAAATAAATTATGGTACTTTCACACATTGAAACACGCAGCCACCCCCACATCACCACCACCAAAAAAAACTGATGTCAATAAGTGAAGAAAAAAGATTGTAGCTGATGTATGCAATATGCCATTATAAGGGAGTTAATGTTATATACATGAATATATGATGGAAAAATATTATAGATGTACATATGCACATATATGTGTATTGTACACACAAAAGCACACGCACATATATGTACATATACCTCTGGAAAAACTCAAAAGGCAATGATGCCATTAGTTGCTTTCAGAAAGAGGAATGGGAGGGTGCCAAGGGACTGTTTGGCCAGGGAGACTTTTCACTTTCCATCCTTTGTGTCTTTTGAATTTTGAATTATGTCAGTTATGTGAATATATTACCTCTCCAGCCAAGCTTATTCAGTTTCCTAATATGTAGTAGCAATTCAAACTTCCACCAGTAATTCATTAGACTACCTGTTTCACTTATTATTATTAGCACTCAATGTTATTAATCTTTATAATTGTTGTCATTTTAAATGCTGAAAAGGATTATATCATTGCCGAGGTCTTTATTATCTCGTCTACTAGTAGGGTTGATTATCTGTTCATATGTTTATTATTCTTTTCCATTTCCTCCTTTATAAATTGTCTTTTTATATGTTTGAATTGTTTTTGGCAATTTGTGGAGAGTTCTTTGAATATTAAAGTTATTAGCCTTATGTCTTCCCACATTTCTTGCAATGAGCATTTATAGTTTCCATAATAAATGTAATTTAAAATTTCTATTGCCTAATCATTAAAAAAAGTTTCATAGCTAGGTAGTGCCTAATGGCAATATAATATGAAATAAACTCCTACATTTGCATAGTGCTTTATAGTTTACAAAGCTTTATCATGACTTTCTACTTGTAAAAAAATACTTAATTTTTAAAAGTAACTCATTCACCTGATTCAAAATGTGAAGAATACAAAAATACTTGTGAAATTTTTTCTTCTTGATCCCAAGTAACCCAGGCCCCTTTGCTAGAGTTAGTCAATGTTATCATAAATTTCTTGTATTCCTCCAGAGTATTTACCCATATAAAATCACATGTGTATCATTATCCCCTATATACAGATGGAAATATATTAGAGACACTACACCTGACCTTACATTTTTATTTAATCCTGTATTTTAGAGAACATTCCAGATTAGTACAGGCAGAACTTTCTCATTATGTTCTCTGACAATACAGTATTCTGTTTTATGGGTACCCTGTAACTTATTTAGCTAGTGTTCTATAAAAGAATATTTAGGTCTTTCAGAATTCTTTTTATCACAAAAGTTGAGGAAGATAAAAATATTTTACATTTATCATTTCAGGTTTTCAATCTTCAAGATTTAGGAAGGAAAATTACTGGGTGAAAGTTATGTATGTTTTGGATTTTCATAGATATTACCAAATCTGCCTTCTAATAACTTCTGGTTTTCATATCCTTACGAGTTCAATGTTGTATCAAACTCCTTGATTCTGCAAATCCAATAGGTGAAAGATGTTCCTTTCCATTTGTCTTATTACAATAGTTAATCATAGATAGATAAGGATCTATAGATCTCAACCATTTGTATTTCCTTTTCTTTGAAATGCCTATTTATGTCTTCCTGGCTGTTGGGTGTTTATTTTTATTGTGAGAAAATTCATTGAACATACAATTTCAATCTTGCGTTACTTGGAATTTATTCTTTTACAAAGGATGAGATTTGGAACCGACTTTATTTATTGCTAGACTTCCAAAATCATTTATAGAATAATCCAACTTTCCTTGCTGATCGGCAGACTAAATTGTATATTAAATTTTCCATATTCTAGAATCCTTCCCTGAGCTTTATATTCCGATTCACTGACCTGTGTTGGTTCACATTAATGAGATACTTTTTAATTATTGTTGCTTTTTAATATTTGCTTATGTCATGGTAGCATGAATCTCTTCTTGTTGCTTTACATTTTCAGGGTTTGTATGAAAATTATTTCTTTTTTATCTTTTATATGAATTTTGATATTAATTGTCTAGATACCATCTCCTTCTCATAAAAATCTTGATATTTATGAGAAGAACAGATAAATATCTCACTGTGAAGTCACATAGTATTGGACAAGAATAAACAAAGAGCAACACCACTAACATGGCAAAGCCAATTGTTAGCAATGTAAGTCAGGATTGTTGTGTCCTCATGGAAGGAGAGTCATGCTAATTCAGAAAAGCTACAGGGAGATTCTCCAGGGTGATAGGAAAGTTGTACATCTTGACTGGGTGTTGACACAAATTCCTCTTTCACGTACCATATATAAAGGAAATTATAAATTGAGGTGCTACATGCAAGATCTTTCCTAGTCAAGAGGTTAGCATTGCTTGTACATTTTTAAAGATGAATTCCCCAAATTTAAATTCTAAAGGATCTCCTACAACCACTCACATTTTCGTTCTATTATAATTTCAGTTTAGCAATTTTGGTCCAAATTCCCCCAAGGCTGTTGAAACTGTATATGCATTGTCTCACTCAAATGGGAAACACAATCTCCAATTCTGCATGTTTCTCTGCAATCACTTTGTCTTCTCCACCTTAACTATTTCAGTCCTTCTCTTTTCGGAATTTGAGCTTTATAATATAATTGATTTCATTGAACTGGGTATGCTTAATTATTCTTTAATTACTATTTGCATTTGTACCAGGGATAGTTGGTTATAAAGTAAATCCCGTTTAGAATACCCATTCAATTCTGTCCTTTCCTAAAATTTCAAATTATAGCTTTATCTCTGAATTCCCTTTCCACTATTCCGACCCTCAATAATCTATTTTTTGAAGGCCATCATAATTATCTTTAATCTGATTAGCAATTAACAGGTAAATTATCTAATGCTTATGATTTTTTAATTCAAACATATGTGCTGTCTTCTTATTGGATTATAGCATTATTAAGAAATGTTTTAGATCATTCTGCTTCCTTAGAGCTTACACAAAGGAACAGCTAATTCGCAAACTCTTAATTGTTTGAGAATTACACATTAGAGTGATCATTTGAAAACTCAAATATATATCAGCAAGCTTGCAAGAAAAATCCATTACTGGATATTAGTAAAAATGCCCCATTCAAAGTAGAATATAATCTATAGACATACATATTTTGTTATAATGGTATATAAAAACTGTGGCTTATATCTAAATATTAGTAAGATTAAGATATTAATGGTTTTGAAAGTAGGATATATATTTTTAGAGAAAAAATTTGATGTTGTGGTTCTCAAACTGTGGAAGAATTTTCTGGAAGAGGATGCCTTTCTAACTTTAAAGAGGAAATCAATACTTTCTGTAGATTAAAAATAAAGTAAAATTAAATTGAGGTCCCCATTGCTTTCCACTACAGAATTATAGAGTATAAGACTGTGTAACCAATATTTTTTTTTATATCAAATCACTTCACACAAGGGTTTAATGTTCATTTGGAATGATATATTCATATCATTGTGTATTTCTGTAAGACCCATCATCATCAGGAAAGTTCCTTTCAATATTTTATATTTCCTTTCATTGATCTGATGCTGAATATGTCATTTGCATTTCCAATTCAGATGGCACCCCAGATTTTCGAGCCCTTATACTCATCTCTGTTAAAAAGAGTGATGCTGAAACTAAAGTTTCTTCATGGCCCTTGTTCCAAGGCACAGTCTTTTCTGTTTGAGGTATTCATGACACATGCAATCACAGACAACTTGTACCCCATGGCGCTAGGAAATTAAAAGATAACATGAATGGTATCTCACTAGAAAAACTATTACCGGGATAAACAGAAAAAGGCAATTTAGCCTAAGTCCTTGAGATATCTAAAATAATACTCAACACACTAAGAGGTGTAACTTGCCTTTGGGAAAGACACTGAAGTCATTTCTAGATAAAAGTCAACATGCTCAGAAGAGGGACAACATAGTGGCATTGTTTGAGTGTGGCAATGACCTTTGGCATCCAATTAGGCAGGGGGAGCTAACTTCCTCAAAGCTTCATTCATGTCTCCACAAGATCAAAGCTCCCTGTTGTTTGTCTCTGGGTGTTAAAAATAACTTACTACACTGGAGTTTATTCTCTTCTCTTGAATCTGTAATCGCTCATCTTTTGGTTTTCAAATGCAGAGTTCTGACAGCATTTGATTTTTAAAAATACTTTGAAGTAGCTGAGGGAATATACTATCGATGTCAACAGAAGATAATTAACTTTTTGTATGAAAATGCAATTCAGATGTGTATGTGGTTTTGTGATCTCAGAGGCCTGTGTTTATTAGTTTCATTTGACATTAGGTAATTCACTTGGTTAGGGGCAAATAATTAAATTTGAAGCATTTTTTTTATTTTGTGAATTTATATATAAGATAATGAATATAATCACAGTATCATTGCCCACATATCCATGAATTTTCTAAATTGTAGACTTAAAGATATGTATAAGAAATTAAATGTGGCCAATTAAAACCACTACTGTGAATAAGCGATGGAAAATAATTTTAATTAACTTACACATTGTACTATATTTGTGTTCGCAGGCTTGCAGTCTGTCTTTTAAAGTGGTTAAATATTCCTTGTGAAAATTTTATAAAAGAAATCAGTTTATTTAGCAAACTGTTCTGATAAATAGCCACCAGCTAAATAGGTAGAGATGAGTTTAAACCAGGAAAGGTGATTATACATCTGTGAACTTAGCTCTGGCACCTGTGTTCTGGAACCCAAACTTATCCTAGACAGAATAAGCGCAGCACAAATAAGGCAGGTGATCTGGTTCAGGTATGAATGACCACATTTAGAGATAGTGAGAGAAGATGAATAGTTTCTGGTGTCTGATCTCTCAACCCGGGTCCCTGACACTTGCCAGCACCTTGACTTGACTTTCTTTGATAAGTGTGTACATCAAACATCCCTTGACTATATCCAAGGCTGGATTCAAGAACATGTGAGTGCTGCGGTGGCACAGGGCCCCATGCTCAGAAGGACCAAGTGCTTGGTCTAATGCTCTATTGCCACTGGCTTGAAATGCTTATTATCTTTGACTTTGTACTTTAGAAGTGAATCTTCATGGCATTTCCATGGTCTCATTCAAATGGGAATGGGGTGGGGAGGTATGACATCTCAGCTCATGTCTAGTCCTGTCTGACAGCCACTCAGTGGAGATTTTCAGTTGCTCAGTCCCCTACTCTTGGGCACCCCAGACCTGTCTTGCTGTTGCTGCTTCCCTCTACATGGGGCTACAACCCAATTGCAGTTAGGGTGATGGGAGGATGGAGCCCGCATTCTCTCACCACTCTTCATGTCTAGGTGGGGACCTGAGTCTAAGAACAACTCAGAAGACTTGGTTCAGCGTCCAGAGCCAGGCACCTGTGCTCTTCAGTATCTCTTGGTGGGGCTGGTGGTTGTCATCACCACCCACAGCAGGTACTTCCTGGCACATCCAGTGGGCAGCCAGATGCCATATGTTGAGAGTGTGCAGGGCAGGGGGAAGGGAGACAACTGGCTTAAATTCCCTAAAATGTCCCCACCCCACATCCCACCAAGCTGGGACTGTGCATCAGTGTGGCAGGAGTCCCAGCTATTGCCTTCCAGGTGCCTTCAAGTCATGGGCTGAGAATCCAGGTTAGCTGTGAGGGTCCTCATATCCTGATATTCCCATACCCAGGGCAGCACCTCTTGGGATGGCTCAGTGTCTGGCCCAAAGCCTCTTTTCCTTGTCAAACCTCCCAGTGTATAATGTGGACATGTTAGCCCTGGCTGGGTATATGTTTGCTATGGCTGGCTAGAGGCGCCCTCCAGGAATGAGCTATAAAATACAAACTGTCACTTTGGTGTTTTCACAAATGAGTTAAATTCTCTAATATTTGTATTTAACACTAACACTGGACATTATAAAGAATAATGGAAAAATTCATGCTAACAATTTTAAAAATTATTTACTTAGAATGACATAAATAGCAAATAAAAATACTATGATGAGTCAAGAGAAAGACCACCAAAGAAAGGAAACACTTTCTATTTTAGTGCCCTTTATAGCATTTTTGCTTTTGAACAAGGGGCCCTGCATTTTCATTTTGTGCTGCAGCCCACAAATCATGTAGCCAGCCCTGCTTATACAGAGCTGTCTCGGGATCTGTGTCAGTGCCAGGTGATATCTATTTCATTTTACCTTTCTTTCTTTCTTTTTTTTTTCCTTAAGCTAATCTGTTATAGATTTGCCCTTTAGTTTTGCATACTGCATGTGCCTCCTTGTTCAGTGTCCTTCTGGGCCTTCCACAGTGAGCTTGTCAATTTCCATGTAGTCAGAAGTTCCTTCTAGATTGTATTTTTGGGCCTGAATTGCCCCCCAGCTGGCCTACCTGGCTGTACGTGATGGGGACTGCAGCAGAAGTTTCAGTAAGACGTTAACTGAAAAATATGGAATGGATTCTTAAGGTGGTTATATTTTCAGCACTGGTGGTAGGAGCAGGAATATTGTGGGGAAGTTAAGTCCTTGAGTAGAGGTAGGTTTAGAAAATCTATAATGTCCTTTTCATCTCTAAATTTTATGATTTTGGAGAAGAAGGGATACGGTTGGCATAAGAAAAATAAATGATCTCAAATGTGGTTCTCATGATTATGAGCTATCGCTGAAAATTGGCCTCAGATTCTAGGCAGATGATAGTAGTTCCATAATTCTAGTTGAAGCAAGTTGATAGAGATCTTCAGGCTCATCGTTCTGACACAATTTGCTGGAAGTTTCAGAGGAAATCGAGTGTTATGAAATATTAATAGATGAGTGAAATCAAGAAATTAAATGAAATGCCTGACTTGACCTGATCACTCATCTTACTAGTCAGTACTTTGTCTATAGAGAGTAGCTTGCGAACTTGTACAATCCATTTAATAACTCTTAGCCTCTTTCATTACCTTTAATATGGCAATAATAATGCCTCATTTTGTGATTAGTTGCAATAACACATAGAAAGTTCCAGCACCACAGACCAAATAAAATTTAATTCCATTTCTATTTGGAACCTCTCAATTTAATCACACTTTCATAATGTACTACTCACATAACAGAAGCAATGAACTTCACTGAATGTCCTTGTAAAGATGGGAGACTCATAATATCAATTTCAGGAAAGCAATGTATATGAAAGTGTGAGGTACTGATTAATTAACTAATGAATTAATCTAATTTCCTTTTCTAGTTTCCTTGATATTTAGAACCAGATAAAGTGTGTATAAGGACTAAGTTTTGGATTATCCACTAAAATGGTCTTGGGTAAATTACTCCAATTATTTATAAAAAAAAATATTTAACCAGACATATGGTAGACAGTATCTACATAGTATTATTCCTTGATATTCAAGCTTAAATTGCAACAATAGTCCAGGTGGGCCTCATTTTCCATACTTTCAAAGTCTCATTGCCTGTAAAGAAAACAAAACATAACAAAACCCTTAACTTTATTTATTTATTTATTTATTTATTTATTTATTTATTTATTTATTTATTTTCATTGAAGCCCATGTCAATGTTCAGGAAACTATAGATTCAGTTGGTTAAGTTATAGTTGGTTAAGGTTTGGGGGCAACTTCATATGCTATAAAGCCACATTGTTTTACTCAGTGCAGTTGTTTCTTCCTTTTTGGAATGGGATTGCTTATATATGTGCTTATTGATTCAATATCCTTTTGTCTTTTAGAACTTTTAGTTTCTCTTCTACCCTCCCCGCTACATAACACAGTAGCCTTCCCTACAATCTCACTATCCATCATTTATTTATATTTTAAACTATGTTCTCTTGATAGGTCAACTTCCTAAGATAAGCAATTCAAGTCACTAGAGATATGAAGCAAAGTAGAAAAGAAACTCCTTCCCTCCCAGGGTTTGGAATAAACCGAAAGTTAAGACAGAGGAGGGAGAGACTAATGAAAATAGGAAAGCGCACTTCAATACTCATATGGTTTTTCAAAGAGTATAGGCTTAGGTAGCCAAATGTGTTTATACCGGCCACCCACGCCTACTGCCTTGATTAACCCCCTAAGAGAAAGTCTGAATTTACAGAGAAAATGCAATTGCTCCGACTGCTGACTCTGAAGGTAGAGTAGGGTAGGGGCTCCTGCATGGGGGATACAGTCAATCTTCAGACTTAATAGACTACCTGCAACAATCCACCCATGTCAACTTTGAAAAATCAAATCCTTGTCCCCCATGGGGCAATATGCCAGATAACTCCCCCCAACATAAAAAGACCCAATGAGAGGATATCTCTGTGAAGAAGTTTATATCATGTCTATCTAAAATTCCTCATGATTCCTTACACTATAATTTTGAACTCTCTTTCCTAGCCCTCAAACCCTTTTTCAGCATAGAGTTCCATGAAACAGCCCCACCTCACCTACTTTATTGATCTGATTACTCATACCTCACAGTTACATTGTACCCACCTCGGACTTCCTCTAAAGAATAGCCATGCTGTGTCTTCATTTTTATTCCCATATCATTCACTTAATCTACAAATCCTTCTTTGTGAATATGTTGCTTATCAAAATTGGATTCTTCCTTCAAAATGATGTAATATATTGACTCTTCCAAAGCTATTTTTCTGATCTTCTAGGTGGAATTATTTTTTCCCTCTGCTGGGGCCTGGAACTCTGCTTATTCATCCAGTGCAATATTTTCAGTTACTTAACCATCTAGAGTAGAAAGATTACTTATTTGACCAGAATTTGAATCCTACCTCGGTTGCTTACTCTTTTTTTAAAAAGATTTTATTTACTTACTTACTTACTTATTTATTTATTCATTCATTCATTCATTCATTCATGAAAGGCACAGAGAGAGAGAGGCAGAGACACAGGCAGAGGGAGAAGCAGGTTCCCTGTGGAGAGCCCGATGTGGGACTCAATCCCAGGACCCCAGGGTCATGACCTGAGCCAAAGGTAGATACTCAACCACTGAGCAACCTTGGCACCCCTAATTAATTACTCTTATGTTCTATAATTTTTCAATCCACAGAGTATGTATAATAATGCCTAATATGCAGAGTTTTTATGAAGGCAAATTAAGAGGATGTAGGTTATAATCATCTTGGAGTAGGAGAGCTCAATACAATTGTTTCACATTTTCTTTCTTCCCATCCTTCAAGGTTTTGGTATATATTAACTCTCTTTCTCTCTCTCTCTCTCTCTCTCTCTCTCTCTCTGTCCCTTTCTCATATATATATATATATATATATATATATATATATATATATATAGTCAGTGGCTAGTAGTTAGTCTTCATCATAGGATTCATCATAGGCTTCTTCATCATAGTCTTCATCATAGGCTGAGAAGAAAAAACAGTGATGAGTAGCCAACCTGAGACTGTGGGAGGACCTAGCAGTTCGAGTCCCCGTCCTGTGTACCTGCACTGACCACGGCATGTTTCTCACTGATAACTGTGTGTCTCTGACAAATACATTTGCAAAAACGGTGTGTGTGTGTGTGTGTGTGTGTGAGAGAGAGAAAGAGAATTTCTTTTTAAGTGTAATATTTGTAAATATAACAGAAAATACTATATTTCAGGGTACTTGAAATGTACACCAGATGTATATGAGATAATATCTGGCCCAGTTTTGCATTTGAACTTCTGAGTTATTTACTGATTAAGTGACATATCCCTTTTAAAAGTCAGCTAAGATATACTCTATTATATGGATTTTGGGTTTAAGTGAAAGAGGCTATTCAAAAGCAAGAACCAGAAGGGAGTATTTTGTTTGTGGAGACTATTGCTTAAAGTTGTTCCAGAAAAATATACGGATATTCTGAGTATCAATAAAAAAAAAAAAAAGGTCTCAATACATTCAAGACATTGTGACTCTGATAAAATTATGAGAAATACCATAATTTTATGATAAATAATATTAGAATTTTAATTTAAAATGACAAAAGCGTTGTCTGACAAAGAAGTATTCAAGATAAAGAAAATCATGGTTAAGAAAAATAAAAATGGTCAATTATTGAAGTCTTAAGATACCATTAGATTAAAAAAAATAAACTTAATATTTCAGGGCTGCCTGGGTGGTACAGTCAGTTGAGTAGCTGACTCTTGGTTTTGGCTCAGGTTATGATCTCAGGGTCCTGGGATATTGCCCCACACTGGGCTCCATGCTCAGCTCAAAGTCTACTTTAGGATTCTCTGTCTCTCTGCCCTTCCCTCCTACTTGCTTGTATTCTCTCTCTAAAATGAATTAAAAATTAAATCTTAAAAAAATAAATAAGCTTAATATTTCAATATTGAATGTGGCAGAGAGTGATTCACAGGGAATAATTAAGATATATTTCAGGAAAAGTGTCTGACCAACAAAATGGGGACCTTTCTGGTAGCCACTGACCTGATGGATATACCATAAGTTACAGCCTGGTCCTACAATGTTTTTTCACACACTTTTTTTTCACATTACTTATACTGAGGACACTGAGGTTGACACAGAGTATCCAGATGCTGTAGAAAGCATAATACTATGTGTTTTGTGAGGTCTTCTGAAGTTTTTTTTTCAAAGGAGAGCTTATCTTTTTATTGCTCTAGAGACCTGTAAACAGATTATTCTTTTATTCTAAACACTAAACAGGATTGAGGAATTTTGCATTTAATCATTATTAAATATCAATTTGATACATAGACCTATTTTTTACAAGCCAATGTATCATTTCTAGAATTAAAATTTCAATATGAAGCCATATAACTCTTGTAGACCATATGGCTTTGTGAACACCATATATTAAATCCAAATTATCTCAGGAGCTTAAGACTTAATGGTAGAAAACCACAGACCAAGGTCACTGTCTTAGTCCATTTGGGCTAATATACCAAAACTTGGGTGGCTTATCAACAACAATGATTTATTCCCCAGAGTTCTGGAGACTGGCCAGTCCAATAAAAGTGCTAGAAGATTTGATATCTGGTGAGAGCTTTCTCCCTGGTTCATAGAGGGACATCTTCTCATAGTGTCCTCACATGGAGGAATGGAGGAGGGACCTCTCTGGGGTCTGTTTTATAAGGTCACTAATCCCATTCCTGACCTAATTATGTACAACAGGTCCCACCTCCTAATATCATAATGGTGGTGGTTAGGACTTCAACATAAGAATTTAGGGGAGGAGAACTCTATTTAGTATTGTCCGTGTGATAGCTGACCTCAGTCCTCAAATTTACCTTCTGAAATATGCCAAGATTTCCGTGGCATTTCCACATGGTTGTATAAAATGTCAGCTCCTGAACTTTCTGGTGATAGGTAAAAATTATTTGATGGCAACAACTTGGCATTAAATATCTAACATATTAAAGATGGTCAGTCTCTATATATCTCTAAAATATATCTCTAATAAATTTACACTTCTAATAAATTATTTTCTCTCTAGTATCTTAAAAATATACTCTTTTTACCTGCTAGGAACTCTTCTTGTAAAATTGGACACTTGTCCATGAAAATGAGTAATTGAGCCTGGAATTGGTTAATTTCTATGTGCATAAGGTGAATTTGTAGTCAGCTGGACATTTTACTTATGAGAAAGTACCACTTAGAATTCTCCATGTTGGCTCTTAAAAGAGCATTCAATTGACAAGTAGCATTCAGATCCTTTGGAATGACTTTTTTGTTAGAGCAACCTGTAGTATGACAACCAGGAAGCATGTGTCAAGTTGAATAGTTTTACCAGAAATATTTCTTGATTCCTAATGTGCCATTGCTACATCTGCTTCCACCTCTCTGGCTTTTCTTCCATTCTTCCTTTCTGATATATTTCAGGTTTACCGTGACTTTTTTCCATTAACTCCATGCCACTTAGAACTATATTTTTGGCTATATTAAAGCAGAAGGGAGTCAGAAAGAAGCAGAAGGCAAGTGCTAGAAAGTTGAAGAACTGAGACAAAATCTTCAACTAGTTTCATTCAATATCCTTCTAGAGATGAATTTGGCAATTCACTTGACCAGAATAGGTTCTATTTCACTGCTCATGATTCATTGTAGGCAAGCCTTTGCTGTCGCCTTCTGGGGCACATCAGCCTGTGGAGAGGAGGGTCCCTACTCTAGGTTTGTTCCCCTTCCATATCATGAAATAGCAGATTTTTGCCAAGCACCCCCATAAGCCTATATTTATTGTAGATTCTTCAAATGTATAATGTATTTTTTGAGGTCAGGAAAAAGAACTCTGTACTACTTACAATATTAAGTTTCATATAAAAGGTGAATGATATTACAGGATAATGATTAAGGATGTGGTGATTAAGAACACAGTTTTCCTGATTTCAAATCCTGCCTCAGCAATCCACCGTCTTCTAAACTTCAGTGAAGGGTGGATACATTGCAAAGTGAAATAATAACATTCCCATCTCCAAATAATGTCATGGAAGATGAGAACATACATAAAGTCCTTAACAAAATGCCAGGTTAATATTGTAGATATTCAGAGTATTTAATCATTATAAGGTATTACACCTCAGAACAAACATAATAAAACTTTGGAACTAACTGGATTTTACTCAATACCTATTTTTCTTAGTTAAATTACTACTTTCTAGTGTTATACAGAGATAATCATCATAGTGCTTAGGGAGTCCTTGTCAGCAATTTTGAGGAGTTTATATTTTTACTTTCAAAAACAATACTATCCCTGTTTTTTTCTCACACTCTTCTTCGTTCAAATGCCCAAAATATGTCTTAATTTTGTCAATGGATTGTGATTTTTTCCCATCTACTCAAATCAATTATTTGAATGAGGTGTACCACGCTAAATAAATGCAAAGAATTAAAATTCTTTCTATTTATTAGATTTTAAAATAAAATGCTTAGCTGTACGAGGGCCAGACTTTTAAGTAGCCAAGTACCTAAGCATTCTAAATCTAATCATTTTTACTGTTCTTAAAACCCAATTATGCCAAATGATTTAAAGCTATTTACCTTAAATATCGACCTGTGATGGCTAATTTAATTTTGCAGCAATATTCTCCAAATATCTTATAAGCATCAGAAAAATCTATATCTTAAAAAACAAAACTCTGGAATAATTCTTATTGTGTCTGACTTTCTCATACTAGACTATAAACATTATAATTTGACTGTACAACTTTTATTGACTTTCTTGCAAACAAATGTCTAAAGCCAAAAATAAACTGAATGTTGGGAATGTATGTACAATTAAGCAAGAACAACTATGCCTTACAAAAAATTATTAAAAGATATGCAAGTAGCTGCTACCTAATGTTTTAATAAGAGTAAGAAAAAAGGAGAAAATGTTAAATTTCAAATAAATCTTGCGTCACTGTCATTGAAATATTGATATATAAACACTGTGCTTCTGCTGTTGGTATGTCTTCACTTTCTGGTAAATGGTCTTTTTAAAGTTCAAATACACTATATAAAAAAGTCTATAATCTTAGTATAAAGCTATATGCTCTTCAGTTGCAATATTTGTATTATATTAATTTTGTGCCCATGTTTTAAGGTAAACAGAAACATTAATTTGCTTAAGATTTAAAAAAAATCTAAGTGGTAAAGATAGAAGGAATAGCCTCTTTTTAAAAAATATGGGAATATGCATATGTATGTAACTGTGATTCTGAAGAAATAATTATTTTTCTGACACCTAGTTCATTTATATATGAGCCTATTACTTTTGAGGTTGAAAGTCTTTGAAACATATTCCTTAAAAAAATATTTGTTTAAATGAATACTTTCATGCATACTAAAAACACTTAAAATATGTGAATGAATTCATGCTTTGAGATAATCGGATAATACTATTATTGTATTTCAGTACATGAACAAAATGAAATTAGGGCATTGGATAAAACAAATTAAAACTATTAGAGAGATTACATGAATTTTACATTAAAAATATAAAGGTGGGATGCCTGGGTGGCTCAGTGGCTAAACCTCTACCTTTGACTCAGGTCATGATCCCAAGATTCTAGGATTGAGCCCTACATCTGGCTCTCTACTCAGTGGGGAGTCTGCTTCTCCCTCTCCCTCTACCCTTCACCCTGCTTATGCTCTCTTGCTCATTCTCCTTTTCCCAAATAGATAAATAAAATCTTAAAAAATATGAAGGTAACACTTTAGGTATTTCAAAGTTTTAAATTATTATAAAAAATATACATAGGTACATCAACATCAGGTATAAAAATTGTGCATTTATTCCTTTCATTTAGAAAATAATTATATTAAACTTTAAAATAAAAAAATTCTCTTAATTATGACTTATGAGTTTACAGAGGATTCCCTGTTAATCTCAAGGAGATGCTTGATAACAGACTATAACTCCCAGTACATTGACTTTAAAGCCAAATCATTTGTAGAATTAACTCAGAGTGTCTATCCAGCAACAACAAGACATAGTTCCCCATCACATGATGAAGAAACATGTAGAGGTTTACCAGAGATAGGAAGACAAGTAACTTACCCATAGTTATAGAAGGAGGGGCAAAGCAAAACATAATGTGTTTATTTCAAATCAGTAATATGAGGTTTCAGACATAATTGAATCTTAGGTTTAAATATTGCTTTCAGCACATTGCCTCATTGTTTTTACTTATTTTTCAGTGATACTACTTTCTACACTGACTTCATTGGTGGAAATTCAAAGCTTGGTATATAAATACCAATATGATTCTCTGAGTAGCCAGGCCTATGGTCATATTCCTACACTCAAAACTCAAACTAGAATGGGCCCGAAGCAAGATAACATGTAGGGTGAAAAATGGCAGGTAAGTTATCTAAAGCAAAATTAGAATGCTTTTACATGGAAGAAAGGAGTAGTCTCAGGTAGGCAAAATAGATGATCTCATATTCCATTCTTTAACTCATAAACATTTACACAAGTTTATCTTCCTCTACCTTTACTTTTCAAAATAATGCTTTATATAGCCTACCATCTCACACCAAAAAGAAAAATAACTCATTTTCTACCCAAAGAGTTATCCAAATCCTCAACCAACTAGCATATCCAGCATTTGAGCTGGAAATCAGAGTGAACATATTTTTCTTCCATGTCTCACTCTTCATAATCGACCAACACATGGCCAAATACAAAATTTCAATGCCTGTAGTACACTACTCTAGAGGAATTATAATAACATATGTTAATTCCCTTCAATTTTTTTAGCTTTATTGAGGTATAACAGATATACCAACAATTGCACCCATTTCACATGTGCCTGTTGATGAGTTTGGGGCTAGGAATATAGCTGAGATTGTGATGATGGCATCACTCGTGTAGGAATACATTAAGTGTTTAGTTAAGAGTTAAGAGGAGTGTGTTTGAACTTTCAGGTATGTTATAGGACACTACCACAAATTGGGTGGGTTAAAATACACTTCTGAAAAAAATAAAAAGAAAAAAACAAAAGAATACACTTCTGGAAGTTAGAAGTTCAAAATCAAAAGGTTGGCAGAGCTATGCTCTCCCTCCTACTTGTCACTATAGGCAATCCTCAGCATTCATTGCTTGCTGCTGCGAAGCTCCAGTCTCTGACTCTATTGCCACGTGGCCATCTCCTCTCTGTGTGTGTCATCTCTGTGTCTCTTCTCTTATAGTGAACTCAGTCATATGGAATTAAGGACCCACCTATTCTAGTATGACATCATCTTAATTACATGCAGAATAACACGTCATCCAAGTCCGATCACATTCACATGTACCAGGGTTTAAGACTTCAGTACGTCTTTTAGCAGAATGAAATACAACCTACTTTACAAGGATGGAAAAGATTCATCTTTACCATCTTTACCATCAATGCATAATGTTCTACGATGATAAAAGGGAAGCATCTACTAAAAAACTAAAAAAAATCACAAACAATAGATACCGCCTTCAATTGTATAGATGAATAAATGCACTCAAGTGTATAGATGCTACAACAAACATAGGAATGGAAGAGACAGAGTTTTAAAAGATTAAAATTTATGAGACTCTTAAACCTCATGGTTTGAACAGGAATGCCTTGGAGGGAGTTACTAGACTGTTTAGACTTGTCCCCCATGGAATTCCCATCCTTCCTGTTAAATTCAAACTTGTTAAAATGCAATGGGGTTACCCAAAGAGCAGCACAGTATTTTTAATTGCTATCTAGGCAACTGGGAAAGGAAATGACAAAAGGGACCAGATGGCCAGATACTCTACTGTTGGAACAAAGGGAAGATTGTTGCTTCATTGAGCAACTTTTTAGGGAAGAGGATGCAGCAGTTTTTCACAGATAAAAAAATATATCTTTGTGAGAGAAGGTTTGCTTTGGAACCATGTTAGGCTCCCTCAAAGAAGGACTAGATTGTGAATTAAAACTAAGTAGGCATCAAGGGAAAACTTTGGGCCAGAGGAGGAGATTGTGACAAAGCAGAATAGAGATTCATTTACCCTAATCATCTGGGAGCTTAGAGATCCTAAACCATGATGGAGGTTCTGAAAAACCATGAAAGACTTCACAAGGGAAAATCAGCCTTAAGTATCCAGAGAGCAGCATGGCAAAGCTAGCTTTTCACACAGAGCGATGGTTAAGAATTTCTTCTCCCTTACCCATCTCATTTAGTCTTCAGGCTGCTACAACAAAATACCACACACAGGGTAGCTTAGAAACAATAGAAATGTCTTTCTTGCAGTTCTGAAAGCTGGGAAATTTAAGATAAGTTTCCAGCATGGTCGCCTTCTAGAGAAGGCCCTAGTCCTGGTTCAAACCCGGTGCCTTTGTGTCCTCATATGGTGGGAGGGGCTAGGGAGCTCTGTAGAAGCTCTTTTTATAAGAGCATTAATTCCATTCTCAAGGGGTCCACCTCACACCTCATCACCCCCAAAGTTTCCACCTCCTAATACCAACATATTGGACATTAGGATTTCTATATATGAATTGGGGCGGCAGGGGGTGGGGCAGACACAGACATACAGATCATACTAGTTCCCTTCCTCACCTCCAAATTATAAACTCCAGTAAACAAGACAGATTTCCCAACTGCATTTAGGCCTGAGTTGAGGGAAAGTAAAAGAAAAATTTCAGATATTGGATTACTATGTAGAACTGCATTTGGTAACTAATGGTTTAAGATGTTACATAAATATGGCCCAAAATTTCGATGGGATTGCCTGAGTTCATATCTAGGGTCAAGGGAAGAGTCAGTCTCACTCAACTGATTTTAAAGGTTAATGGGGAATAAAAATAAAGGTGCTTATGAATATCCCTAGAAGTTTTACCTGTTTAGCAGAATAGTTTTAATGCCATGTATTATTTTCTATAGAACCAAGATAGATAAGATCACCTGGTATGCTTTTGTGGACAAACATTAGGGGGAATCTCCAGGGCTTCTAATTAGGATAGAGAAATTTACCCCTTTTGCAATTTACTTCTTAGTATTATGAAACTATTTCCTGGTGGTGACCAGGCTGAGAAAAGTCTCTTGGCTTTTTAATGTTCTTAAATGTTAGTATCCTTTGACTGATTTCATGTATGTATGTATGTATGTATGTATGTATGTATGTATGTATTTATTTATTTATTTATTTATTTATTTATTTTAGGGATGGTTCTCAAAGCAATGACCTAAATGAGGTACCCGGTCTATGTATCTGAGAATATAAAATATAAAGCAGGCTGTAAATAGATGTTTTGCACATTACCGCTAAATTGAACAGTTTATACACAAAGGCAAGTACTTTTTAATCAATTTGTGGAATATCTCTTTGAAAATGAAATTTCTCCCCCAACAACTATTTCTTACTTGACACTCCCCTCTGCCTTAGTGTGATGAACGGGGCTAAATTCTCATACACTCAATAAGGCTTATCACAGATGTATTAAATTCCACTGAAGAAATTTTGACAAATGCTTAGGTAGGAAGCATGAACAAACAAAGCTATTTATTAAAAATTTAAATGTGCATTTAAAATATTTTAAGGAAAACCTGTCATCCAAAAGTTATCAATTCCCTTTTTATGAAGGGATCATAATTTAAGCTATAAGTCATTTATTATGATGACATAGTAATACCACAACAAACAATTATATCAAAATTAATAAAGAGTTCACATAAGCTAGTAAAGCTAGGCAGTGGAGCTACATAGTTATGATTCATATGCACTTCTATTTTAAAGTCCTAAAGGGAGATTGATTACTTTGGACTACTAATTTTTTAACCAATCAGATCAACTTGACAAAAGGCATTAGGATGAAATAAACTTTAGTTTGTGAAAAAGTATTTTAGGTTAAAAAAAAAAACGATGACTGTTTGAATCATAAAACTATTTGAAATGTATATAGTGTAATATATGATAACTAGATATCTTTTTCAATACTGAGACAAAACTTATTTGCTGAAATAACTAAAGCTCTATAATTCATGGTGGGGGGAAAAGTGGGTGAAGAGGAGGGTAACAAACAAACTTGATTATCCTGCTAGCGAGAACCAGAAAATTAAATGCAATAATGTTCTATTGTTGTTGCTGTGGATGCTGCTATTGTGGCAAGTTTTCCCATCCACCTAACTGTTGAACACTGAACACAACTCACATTTCAAAAGATCTAGAGAAAACTCATCTTCAGTACTCTTTGATCCTTATCCTCACTTCCTTTCACTTGCTTTCAGCCTTTGATTAGAAAATAGACTTCTGTGGTTTGAGTGGTCAATAATACATGTGGAGATCGGGGCAAAGTTCAAATGACCTTGCTGATTGATGGTGCTTTCTTTATACTTTACGGTTATAATTTAATGAGATTTTTTCAAAGGAAGCTAATAATTTTTTGAAACAGGAAAGGAGACACTTTGGAAAACAAATGTATGACTTATGCTATTGTCTCCACTTTATCTTTCGACTATGATAGAAATGCCCATTTATAAATAAATAAATAATTGTATAAAATTTATTTTAGCTGATATTAAACTTTCAATAAGATAATGAAAGCTATCTTCTTGTGTCACTGACTTCCCATGGGTTTAAAATATTACAAAATCCCTTAATGTCATTTTGTGTGCTCTGAGACTACATGCTATTCAGAGACAAAACAATTGCCATATATTACAAAATGAGAATAATGAGTGTATATATGTTTTCAACACTTATTCTTCAATTATTTCACATTTATATAGAGTGGCAAAAGATCTGATACCGAGACATGGGTATGCTACGTGCAATTACATGTTTATCAGTCAAAGGAATAAACAGAAATAAACCTTGGGTTTTAGGCTGAGAATGATTGTAAAAAAAAATATTTTGGTACCTATGTAAGCTCAACAATGATAAATTTAAGCTCTTCTGATATCTGCCATATTCAAGGCACACGAAATGGTAGAAAATGCTCTGTATTAAACTGTAATATGATGAATTGTGCAATGCTGCAAACAAACATTTTTCCAAATAAATGTCAAATTCAAGGATAGAAATTCTGATCTATTGGTGTTTTAATTAAGAAATTCTGAATTATCTAATTGAATCAGGCACAGAATAATACAGGATGATATATTATCTCTCACTTAAACACACATGCATAGTGTAAGATTAAAGAAATACAGGTTTCTTTCTATCTTTCTATCTATATAGTAGAAAGCATAGATATTAATAAAAAAAGAAAAGCAAAGATGAGAGTGGTGTATACTTACAGGCTGATATTATCTGACCATTCATAGAAGATCAGATCACAATTAAAAGTTAATGTTTATGAAATCAGTATTATGAAAGTTCAGTACTATTTTTTCCTTGATTAATGATCTTTTACTCAGTCTTTGCCAGACACTCATATTATCTTTTAAATAAGTAGAGTGAAGAATGACTCACAGCTTTGAGGCAAGGCATGTCCTTCCTGGGAGCACCACTCATTACTGCGTTTCATCACTAACCTTTCCACTCAGTTTACTATTTGTTACACTCCCGTTTCTGGAGTGACACAGAGAAATCTTACTTTCATGTCAGGATGGATATTTAAATATCTCAGTGCCGTATAGGTATTTTGTCTTGTCTTCAGATCATGTAAACCCAATGCATAAAATGATTTTATACCAACCAGTCTTTTATAATGGAATGGCTCCTTCGACAGAGAGGTTGAGCAAATTTCCAGTGATTCAATTTATAAATAAAAGAGTTTAAAAATATAAGAGCTGGGATTTTGAATCTAGTAATGTGGCGCCTAGCTCAATTCTTTTTAAAACCAAATGACCATTGGAAATTTATTCAAATTCTCTGTGACTAGGGGCGCCTGGGTGGCTCCTTTGGTTAAGCCTTTGACTCTTGATTTCTGCCCTGTTCATGATCTCAGGGCCTTGAGATCAAAGATCAAACCCCTTGTAGGACTTCACTGAGCATGGAGCCTGCTTAAGATTTTCTGTCTCCCTCTGCCCCTCCTCACACCCTGCTTATGCACATGCTCTCTCTCTCTCTCTCAAAATAAAACTAAAAACTCGCTGTGAACTAATTTCCTCATATGTAAATGAAGATAATAATAGTATCTCTTGCATATGGTTATTATGAAAATTAAAGTTAACACATAACATTTACAGTTTATCACACATAATATTCAAAAATTATATCTACTATTTTTGATGTTATATAATTATTATCTAAAGGAAAAGTAATAAAAGGACAAAGTGGAGAAATATCATTGTTAATCTGTTTATAAACCCCTAAGAAATTAATTTAAAATACATTTTTTAGACACTTTGATGAGAAAATAATCATAATTTTATGGAAAAAAAAAGGGGAATGCACAGATTTAGAATAAATGTTTTTCATTTCCTTGTTTGGGCAGATGGAGAAGCTTTGCTGCATAACATCACCCAGGACCTTGGGATTTCCTGGTTTAATATTACTCCATCCTCTCTAGAACAATGTGTGTGTCTATATGGTCAGACTTACGTTCTTTCCTGATTCATTTTCAAGCCTTTATGAAGGATAAAGAGAGAATGCCCTCAGCAAATAATTTCATATTGATTAAGTTGAAAGTCACCCTTATCTGTTATGCTATTTTTCATTGGCAGGAACTCAGTCACAAGGACACACCCACCTGCAAGGGAACCTAAAAAATATGGTCCTTATCTGGATGACTACCCCTATCTCAAAACAGAGCAACAATAGCCATTCTTAATTGCATGTCTGCTCTTCTAGGCCTGTTCTGGTTCTAATAGTTCTGTGTATACTGGTAGTCTTAGTGTAAAGTACAAGCAATGTTAAAAGAAACAAGCTCAGGGATGCCTGGGTGGCTCGGCAGTTAAGCGTCTACCTTTGCTCAGGGTGTGATTCTGGGGTCCTGGGTTTGAGTCCTACATCGGGCTCCCCACTTGGAGCCTGCTTCTCTTTCTGCCTGTGTCTCTGCCTCTTTCTCTCTCCCTCTCTGTCTCTCTCTCTATGTGTCTCATGAATAAATAAAAAAAATGTTAAAAATGTTAAAAAAAAGAAGCCCAAGGCATTTGGTAACCTTGGTAACCTCATACATCTATAGCATGGAAAGGAGATTGGAACAGAGTTTTTAAAAACTCATATCAACATGATATCAATGAATCACATTTACTCAACATATTCATTAACTACTATAAACAATGAATATTGTGATGAATATGTATAGACTCTGCCCTCAATATGCTCTGATTAAGGTGTTTAACAAATAGACTAGTTGTATATTCAATTTACCTACATTTTATATTTGCTCCCTGTGATGAATATTTCTGGATTGACTGGCTACCAGGTGCCAAGATTAAACATTATTTTTAGGTGTGCATGTGAGGGTGTTCCCAGTTGAAATTAGCATTTTAAGTGAACTTAGTGAGGTAAATTGCCCTCCCCAATGTGGACAGGCATCGTCTCATCCACTGAGGTCCTGAATAAAACAAAGGACAGGGAAAGGAGCAAGTTGCTCCTTTTTGTCTGCCGCCTCCCTACTTAATTGGAATACCTCCTCTTTTCCTACCCTCAGACTAGGATTTAGATCATCAGCCTCCTCGGTTCCCCGGCCCTCATACTGGGATTGAATTGTATTAGCAACATTTCTGAGGCTCCAGCCTACAGACAGCAGATCATGAGACTCTCAACTTCTGTAAATCCTACTGGTTCTGTTTCTCTGAAGAGCCTAGGCTCATGTATGTCCTAGTTCAGGTCCCTACCTTACCTCAAACTTTATCACCCTGGCCCTTGTAGGCTCATCTTCGAAGACATAGCCTTATTTAGATTCTATGTTTGAGGAGAAGGAAATATTATTCATGATCAGTGATTTTGGATGCCAACCTACATTAAATTGCGAAATCTTTAAGATTCCTTCCAGTTAACTGCCATCTCTGTCATGACTACTTCATTTATTGGTTCTTTAAACACATTCCTAGGCCCAGTTATTTTTCACAGATTCAGAAAAATGTTTAAATATGAAAAAAAGGGTATTGGCTCAGAACAGGAAAAACATTGCAATATTAAACTTTATAAATACATAATTGTAGTTTACCATATGTAATGTATATCTGTCAGGTATTTGCAACAAAAACCTACTTTTAATGCAGTTATACATTAATGTCATTTCATGTGCAATATGAATGAATTTTGATATGTTTAATATGATATTCAGTGGGGCTGCAAAACCAACGCCCATTAAAACCTAAATGGCTCTTCCATCTCCCACTATTGGTAAAAGTATCCTTTAAGTGTGAGATAGTGATAGACACTTAGTTTCTAAATGATTTAGTTTCTAAATTAAGTGCCTGATGTTCAGAAAATTCTGGTGAGTTGTGTGTTATTGCTCTGCTTCAAGGAGAATTATATGTGACGCTTAAATTAGATGAGCCATCAATAAAAAAATGATACTTATTTTAGAGCATAGATGCCCTGACTGATTTCTGTTATTAGGGTATTCTAAGAATTCTTTTATTCAGTCATCTCTCATCTACAAAAGGGAAGGAGAGAGAATGGTATGGTAGAAAGAGCAACAAACTGAATCTCATGAATTTGAGGTTCATGCCTCACACCAGCTATTTCATCCAAGTAACCCAGCAAGGTCTCTGTTTGCTCCTCTGTGAAATAAGGGTTTGACCAAATCAAGAGACCTCAGCTTGGAGTCCATGGCCTATGAATAGTCCCTAGGAAATTTGTAGCATCATGAAATTTTATGTGTACTTTTTAAAAGAAAGAGTACCCGTAGCTTGAAAACCATTATTAAAAGAGTTCTGACCCAAAAGACTGCAAGAAGAAGGTGGCTTTCTAATTGTGTCATTGTACATAAGTCATTATGTATAGGATTCACTCAATAATAATATGTATTTATGATTATCACGTTGAAGGAAATATGCTCATCTGTGTTCTATTTCTGAATAAAGATACCCAGGATAGAATGCATTGCAATGGAATATTTTAATGTTTACCTTTAGTGTTCTTTTTCTGAGCTATCTGACTTCATCTATTTCTAGTGGTAGATTCACAGTTGAAGCTAAAATGTCATCCCAGAATATCTGTACACGTGACTGTGCCCGTTGAGCATTTATTCATTGTTTGGTGCTCATGATCTGTGGAGCCTGTGAGCAGGCATATGCTTGCACCTGGGGGAGGAGGTGTGATGAGGTCTGCTCCTGTCCCCATTAGGCTTAAGGATTTTAGCTGACCATTAGTATACGTTCTCATTTGTGCAATATGAAGGGGTAAGGAAAGAGTTGAAAGAGGTGGCTTCATAATGTAATTAATGAAAAAAAGAGCTTTCAGCACTGATTGCTGCCATCTAGGAACTTAACCAACTAGCATTATACAGAAAGGAGGGAAAGGTGGCATATGTCACCTTCAAATATGTGTCTTTGGCATATGGATTTTGAACCAAGGGCCCTTGAGAAATAGCCAATGCAAGCAGGGTACCCTGACCTTCCTTTTCTTCATGGAAGCAGGAGAGGAAACTCCCAAGTGAAAGATTCTCTCTATATATCAAAAGGAATGATACATCCTTATCACCAAAGACAAAGAGTCAAGGCTAAGTGAAATCTGTTAAACAAACCTTAAAATAATTCATTTTCCTTTCAGCTTCCCATATATTTTAGTTACATGTCCCTAATTGACTTTCTTTGTTCAACCTAATACATAAGCACTTAGATCTAGCCAATTCTTTGGGTCTTCATTTTTCTATAGGGCTTCTCAGAGTTGTGTAAAAATCTGTATGCTTGGGATGCCTGGGTGGCTCAGCGGTTGAGCCTTTAGCCCAGGGTATGATCCCACCATCCCGGGATTGAGTCCCACATTGGGCTCCCTGCATGGAGTCTGCTTCTCCCTCTGCCTATGTCTTGCCTGCCTCTCTCTGTGTGTCTCTCATGAATAAATAAATAAAATATTTATAAGAAAAAAAATCTGTATGTCTTTCTCCTGTTTATCTCTCCTGTGTCAATTTAACTCTCAAACCCAGCCAGAGACCCTAAGAGAGTAGAGGTAGAGTTTTGCCTCCCTTACTGACACAAACAAAATACATTTCTGTTACTACTCTTGATGAAACTTTATGTTTACCAATTACAATCACCCAGAGGAAATCTTGAGGGGAGGGGACGTCACATTTTGTCGTATTTTCTCTACCCTAAGATCTTTCCACTTCTGTATCAACTAAACTTGATCCTCTGTGAGTCTGATAAAATCTGGTAATTCAACCATGAAAGAATAACTTGTTTTACTGTCCTAATTTTTCCATTTTGTCAATGAACCGTCCTTACTTTGACCTTTTCAAGAAGAAATAATAGTAAAGCAACTTAGCCCCAAAAGAGGGATAACCGTAGAAGTATACTTCCCCATTGTTAGAAAGGAAGCAGTTCAAAGTAATTTCAACTTGTTGCTCAGAGATTAACTTCTGAGGAGGACCTTAGTCTTAAGTCATGTTGTTTGATAAGGAAAATTCAAAAGCAGAGGTCACTGTGAATTCCTGACATATTCTAATGGGGTGCCATTCCATGAAAGGTGACAGATTTAAGCACGAATAGGATGGGGATTGAAACACATACCAAGACCTTGCCAAGTCTTGTCCTCACCAGGCAGTGTCCAGAGAGCTAAAATTATCCTACTGTTCCATCTCATAGCCCAAATCTCATTTTCTCATCTCATATTTTTAGCTTGCTAAGCATTAGAACAGAGGTTCACTAAATTTTGCACCATATTCTTTTCTTCTCTCTCATTTTCAAGCAAAATATATATTGTGTTCCATTAGTATTTAAAATGTCCCTCCCTATTTTGTGGTAGTTATTTTAATTTGTGCGTCATTCCCTATTGCCCTGCATCAAGTCTCCATTAGTTTTATTGATATATTCAGAGTAATGTCACTGTAGGGTTTCTATTAATGCTTTCTCCCTGATTGAATTCAAAAGTCTAGCAGAAAACAGAGATGACTGGCATCTGTTAAATAGGTTGTTCTTCTAGTAGCCATTTGCAGCAGAAAAGCTCTCTAGTAGTAATAAAATCTGTCCAGAATGAAAACAGGGTGATACTGGAATATTTCAGTTATGGGTAAGCTGTGGATGGAGAGTCCTTCTAGTTTCCCTAAGAAATAAGGGAGTATTTGTTAGTGTGTTTTGATTTCTTTTTTTCATTTATAAATAACTGGATATCTTGTAAGCACCCCATTGGAGTCATAGTCAGAGCTAACCTTGGATACCTAGGCCAGGCAATTGATTTATCAAACCTCTGAAGTGTTTTGATGAAATCAGCACCCACTATCAATGAAGAGATGTTCGATGTAAGAATAACTTCATTTATTATTTTTTTTATTATTAGCCATAGTAGTACTATGACATATAAATGTCTTGGGTAATTCAAGCGAAAAAAAATTCCCTGATACACAGCTGTCAGCACAGTTATACATCATACCTTTCAAGCTCACTGCCAGGCTGGTGCTTAGAACCATTATGAGCCATATGTGTTATGCTCGGTAAATTTGTTTTAGACAGGAAATCTCACTACTGTTGAGAAACTTAAGATTATAAGTAAAAAGTAAGAGAATCCATTCTGTTTTGCATGACCAAAGCACTTCATGACACAATTTCATAGATTTATGTTCTGTCTGTAAGTATCAGTACAAAAGTTCTGACAACAAATGACCTGCCAAGAATTCAAGTTAGAAAAGGGGAAACTGAGATTGATCCTCTATTTTCCAGCCTATCTGACAACTATCCCTCCCTTCCCACCTCTTTCAATTTTTATGATTTACGTGAAAGACAGATCCCCCAAATTATCAGAATATACTATCAAGCTATCCTCCTCAAATCCCTCTTAAACAAGAAGCAGAAATATTAAGTGAGCGATGGTATATATTGCCATCCTAAAATATACCACCTGGCTTATTGGTTATTTCAGTTAAAGTTACTTAGGAAAGAGCCTGTGCAAGAGGGCCACTCTGACCCTCCTTTGTCCCCATGAAGGCAGGAAATAAATCTCCCATGTGAAAGGGCGCCTTCCCTGTAACCAGGGAGAAGAGAAACACCATTATCACCAGAGATAAATAATTTAGAACTATGAAGGCTATATAAACAAATCTTGCTACTTCTTCACTAACTTATTAAGCCAGGCCCAAATGTTTTTGTGTCGTCAATCTTCACAAATTTATTGTTCCTTTTTCTAAAAGGTATAAAAGCTGCCTGCTTTGATCACTTCTTTGAGTCTCATGTTTCTATGAGCTCCCATACATGTGAAATTAAATTTGTCTCCTGTTAGTCTGTCTGATGTCAGTTTAATTAGTAGACCAGTCAAAGAATAGGAGAAAGAAAAAGTTTTTCTTATTCAAGCAATGAACTAAATATCTGTTCAATAGACATAAGTGTTGAGTTAGTAAAAAAAAAAAAATCAATAACCTTCCATATGTAATAAGATCTAAAGATCTAAAAATAGATTTATTTTTAATTTTAGTTTCTTCTTTTAACATGTCTATTTGTAAATATTGATATTTTATGACTTATTTTGATGTGTGTTATTTGAAAGAACAATAAGAAAATTCACTTAAAAAATAGAATAAAGGGTCCTTGAGTGGTGCAGTTGGTTAAACATAGGACTATTGATTTCAGCTCAAGTCACAATCTCAGGGTCATGCAATTGAGCCCCAAGTTGTGTTCTGCATCCTGTGCAGACTCTGCTTGGGTTTCTCTCCCCCTCTCTGTCCGCCCCTTCCTCTCTCTCTAAAATAAATAAATAAATCTTAAAAAAATATGAATAAACCTCATTTTATTTCTCTAATACTCTATGGGTCCATTGTACTCTTCTATAAATCTAAATGTCATTAGGAATTCATAGTGAACATATTTTTTCTATATTTTGAAATAATTGCTATTTCATAATTTTAGGAATTATTTCATTATGATTCATCAATTATTTCTAAGCCGGGGGGGGGGGAGCAAATAGTGGATTGATAGTGTTGCCTATGTTGATGATGAAATATTGAAATGAACAATCACTCTCATATCATCTTTTATTTTTCTTATTGTATTTTCAAATATTGTAACATCTTCCAAAAGACTATAAAATGTTTTGGAGAAAAACTCAGTAGTTTTGTTTTTACTTTTTAAATCTTTCTAATATAGAATTCCTATTCAGAACTGTTTATTGTCTATCCATAAGAGCAAATAAAATAAAAATAACAGAAGGACACATTTAACAATTGGAAGATGAATATAAAGAGACAGAGTAGCAGTCTAGATTCTAACAATGATGGTAAAATAGATATTAGTAAATATCAGACTAAATATTCTATAAATATTCAAACTGAAGAATCAACAAATGAACAATATTAGTAAGGTTAAAATATAAGGAGATTTTTTTTTGTTCAATATTTTACAAGAGATCTTGCTAAAAATTTGTGCAATATTATTTCCTCCTTTTTAAAGAATTTTTTTTTTCTGTCTTAAATTTAAGATTTTACTTATTTATTTGAGAGAGAGAGAGGACAAGGAGAGGCAGAGGGGGAAAGAAAAGGACAAACATGAGCATGAAGCTGAGCATGGAGCCAATGCGGGGCTCAGTCTCAGTACCCTAATATTATGACCTGAGCTGAAACCTAAAACCAAGAGTCAGACACTTAACGGACTGAATCCCCTAGGTGGCCCAGTAAGAACATTTTCTAATTATAAACCAAAAAGATAGCTATCTTTTCTTCTGTGTGAGCTGTCAAACCTTTCAGAACTGTTGCATTTTAACAATGCAAGGGCAAAAAGAGCCGTAGGTAATGATGAGCTTGAAGATGTATTTGTATTCTGGAATCAATATACTCAAATACATATTTTTTAGGTTCGTGCATGAAAGAGCAGTTAATTGCAGTAAAAAAAAAAATCTTATTTAGAATTTATATGTCATCAAACTAGCAAAATATGTAATAACAATGTCTATATTCTTATTAAAATTTCAAATAACTGTATTTAAAAAATCCTTTTAGCCACTTGTAAATTATTTGCAAAATGATTTAAACATATATAAAAAAAATGAAAGAGTCCATTAGTCCCATATGGGAAATATGATGATTCTTGTTAGCATAAAAAGTCATCAGTGGTGAACAGATAATATAACAAATGCCCATAAGACAAACAATCAGAACTGGCAAGATGAAAAACAACTTCCTTTGCATAAGGAGTGGTCCTTTAAGGGGGATAGAGATATTTTACCTTTAAGTAAAATATGTTTGAGCACATGAAAATGAGGGCATTATAGGGAAGGAGATATCTGGTACGAGGCAGGCACAGAAATATGAAAACCTGAAATGTGTGTATTGTATTAGGAATTGGAGTTGCCTGAGAAATTTTCAGAGGAAATCATGTTCTGAACTAATATTTATAAATCTACCTTAGTTTACTAACAAAGCTTTAGTCTAGTGAATTAAATCATCCTCTTCATGAATTAACAGTAAATCTTTTTCCATCTCTTTAGGAGAGCTTCCTACAATATAGACCTATTGAGTTGCATGAGTGAAGAAAAAAAATGGAAAGAGATCAGTTATATGCAAAGAAAAAGTTAGGTTTGCATAGGAGAAAGCACTAGAAAGATTGGAAGTTGTAACAGAATTATTTGCCAAAAGGAAAAAATCGAGCAAATATGTCTTCTAAAAACTTGGAACTGCAGAAACTTTGTGACATGACTATTAATGAGGACCTGGTATTATCAGTCAATAGTAAGAAATTGTCACAGAAGCTGAAGTTTGCATTTTTCTATTAGCTTTTACTATTCTATGATAGTGATATTAGTGGTAGTTTGACTTAACATATCATTGATAATCTACAGAAGGGTTTTATACTTAAAATTATCATTCTGATTATTGACATTTTAATATAATATTAAATTATTCAAACTCCAATTTTTACTTTTAAGATTTTATTTAATTGTTCATGAAAGACACACAGAGAGAGGCAGAGATATAGGCAGAGGGAGAAGTAGGCTCCTCCAGGGGAACTCCACATGGGACTTCATCCTGGGACCCTAGACACATTCTAAGCCAAAGGCAGATGCTCAACCACTGAGCCACCCAGGCGTCTCACTTGCTTTTACTTTTTTTTACATTATGATTATGCCTTTCATCAGACACAAAGCATCATCTTATCTAAACTACAATGAATCATCATCTTGACGAAAGATCATTACAAATCAGTTCATCACTATCTGTAGCTGGTTTTCAGTTTCTAACACACTGTACAGTTAAACAGTATAACACGATATGTATAAAGTAGAAGAAATATTTTATTAATGTTTAACCTTGGTTGTCAGGGACACCAGGAAAAATTCCACGTAGGTTTTGTTAAATTTAAGTAGATTAAAATTGGACTATTAAATGATTCATTTTATGTAAAATTACACTTCAATCAAATCAGAAAAGATTCAATTGCAAACATCACATATTGTATGCATTCATCATCCGTTTTGGGTTTGACTGGGTTCAAAATAGCTGACCTTGAAAAAGAAGGAAAAATATATCAAGGAAATGTCGTTAAGGTTGGGTTCTGGACTTGGCAAGGAAATTCACAAAGAGATTCCAAAAGTATTTCCCATAGAACTAAAATTCCCTTCTGAGTTAGATAATGGATCAATTCTACTCTACTTTGGAACCATCCTGAGTTTTCTGGCTTTATGGAAGACTCTTAGTTGTGACAGATGCCTTGAGTTTCACCGCTTTTTTTCTTCTTTCTTGTTTGAAAGTAAAATTTCATCACAGTGGGAAAGATGCTTGTCAATAAAGATTTTGGTGGGGTTGTATCTCATTCCAAAGTATATAAGTAAGTATAGGTAAAATACAAGAATATCATTATTCTAGATTTCCATCACCATGTTTGTAGGTACAAGGTTTCAAAATATATTATTTCAATGTTAAAGCTGAATCTTTCTGCTGTAGTATTTATTCAACTTTATTCTCTGGGCTATAGTTAAACGTATTTCTCTTGTGGAGACTAAAATCTATCTCCTTAGAATTTGATAAGATTTCTTTTACTTTATGTATCCTCTTATGACTCTCATACTTTTTATAAAATAACTTGTATATCAGACTAACCTAACTTCAAATTCATGTTTTCTCACATCTTAGCATGCTACTCTATAAAATTACTTTATTGGTCTAAGCTGTAAATATTTACTTGTAATATTATAACGTAAAATAATATATTTAATATGAAAGGTATTAAATATTAGTATATATTAAATATATTATAAACTATTAAATATAGTATTGAAATATATATATACAGAGACAACCTAATAGAGTTTTCTCGTAGGATGAAAGTATATACATATCTTAACAGAGTACCTAGAAAATAAACACTGCATTTTAGTGATTCTTCTCTTCCTCCTTATTTACTGACATTCTTCCCATGTCCATCTCTAACCTCAAACTTAAAATTGTCTTAATAAATATGGTGCAGAGCATTTATTTAAACATTGGGCCAATAGTAAGATTATACTTATTTTTGCAAATTAGGCTTATGCTAATATAACTGGGATTCCCAATTTAGTAGTTAAAGGAGATGATGGGACCCACGGGATTCTTAAAGCCTAGATTACCTACAATAGATGGTGAAGTGAGGAAGATGATGACAAGACCATGGTAGCCCATGTCCATGAAGAGGTACCCAGACAGCAGTCATGAAGAACAGTGAACTCAACAGGCTTGAGAAGTGACAGCAGAATGGGGTCTTCTAGTCTATGAGCTGCCTGGATGATACTAACATGTCAACAAACAACAGCTTTCCTAAATAGTTTCCTAAGTATGGATCATTATTATCAGATTTCCTGGGAACATTTGTTAAATTTTGGATTATCAGGTGCCTATCCAGATACATGGACTTAGAATTTCTGTCTTTCAAGACTGTCAATGGAGATTCTTTTGGGTACCTGTCTCTGAGAACCTCTTATCTAGATGTATTTGTAAGTCCAAATGCTGATGTTTCTCTGAAATAGTAGAGAGGAGTGGACAGCTGTCCCTCATCAGGCTAATTTGGGCTCTATAATGACCTATTTGGTCATAGACCCCCTCCTCCTGTAAATATTCTGTTGGGTCTCTAAATTACTCCTTGTAAAACAGCCATTATTATTATTATTATTTTTAACTCTGAAGGATGTTTTATTCCACCATAAACAACCGGGCTTTCTAGGGAAATGGCTGAATTATAGGTATGGGGTAAGAATGTTTAAGATGAGCCTATAATGCGTTGTCCATTTTTCCATTGGCTAAAGTATTAAAAAAAAAACCTGTAAATGTCTGCAGCACATTGAATTTATAAAAGTCCATGTGTGTTTAATGATACTCAAGAAAAAGAATGGCAATAAATGCCCTGTATCTGTTTGAGTACTTGTATAAACCACAAAATCGAGGAAGAATACCAAAAGAGCAAGTTTCAACATAAACATCCTCTTAACTTGATTATGTTTCTAGTTTAATTTGTTTTGAATATTAGGAGATCTCACTTTAGTTAATGGGATTTCTGGTGGTGTTCTCTTGACTTCTAATCTTTTCTAAAATGAGTAGTGTGGATCTTCTTGTTTTAAACAATTTCTGATTCACTTTTGATTTTCCTTGCTACAAATATCACTGCAAAGCAAGTTGTGCATTTTTAGCTTAATGCTCCAACAGCTTCCATTCTGTAACAGGCACAAACTGCAACAGGAACAAACCGTTCAACCACATATAGAATCGTTCCTTAACACTCTATTCTCTTATGTTCTTATGATGCCTCCGTCAGGTTCCAACCTAAATAATACAAATGCAGAATTCATTGTTTTCACAGTCATTTTTGAATTTACTATAAAGATAACCCAGACACTACAAAACAGTTTTTATCTTTAACCTATTTATCTGTCATGTCAGAATGCCATTTACTTATGCATTGGTTTGCCCTTGCCTTATTTGTCCTAGTTTGGATCTAGAAGCAGGACACATATCCTTTTGACAGTAGATAGATCATTCACTAAAAAAAAAAAAAAAAAAAGACTGTCAGCTTATCGTATTAAGAGAAAAAATGTTTAATTTCCTTAAATAATCTATATATTATAGACATTTCATTATAATCATAACATTATATATATTATATAAGATGACAATAATATTAATTATAGGCGGTGTTCATTGAGTATTTAACATGTACTAGTAATTGTGCTAAATGCTTTATATACACTATTTCAGCTACGGTAACAACAATCCTATAAGAGTTATCAACTATTTTTTTAAAGGACTAAAAATTAAATTAATAAGCAGGATATCCCACAGTTAGTAAGTGACAGAAATAGGGTTCGAATTGCCTAAAAACTTTTTAATCATGAGAAATTATTGATTTTTATTATAAACTATAAGAGGCAGCTATTTATGTATGTATGATAATACAGAAAAGGAAATTGAACACTTGGATCATTAGGAATCCAAATTTACTTCTTGTTAAAAAAAGATGCCAGAGGTTAAACTTTATGAGGCAAAACCTGTTAACATTAAGTCATTTCTTTCAAAAATATTATGCATGACTTTATTGATTTGTTGATTTTTATCAGTACTATAATTTTTTCCCCTAGGAAATATTAGCTCAGTTTAGTAATACTTGTCTTCTGTTGGCAAACAGATGATCAAAAATGAAGTTCGGGAAGAGATGGGAAAAGGAAACTGGTGCAAGAAATTAGATCTTAAAAAAAAAAAAACTATTAGTCATTTTTTATTTCAGTACATGCATCATGGAAGGTTAACAACTACAAGTTTAAACTAATATTTCTCAAAATGTGGTCCTCTTCTGAGGTACTTTATGTTTTCTTAATCTCAGGCCCCACTAAAAAGCAAAATCACAGAGCTTGAAACCTAGAAGTAGAACAAACACCCCAGGTGATTCTAATGTATTTTGAGAACCCGTGCTTTAAACTTCTAAGGTAAAATTAACATTCAGCTAGATTGAATTATCATAAACATGCAGCAACTGGCAAATGTTTAATAGGCATCTTATTAAAAGAAGTTTTCAGTTTCTCACAATGAGGACTTGCAATCCATTAACCCCCATCTGTGTCTATTCAATTCACAACTAGGCTTAAAAATAAAACACTTACATGGAACAGCCTTAGGCCAGAAACGAAGCTCACCCAAGTTTAATAGTATCTTAAGACTCAAAATATATAACCTTGAATTAAAAGGCAAAAACATAAATAAGGTTGGAAGATGGAGGGGAAGGAGCCATTTCTCCTTCTCTTGTATCACACAGGCAGCAATAAAAATAAAAGAGCTACACTATTTATTCTGAACTTTTGAATGTAGTATCATTAGTGAATATGTATATTTTGATAGCCAATAAAAACAGGCCACTTAATTGCTTTGACTTTTGCTTCTTAGAGAGAATGAGTTCTTTAATAATAACTTTTAAAAAGCTGTAATTTTCTTGTTGATCTTTGAATGTTTCCTACTAAGCCTGTTTCATGCTGCATCAGGCCAGCAGCCCTCCCTCCCATTATCATTAATGAGGCTAAGGCACTCAGTAATGGGAGAATGACCTTGTTTAAACAGTAGTTAGTTATTCATCCAATTGACTCTGATGGAAACGTGTAGGATCATTAATAGAATAAATGATCACACAACAGACACCAATGGTGGAACAATGTCTATAATAAGGGATGATAAAATCTTAGCATCCTTTCTCTTTAAAGCGTGGACTCTGGGGTGGATACAGTCATTCAGTTTATGCTTAAATAAAGTAGCTACTTGGCCTTTTGGCAAAAGGGTTAGTCAGGATACAGCTGATGGGAGTGCCTGGGTGGCTCTGTGGGCTCAGTGCTGGCCTCCAGCTCAGGTCATAATCCTAGGGTCCTGGGAGGGAGCCCTGAGTAAGGCTCCCAGATCAGTGGGAGCTTGCTGTCTCCCTCTCCCCACTTCCCATTCATTCTCTCTCTCTCTTTCTCTCTCTCTCTCTCTTTCAAATAAATAAAGAAAATCTTAAAAAACTGCACAGCTAATGAATGTCCATAGTTTTAAAGAGTATAGTAGATTTGCTGCATGATCAAGTATCATACATGGAGGAGTTGACTATATTATTTATAATGAGACTTGGTATGGTTTATAGCAGCTGATATACATATAAAACCCAAGTTTATGTTTCATGAAGATAATCACTATAAATTATTCTGTGACCAATATTTTTGCTTTTATATTGCTTTTTTTGGGGAAGGGCATTCTTGTATTAAATATTTGGATAATTGGTTCAATACTTTGGGAACAGATAAACCTCACATTTCCTTATGAACTGCTTCATTGTAATTGGCTCATTTTATAGAATTTCTAACAAATAATATTTATTTTACATTGAAAATGGTAAATTATTTAGATGGATGTAATTCATATTTATGATAATTCAAATAGTATAGAAAGGTTTTTACCTAAAATCATCCTAGCTCTGATAAGATCCAGCATCGTTAACTTTAGGTAAATATTGCTCAAATATCTTTCAATTAGTCTATTGAAATACAAATAGAAAGATGGATAGACATTCAGTTTTTAAATACAGAGTGATACATTTACTTTTATTTGAAATCATACAAATGTGAACTGAAAATAATCACTTAATTTCAACAATTGTTTCTCCAACAATACAATTGCCTTCTAAAGAATCTCTTTAGGTTGTGCAGAGAAATTATTTTAAACTTTAAAATCCTGGACTCAACAAGTTTCTTTTAAAATGATCATCTGTGAATTTTTCAGAGTTCTTGGAAATTCATGTAGAATTCAGTTTAATATTTCAGTGACATTTTAACTTCTAGATCTTTTTTTTACATGCTAGATACATGTTGTGTCTGTTGTTCAAAATGTTTGTGCCCTGATAATCTATTTTTCCTAAATAAAAACAAAATTATGCTTACATATTACATGTAGTTACTTTTTTAAAAAATTATATATTATCAAACTGAGTCACCAACTTATCTTCTGAGTACATCTTTTTCTTTATTGATGTTCTTTTTTAGAATTTTTTATTTTTTTCTTTTGTAAGTAGGCTCCACACCCAGTGTGGAGCTCAACATAGGACTCAAACTTATGACTCTAAGATCAATCAAGACCTGAGCTGAGATCAAGATTGGTCACCCAACCAATTGAGCCAACTAGGTACACCTTTATTGCCATTCTTACATGTAAGAATTGCTATCAGTTCTGGGTCACAATGTCCACAGTTGTTTAATCTACATTTTTTTTAAATGTTGGTCATAATTTCCATTACAATAATCATGAGTTTTTTTATTGACTGAATTGCCTTGATCTCATAGTTTCCTTAAGAAATACATTCTTCTCTCTAGGGCATAGTCACAAATACTGGATTTTTTGAATTATCTTCAGTGCAGAGGTTATGCTTCTTTTCTACTTTGGATTCTTGAATAGCTCAAAAAAATCAAGAACCTGGTTCTGCATATATTTAAGTTTAGCATACTCTGTTCACAACGTTCCTGCAGCAAGATGTAATCTCAATCTGTCTATTCAGTTCTTTCTCCATTTGGAAATCTTAAATATTATTTAAAAATATTTTATTTATTTATTCATGAAAGAGAGAAAGAGAGACAGATACAGAGAAAAAGGCAGAGGGAAACGGCTCTTCAGGGAGCCTGCTGGACTTGATCCCAGAGCCCCAGGATTATGCCCTGAACCAAAGGCAGATGCTCAACCACTAAGCCACCCAGGTGTCCCGAAATCTTAAATATTTTTAATTTTGAACATTGCTTCTGTTAGTTTTTATTTCTCTTCAAAATCCAGTTTTTCTTCCATATCTATTAGCTTTTCTCTCTAGCGCTTTTCACTTTTTTCTTTGTTCAGATTCCTTGTGATTGAAACTTTCTCTTTGTTAGCAATTGATTTTCCTCATGTACATTCTGTGCTGTGTGACTTTCAGAAGAAGTAGGTTTTATTAGAATAGAATTTTTGCCCTCTGCTTGTTTCATTAGGTTATCTTCTGTAACTCACTCTGTCAATTTATAATTTATTTTTGCACAGTTTTCTGAATTCTTGTCCATATCAACTTTTATGGTTGTTTTATGCTTGTCCTATGATTGTCTTAAAATCAGCTAATTTGTTTATAATTATGCATAACTTAACATGGAAATGTAGCTATGCTTTATTTTTCCTATTAGAAAGTGTTTTAAACTTTTACCTATTTATTTATTTACCTATTTATTTGCTTACTTATTTACTTATTTATTATTACAATCTTATGAGGTCTGGGACTTTAAAAGTATAACATGAATTATTAATGAAAACTATAATAATACAATATACTATAACAAAGATAAAACTTATTTTGAAAGTTTCAACTCTAAACATTTTCTTTGGATATACATTTTATTAGCTAAAGCTAAATATTTAAATATTATATAGTTAGTTGCCAGAATTCTCTATATTTTATATTCTTCACCTCTCATCAATTAGTTATTTTTTTCCCTGCAAACTAAGTTTCTTTTCTATTGATTGTTTCATGGCTTTTTAACATTAATTAGGAAGGAAATTATTTCTGGGAAATATTACACATATCAATTTTTAAAGTTAATATAGCTGAAGCAAATAATAATAAGTTATTTATACATGAGATATTATATCATAGTGTCATAGTTAAGAATTCAGGCCCTTTTATGAGGTTTGGTTCCAGCACTACCTCTGTCATATACTCTCAGAACTTGAGCAATTTAAAAAATATTTCTTAGACCTCTTTCACTCATTTTTAAATGTGGCATGGAAGTATTACCTACCATATGGAAAATACCTGCCATATGGGATTTGCCTGAGGTTTATATGAAATAATGATTCACAGAGCCTGGTATATAAAGACTTGAAATTATTAACTAATGTGTTTTAATCACTATCAAAACCCATCAAGTCTGAAAGGCAATTCTCCTCACAACAGTTACTTATATTGTTCCTGGTGCTATTTAAATGTATTATTCAAGGTCTTCTGTGTATGTATTATTATAAAGTCAAAGTCACTTTAACTAAACTGCCATGTACTACTTGATAACGATTATTATATGTATGTTTTTGGTTTAATTTTTATTGGCATCATTAGAGAAAAATAATTCCCAATATCTGATGCAATAACAGTCTTCTGATGGTCTTTTTGCCTTTGTGAAGTTAAGTTTAGGCAGTGAGAAAATGACAATAGTACCTTCCTTTTGGATATGAGTTTTCAGTTCTGTGTCTTTTAAAAAAAAACATTTTCATGGGGTTTCACATCTCTGCTATAAATCACTCTAAAAATAAGTTGAAGTTTAGAGAACTGCCCATTGACTCTGGCAAAGGAAAGGATTAGATCTCAATCTCATGAAGATCAAGTAACTAAATTCCAATTTCCTTCAACAGCTTCTTTTTTTTGATGTCTGCACAGAGCAAGGCTTCCTTGAGTCATAATCTCTCAAGTTCAGTAACTAAGAAGGTTAGGCCAGATCTGTGATTGACTTGAAAGCCATGAGGAAATGTCTAGGATTTATGAGAAATGTTCATGATGCATGATATTTTTCTACTCTAAGTTTTAGAGACAAAGATGGTATCAGAGGCAATAGATAAATTTTGGTAATCTGGTGTGTTCAGAAATTTAGCAAGTTGAATCTATATTTCAAAAATATCCAAGTATCCTTAAAACCCATCTTATGGCTTGACTCTAAGAAGTTGTGTCACTATGCAAGTTCCTTCCCTACTTTGGCTTTCATACAGGTTTCTAAACAACCCTACTTTCAAAGAGGAGATACTAAACACTGAAGTGAAATCTCCTTCATTCTCCAAGTATCAATTTCTTTAACAATAAACACAGAATTAATAAACCCCACTCGTGAAATTATAAAAATTGTGAAAATTTCAATAAATATATGATAACCCCATCAATCTTATTTATTAAGTTTAGTGCTCTAAATACTTATAAATTCATTCAAAAGTATTAGCATAAACAAACTTTTCTATTTTTAAATTTCTTCATTCAGTATATATTTATTCTTCACCTACATTCTTCACCTAGTCTGCTAAATATGTTTAAATGTTTCATTCTAACTAATAATCACCTTTAAGAGTCATAGTGAATCAGTGTAAACTTCTCTTAGTGCCATGTATACATAACCATAAAATCATTAATAAACATAAGAACTAAAACCTACCTGTCAGCTAATGCTTTGGGTAGCATTTTAATTTCACTAATATTTGAGGTGGATTTTATTTGTTGTTAATAATATAGTTATTTCATTTCTTCTCATCATTTTTTTCTCCTTTATTGGTAGTTAATGACCAGAGGAACAAAAAACAAAAACAAAAACAAAAAAACAGAAGCTTTGGATGCTCCTAGGTTCTGGTGGCCATCTGGTTCAATCACTGATGGCTGACAGACAATAGGAACCACCTCAATTCCTTCACTAGTCTCCTTTCTGAAAGAATTATGTAAACCACGTAAAGGAAGGTGTATGTCAATGAAATAAAATACCATTTAGTTATTTTAACCTATTCAATTTTTTTTTTGTTTTAGGTGGTCTACAAATTACCTTGAGAATAAGCTGGGGCATAGTATCCCTCACTAGTAATATGCAATAATTTGATGAGAAATTTTTAGTGTAGCATTTAAGTTATAAAGTTTTCCTTTCTTTTACTAATATATTAGGCACTAGTGCACATTTTGATATTTTATTCAAATGTTTGCTTTCATGGTAATAGTTATATTGATGATTAAAAAATATAATTCAAATTCACCTTGGACCAATTACAGCATTCTTGTAGATGCACATTGTATGGATATGCATGTGGCAGCTAAACTGTTAAGGTTGTATGTAGGCTCTATGTCTCTTGAAATTAGTAGTCATTTGCCTATTCTACTCCAGTGATCCTGGTGAGTCAAACTCTTGACATGTAACAAAAGATGAACAATCTCAGTACCCAGAAAAAGTTGTATAAGGATGGAATCAATTTCTCTACTTGAAGTTCCCTGCTTCCAGTGTTTTCCAGATAATATAACTATTTTTTCTTAAGTTATTTCATCTTGGGTTTCTGTCTCTAGCAACCAGAAACAATTGAGCTAACACAGTATTGGCTTTTCCAGAATGCCAAAGGAATAGAATCATATAACATGCAACTTTAGCATAATGCATTTGAGATTCAACCGTGGTGTTGCATGTATCAGGATATTTTACTGTGCCACAGCTTGTTTATTCATTCACCATTTAGATATGTGGGGTCTTTCCAGTTTTTGGCATTTGCACCAAAGTCTCCTAAAAACAAACTAACTAACGTAATGTGTGAATATGAGCTAACATATAGTGAATGTCTTTTCCTTATAAGCTGCTAATGGTATCCTACTCCTATTTGTTTCCTAATTGACTTGCTATCATAAGCATTGAATTAATACCACTACTAGATATAATCAGTTTCCAAAACGTGCAAATGGTCTTTCACCACAGTCTATATCTGCTGATGAAACAGAAATTATGATATGTACTGAACAAGTTATTTATGTCAATCATCAGGGATCAAATAAAAAGTAAATAATGTGGCAGATATTATTACTTAATAAATATGTGCCATTAAATACTTAGATGTTAAAAAATTATCTTTTTAGCTACTCTTCTCATTTCTTATTTTTATATTTAATTATAGAAAATTGTAAAATTGTGATAATATTTCTCAAAATGTCATAGAAGCAATTTCTTCTTTTGAGAGTGCAGGAATTAGAAAATTTTATCTCATTACAAAGAATTTTCTATGAAGAATTTTTTAGCAATTGGATTTAATATTGGCTTAGTATGTCTGAAGTTGTTAGTAAAATGTTATTTCCATTACATATTTTAATTTTGAACTTTTAGAGAATTTATACTTTGATGAAAGTTACAGAAAAGTACTTATTAAATAAATGGAATGGTATTAAAATGAAACTTACTATATGGGAATAAAAAGCTTTCAGACTATATCTTCATTTGCTAAGCGGTATGCATTATTATTTTAAAACCTTAGGCAATGTAGCATATTCCTCTGTGATACGTATGTAAATACGCTGATGAGATATCCAGTGTTTCTGAAAAGAGTCTTTTTATTTAGTCTACATAATGTAGAGTCATAATCTCAAGGGGGAAAAGTAATATGTGAAGCATGTTGAAATAGTTAAATGAGGGAAATTCATTGCAATCACAAATCGGGAAGCAGGAAGCAAACTGTCTTATTCTAAGTCCACCATGTATAGGATATGTTACTTTATTACTTCATATTTGAAAGTGTAAATATCATAGTCTTAAAATTAAATATGTGTGTGTTTGTGATATATAAGATGGTCATTTATTATGGAAGGCTGGTGACTGATTTTGTATTATTAGCCAAGTGAATTCAATATATAGACCTGGATAGAGATAAACAGATGTAGATGTAGATATTCATATGTACATAAAATAGGAAATCAATAAACTGTGTGATAGAAGTGATACTTGGTGGTATTTATTAGCATCATTGTCATCTTTCTCATCAGTATTATCACGTATTACACTTATGGCAGTGTTGATGCCACACATGAGCCTATATGTTGTTTACTGAGTGGAAAAATAACCCAAGTATATACTTCAATATGGCAAACATTTATGCTTTTTGTTTTTCAAAAACTGTAACTCATGCTTTGATATTTAGAATTGTTTTCTGACACTTATTCTCTTCACCATATGTGAAGATGAATTACTGTTTACAAATTAAGGAAAAATAACTTTATGATTTCAGTAATGTCTCTCCTTTGCTCAAAACCTTCCAGTGGCTTCCAATCTTACTAAGAGTAAAAAACAAAATAAAGCATAGAAGGCTTTATAAGATCTGGTTCCCATTATCTCTTTGACATGTTTGCTACTACTCTCACCCTTGGCTACTCTGTTGCAACCACAATGACTACTTAGCTTTTATTAGAACATACTAGGAATGCTCTCATCTCAGGGTCTTTGTGCTATGCCCAAGATGCTCTTCCAGACAGCTTAATTTTTTTTTTTTTTTTTAATCATTCAGAGCTTTGCTCAAATGTCAGCTTTCTGTGAGGCTTATCCTTACATGTACTAGTTTATGTGATATCTTATCATTTGCTTCTAGGTATCCTTGGCACAGCACAGGAAAAACAAATAACTATATATATATATATTTTTAAAGATTTTATTTATTTATATATGAGAGACACACAGAGAGAGCCAGAGACACAGGCAGAGAGATATATTGGACTCCATCCCAGGACCCCGGGATCACACCCTGAGCCGAAGGCAGATGCTCAACCACTGAGCCACCCAAGTGTCCCCAAATAGCTATATTTTTAAAGAATCGCCTTCCCCAGATGGTTCTAGATTAGATTTTAACCAGTGAGGAAGACTCACATGAGATTTGGGAGATGGGAAAATGAAGTGACATTAACCTTTAAAATCACTTGTATCTAGAACGTTGGGCAGAGGTATGCAGATTAGCTCCTTCGTATTGGCAATGGTTTCAAATAAATATGTTTACAAATGAGAATTCGGAGGGCACCTGGGTGGCTTAGTTGGTTAAACGTCTGCCTTCAGCTCAGCATGATCCCAGGATCTCAGATCCAGCTCCATCCATCAGATTCCCTGCTGAGCGGGGAATCTGCCTCTCCCTTCCCCTGCTCTTCCACTCTCTTTCTCTTTCTCCCTCCCAAATAAATAGATAAAATATTTTCTTAAAAAGGAGAATTTTGGCAAAAAAGTCATTTTTAGATAGGTAAAACTTAGATTACCACAAACTGACTTTCTGACATTAGATTCTAAAGAATCCATTTCGAGATAAAAGGTAAGAACAAAATCCCAAAAAGACAGTCCAAAGGGAAACAAGGCATGGTTAATAATGATTGGTATAAAATGATAAAAATGATAAATTTTATTTATGTGATTTAAAAAATCACAACACTTTAAAGGAATTAAAACACAAGCCACAAGCTGAGAGAAAATATTAGCAAAACAGAAATATCATAAAGGACTGGTACCAAAAATATACAAAGAAGTCTTAAAGCCCAACAATAAGTATACAAGAAACCTAATTAAAACAATTAAAAATTCACCAAAAATCTGGATGCCTCATCAAAGAAGACATACAGATGGCATCCACATATGAAAAAAAGCTCAACATCATATATCGTTAGGGAATTGCAAATTAAAACAACAAGATACCACTACACACCTGTTAGAATATTTAGAATCCAAAACACTGAAAACACCAAATGCTGGCAAGTGTGTGAAACAAGGAGAGCCTTCATTCATTGTTTGTGGGAATGCAAAATATGTCAGCCATTTTGGATGACAGGTTGGTAATTTTTTACAAAACTAAACAAACTCTTAACCAAATGATCCAGAAATCATGCTTACTTGGCGTTTACTTCAATTAGTCAAAACCCTAGGTACACACAAAAACTGACATTCTAATGTTTTTAGCATCGTTAGTCATAGCTGTCAAAATGTAGAAACAACCAAGATGTCCATCAGTAGGTGAATAGATAAACTGTGGTACATCCTTACAATGGAATAATATTCAGTAATTAAAAAAAAAAAAATGAACAGGGTGGAATGAAAGTCATGGTAGCAACCCAAAAGCATGTTGCTAAGTGAAAGAAGCCAATCTGAAAAAGTTATATGTTGTATCATTCTCACTATATGACATTCTGGAAAAGGCAAAACTATGGACACAGTGAAAAGATCAGTAGTTCCCAAGAGTTCAGGAAGAAGGAGGTAAGGATCACTAGGTGGACCTCAGAGGCTTTAAGGCAGTGAATCTGTCCTGTGTGATGCTGTAATGGTAGATAAACTCTAACAGTAGATAAACATGGATTTGTCACAATCCATAGAATGTATAACACAGTGAACCCTAATGCAAACTATGCACTTTAGTTAATAACAACGTATCAATGTTGTCTCATCAACCTTAACAAATGTTATCACCCTACTGCCGATTGCTAATAATAGGAAATAGTGCATATGTATACAAGACTACTGAAGATAATGGTTTTAAGACATGTGATTGGGTGTTTGTGACACTGTGGATAAATTTTCACATGATGGCGTCATGAGTGAATTTGAAAACTGCTGTATGTATATCAAATTCTCCAATGGTGGGACACCTGGGTGGCACAACAGTCAAGTACCTGTCCTCCACACAGGGAGTGATCCTGGAGTCCCCGGATCGAGTCCTTCACCAGGATCCCTGCATGGAGACTGCTTCTCCCTCTGCTTGTGTCTTTGCCTCTCTCTCTCTCTTTGTCTCTCATGAATAAATAAATAAATAAATAAATAAAATCTTTTTAAAAAAGATTATCCAATGGAGGACCACATAATGTATTCAGTAAGAGACTAAAATAGATTTTTTTTTGCATAATTTGTGATAATGGATAAAGGTAATATAAGAAACTTACTATATTATTGTATATAATTTAAGCTTATATCAGTGTGTCACTATAATTAAATGCCTATAAAAGTAATAGCACTGAACTATTGAAAAAGAATTACTCTGTTCAGAAATAACATTTTTATACACATAGATAAAATAATCTACAGACAAGTTTCAGAAAATAAGAGTTTCATAAGGTGGTTGGGTTTAAGATCAATGAGTATAAGTCAATTTCATCAAACAACTAGAAAATATAATTTAAAAGAAAGCATAATTTTTACAGTATCAAAGAATATAAAGTATCATGGAATAAATCATAAAGCTATCTCTAAGAGTCCTATGTGAAAAACTATAAAATATTATTAGGATATAATAAGTAAGCTATCAGTAATTGGCAAGTTAGATAATATTGTTGAACATAAAGATTAAATGTTTTTTTTTTCTTTTTTAAGATTTTATTTATTTATTCATGGGAGATACAGAGAGAGAGAGAGAGAGAGAGAGAGAGAGAGAGAGAGAGAGAAGCAGAGACACAGGCAGAAGGAGAAGCAGGCTCCGTGCAGGGAGCCCGACATGGGACTGGAGCCCAACATGGGACTCGATCCCAGGTCTCCAGGATCACACCCTGGGCTGAAGGCAGGCGCTAAACCGCTGAGTCACCCGGGGATCCCAAGATTAAATGTTATAACAATGTTATTTTTTGTGACTTGATCTATAGTTTCAATATAATCCCAAATGATATTCTTTAAGACATCATTATGATTTTACAATTCTCAAATTTACATTGAAGAGTTACATCTTTCCATCCCTTGATATAGTCAAATAGCTTATATATGATAAATCTCTCCATTGGGAACAATTATAAAAATTAAATAAAATTGAAATAAATGAGTACTTTGTAACGTGAGAGAACTGAGACAGCAAGGACTTGAGAGACAAGTATCCTGGGGAGAAGGGATACATACTGAGCTGACCCTTGTATATTTTCCCACTTTGCAAATCTCTAAAGCAGCTGGGAGGTTAGAAGCTGAGCCAGAATTGATGGCCTCAGATCTGAGAAACTGCCAAGGCTTTTGACCTTCCCTTAATGATGCATAAGGAAAAATATCATTTAGAGGATCTAGTAAACATTTCAAGCTTTCTTTTGGAACTATCAAAAGCAAGCAACATATGCATGGATGCTAACGTTCACAAGGCCTGAAAACCCTCTTGGAATCAGATCAAACCCACACTGAAGGAAAGGAATCTTCCATAATCTGCTACAGACAAAAGTACGTCCTACTAGGACAAGCAGAACTCCTTTCACAGTCTTAAGTTTTAACTTCAATCTTCATAGCCAGTATCCAGTATTGAAAAAAAATAACTTCAGCAAACCAAAATGCAGGGACAATTTACCAAAAAAACAAGAAAAGCGCAACATAAATCAATTAAATTGTGAAGATATTAAAATCTTAAAGAATCTAAGCAGAGATTTGCAACCTATAAAAAAAAAAAGAAGCAAATGGTAATTCCATATGTATAAAAAACACAATCACTGACATTAAGAACTCAAAATAGTTTCATCCCAGCTAAAATACAGGAGAGTGGAAGATACATACCCTGGAAGGTAAGGCAATAAAACATAATCTGAAGTATAGAGAAAAGAATTAAAACTTAGGATATTAAAGCTAGAGGCATATGAAACATAAAGAACTTATTAATACAAAAGCAGTTAGAATCTAAGAAGAGAATGAGGCCGAAAAATATTTGAAGAGCAAATGACTAAGAATTTTTCAACACTGATGAAATACCATGCCATAGATTTAAAACCATTTGGGATACCCAGCAGAATATACACAACAAACACCACACGTTGGCTCATCAAAAAGAATCTGCTAAAAATCAAAGACAAAAAGGAATTCTTAAAAGTGTACCAAGAAAAAGACATGGTACTGGTGAAGATACACAGAATTAATGAAGGAAGCCGAGGGCCCCGTGGGGGGGGAGGGATATAGTCATATATGGAAACATGATATTTAATATATGCGACATTGCAGATTACTGAGGAAATGTTCAATAAATGAGGATGAGAAAATTATGTATTTTCTTGGGAAAAATAGCATTTGGGGTTCCTTCCTTTCTAACTTCTTGCAAAAAAGAGAGAGAAAGAGAGAGAGAGAAAGAAAGAATTAAAACCTTAAAAAAACTTAAATGTAAATGATTTTATTATTTAGAAGAAATTATAGCAGTTTTCACTTATGATATTTAGTATACTTTATTTATTTAATAAAGAGGATAAAAGCTACTCACAAGCAAAATGATTGATAAATCCAATTATATTAAAACTAAGATTTTCACCATAATGCATCATGAAGGAAATGAAAGAATGAAAATCAATAGTATACAGTGTAAATCAAAGAGAACTCTTTGACAATGTGGATGATAGGTAAATAAGAATGACAGACTGAAAAGCAATTTGACAATATCTTGTTAAATTGGGTAGTAATTTATCCCATAATCCAAAATTGTCTTATATATTTATTTTAGGGAAATTCTGGAGTATGAACACCAAGGAACATGCACTGGACAGTTCTTTGAAGCAGTTTATTAAAGTAAATATTTTAAATATTTAAAGGCAAATGATGGCAAATAATTTGATGGAATATTATCATGAAAAATGAATTACAAGCAAAAACAATAACAAAAATCTTGTAAGGATATTATTGAAAAAAAAGGCATCGAGCTCCCTGCATGGAGCCTGCTTTTCTCTCTGCCTGTGTCTCTACCTCTCTCTGTGTCTCTCATGAATAAATTTTAAAAAAAAAGTCTAAAAAAAAAATAAGAGAGAAAGGCACAGATTACAAAATGTACCATGATGTCATTTGTATAAAGATATAAAACAAGCAAAAGCAAATAACACTTCACTTAACATTCATCTATATATAATCACAATATTTTTATTTTTTTTCAAATATTTTACTTATTTATTCATGAGAGATACACAGAGAGTTGCAGAGACACAGGCAGAGGGAGAAGCAGGTTCCATCCAGGGAGCCCAATGGGGACTCGATTTAGGACCCTGGGATCATGACCTGAGCTGAAGGCAGATGCTCAACCCCTGACCCACCCAGGCGTCCCTGTAATCACAATATTTTTAAAAAGAAAGTTGTGAGCACAAAATTGCAGAAAGTAATGAGGTCTGCTGGAGACCCAAGGCTCTGGAGTAGAGGCCGGCTGTGGTACTGATAATGCTCTGGTAAGAGCAGAACAAATTTAAGAGGATGGTGGTATTATGGTTAAATTATACCTGTACTAAATAATTCTAGTTCATATCCTTATTCTATAGGAAAGCTAATAGAGAATTTAGTGCCATTATATTATACTAATTTATCTTATTTTACTTGTTTATGACCCTGCACAAAATAAATTTGGCACACGGCAAACAGGACTACATATTAGACAAGGGCTTACTTAGATGTCTTCAAACATAATGGCACAGTCCTGCAGGTGATGAGATTTTTGCCGGACACAAAGCAACATCGCCAACCATGATAGATTCAAAAATCACATAGAAACTGTAAACTCCAGATCCTCCATTTTTCTGTTGTCTATCGCTAGATATTCAAGTATTATAGGAATTCCTAGTTGCTGAAAATAAAATTTTATTCACCACTTTTGTTTTTTACTTTCAGATACTTGTCAATAAGTCAATGGGTTATCAGTAAATGGTAGGTATAAATGCATAGTTGAAAATTGTCAGGATCTGCTCTTTTTCTGGGGGAAATAGTACTTAATGTGAAGATACAGAGTTATGCTGCTCAACTTCACATCGTCAACGTATGGCTTTACATTACACATGCAACAAAAGTCAAATCTCTTTAACCAAAACAGGTATTGAAACCATCACTCATGTAAGACAGAAGAGCAATGTTTGATACTTTCTTTAGATATTTGAAATGAATTTTAAAAATATCTTTGTCCTGGAGTGCCTGGGTGGCACAGTCGGTTGGTTAAGTTTATGACTCCTGGTGTTTACCTCGGGTCATGATTTCAGGGTCCTGAGATTGAGCCCCATGCTCTGTGCTCAGTGCAGAGTCAGCTTGAGTTTCTCTCTCCCTCTCCTTCTGCCCCTCCCCACCCCCTCTCTAAATAAATAAATAAACAGATAAACCTTTAAAAAAATGTTTTGGTATTTTTTGTCTTACTCAATTATCACATAGACCTTCTATGGTTTTCCATAAAATGAATTCCCGTTGACCCTCCTGTTAATTTTGTGCCACTTCTCTCTTAGCAAAAGCGCAAAAATGACCTTTCTTCCTTTTTTTTTTTCAAGATTTATTTATTTGAGAGAGAGAGAGAGAGAGCATGGCAGTAGGTGGAAGAGCAGAGGGAGAGGGAGAGAGAGAGAGAGAATCCTCAAGCAGACTCTCTGCTGAATGGGGAACCCATCTCGGGGCTCCATTCCAGGACTCTGAGATCAAGGCCTGATCCTAAATCAAGAGCCAGCCGCGGGATCCCTGGGTGGCTCAGCGGTTTGGCGCCTGCCTTTGGCCCAGGGCACGATCCTGGGGACCAGGGATCGAATCCCGCATCGGGCTCCCGGTGCATGGAGCCTGCTTCTCCCTCTGCCTGTGTCTCTGCCTCTCTCTCTCTCTCTCTGTGACTATCATACATAAAAAAAAAAAAAAAAAAAAAAAAAAAAAAAAAGAGCCAGCCACTCAACAACTGACTGACTCATCCAGGCACTCATGACCTTTCTTTTTTAGTGCTCCTCTCTTCTCTTTGGCTGGCATTGGCCAATATACAATGGAGCTCCCAGAGGGACATGGAGGCGACATTATCACAAAGTAACACAATGATGTTATTACGGCAAAGTTTTCCACATTGGAACTCCTACCTTATCAATGTCTAATCTCTTTTAGTGTAGACAATACAATAAACTGCTTGTTGATGAACAGTTTTACAGTTTATGGTGCCATGAATTTTTCTTTTCTTTCTTTTTCTTTCTTTCTTTCTTTCTTTCTTTCTTTCTTTCTTTCTTTCTTTCTTTCTTTCTTTCTCTTTCTTTCTTTCTTTCTCTTTCTTTTTTCTTTCTTTTTCTTTCTTTCTTTCTTTCTTTCTTTCTTTCTTTCTTTCTTATTTCTTTCTTTTGTAACGAAGATAATTCTGTTTCAAATGATCCTTTATTTCATACCTTCCAACACATATAGGGGATTTTATAAAATATTTTTACGGTAATTCAGTTATTTTACTTAACTCTAGGTAAGATTCCCTGAAAGTCTCTTAAAGTGTAAAATCAGGGGCTCAGCAGTTGAGCATAGGCCTTTAGCTCAGGGTGTCATCCTGGGGGCCTGGGATTGAATCCCACATCAGGGCTCCCCAAAGGGAGCCTGCTTCCCCCTCTGTCTGTGTCTCTGCTTCTCTCTGTGTGCCTCTCATGAATAAATAGGAAAAATATATTTTTTAAAAAATGTAAAATCGTAGCCTTCTGTGGTACATTTATCTCTTAAAATGTAAAATTGTAGCCTTCTGTGGTTTATGGCTGTGCCTGGGGCTGAATTTCATGCAGTTCACTTCTCACAGCCTGCTTTGTTGAATCATAATCTGAGCACCTCTAATCAATTACAAATCAAATCAGAGATTCGCCATACTACTTCATGGGAAAAATGACTCTTTTGGTATCCAAAGAGATATGTTTCTTATCAAGATAGTTGCAAAACAAAATTGCTTATCACTTGTTGAATAGTGATAGGAAAAACTTTTGAGTGAAAAATGTAGGTGACTTCTGAAACCAATATTACTCTACGGGTTAACTCACTAGAATTTAAATAAAAGCTTGAGATAAAAATGAAAACAAAACAAAACACAATAAAATAATGATTTACAAGTCACAATAAAGATAGATAGATGATAGATGATAGATGATAGATAGATGATAGATAGATAGATAGATAGATAGATAGATAGATAGATAGATAGAGGTGAGACCGCTCGTTTGGGTTTCTGGCCTGATGATTCAGACTGACTATATAGGAATCATTTTCATGTAATGTGTAAGTTTTCTGATTTATTAGTCTTGGAGCAAAATGGGCTGATTTGTCCAGAATTTGATTATTAACAAGAACGTTTTTCTTCTGTGTATAAAATCCATATTCTAGGGAAGCCTGGGTGGCTCAGCCAGTTAAGTGTTTTCCTTCAGCTCAGGTCGTGATCCCAGGGTCCTGGGATCCAGCCCCACATCAGGCTCTCTGCTCCATGCGGAGGTTGCTCCACTCTCTCCCTCTTCATCTCCCCTGCCTGTGTGCTCAGCCTTTCTCTCCTTCTCTCTCAAATAAATAATCTTAATAGAATAAAAATAAAATCCACATTCTCATCCTACCCTTCCTTAGTTCTGAAATGCCTCATCAGAAAACATTTAGGCTTGTGCATTGGATAGGGAGCAGAGCAGATCAGAGCTCCTCAGAAGTACTCGTCATAATTAAGGTAGTAGAAGCCTTCAGGGAGGGGCCTCTTAAAAAAAAATACATGTCTTTTCCATTTAATTGCTTAAACTGAAAATGATTCTGAGGATTAGTGGGATCATATCTTTATCACAAAGTTTGGTGCGAGAACATGATAGACTTCAATTGTTTACATGTTTCTACTAGTCTGCTGGACACATTGAGCAAATTCGGGTTCTACTAGAATTGTCTGAAGATTTAGAGTGTCAGTAGTCAACATCGATTCGATTTTAAGGCCTTAGAGTCTCACATTTATTATATAAATAGGATTTGACCACACGATGTATGTAACAAAGCAGTTGTTAATACAGACTCTTAAGCAACGTGGATCCACTGTACGGCTCAGTGAATTTGCCTTGCGGATGGGTTTCACCAACATTGGTTTACTAAACTTACCCAAAGCTATATCCCAGGCCTGTTTTAGTTTATGTATTCAGAAGTTGATATCATACAGCATGCAACCTAAGTACACCACTGAGTTGAAAGAGTAAAAATTGAGGAAATGTTAACTCTAGTTACTGAAATCTAGTAACTAATTTTCTTTTCTTCATGTGGGCTGAGCTTTTTATCATTTTAAAGCAATATATCTAAATAAATTTAGATGGGAAATTAATTACAGATACCATTTTTTTTTGTCTTTATGAATTTTTATAAAAGGGTCCAAAGACTAGTTTCAGAAGATAGGATTTAGAATTTTGATAAAAGTCAATCCATTAGGAACATCCTTTTACATATAATTCCACAATTTTATTTAAAAAATTAAAAGGTTTTAATATCGTACATGAATATCTCAACCAAAAATGATTTATGCATCAATAGAGTCAGGGAAGAGGGAATTGAAATTTTTATATAGTTGTCTCCATTCTGTACATTAAACTCAGTCCAAATATGCTCATCAAATAAGTGAAATGTATTCTCTTTGGTTTCTTTTGATTAATATCACAGCCTACTTCTTTGAATAATAAAAGCTATCCATTTCAATTCCCTCATCATAGCTATATACGTGATTTTTGCCCTGAACCTTCAGATGATGTAACATTTAATTCAATTCTAGGGTAAAACTTATGCAAATATATTCCTTTGCTTTCTCTCCTAGCCCATCCAGCTCGTGCTTTTCAATCTTGTAGATTTCATTGAGTCATTTATTAAATGCAAAGTTTTAGATTTATCTAAGGCTTCTCTTTTAATCTAATAACATCTTCATTTTCTTTATAAGAAAGAACATGAGAATCCCTTATGTTATTTGCCTGCCATGCTTTTTATTAAATGATCTACATTGTAATGATCAACAAAATAAACTCATCCAAGGTGTCCTTTATAGAGATTATGAAGACTCTTCATTTTTTAATCATCCCAGTTCAGTGTTTACTACTAAAAACTGCATATTTTGCTACAGGGAACAACATAAGATTCCCACAATCATTTTATTAATGTTGGAGAAAAGGAACCACAGACCCTGGCCTAGAATTCCCAAAGAGAAGAGTGACTTCTTAATTTGTGGAGACATTGTTTTAAAGAAGCGGTGCTAGCCCAGGAACTGAATGTAGAAGTTGTAGGATGCAGCCGTAACTATCTATGAAACCTGGATTAAATCACTTAGCTTCAGTTCCTGTACTTGTGAAACTGAGACATTAATCTCATAATTAATGGGAGACCCAGTGAGCTAATGCATGATAATTAATATTCTGTATTAGCATAATGCCACCATGAGTTTTGCTACTTTCATTTCATATGCATCTTATGGCTTATTATTTTTATTTAAATCGATTAGAAAAATTAAATGTATTTTTAAAAAGGACACTTTATACCACCATAATGGAAAACAAGGATGTTTGTCATAAATAAGAGATAACCAAAAAGTAAATTCTTTGAAAATAAAGCAATGATACAAAGTCCTATCTAGATATCTAAATATTCCAACTACAGATTCTGAGCCCGAAGCTTTATCTTTGTTAAAAGAAGGAAAGATTAAAATTGTAATACTCAACAGAGATGTACTTTCTGAGCAATTAAGTAAGCCAGAAAGAAAAATAAAGAGGAAAATCTTTTTCTCTCTGTAATTCAATGTCATTTAATGTTAAGACCATAGACCATCTAATTATCTTCTGTAACAACAATTTTGTGTGTCCCATATTTTGTGAAATACTAAACTGATAAACATAAAATAATTAACACGGTACCTGCCAATACATTATGATAATTATACAAACCTAAAGTGGTAGCTTTACCAAATTAAAAACTTTCATCAATTCAATTAAATGGAGCAAATTCATGTAGGTGGAGCCGAATTCCAGAACAATTCATTTTAACAAATTCTCTAATTAATTTCATAGGCCAGGTATAGTATTCCTCTTTCCAGCATTTGATAAAATAAGGACCAACAGCACAAATTTTCTAAATAATATAAAAATACTACACCTCCATTCTGCTGATGAGAGCATCCACGGGATTTTTATTTCGATTGTTGTTGTTGTTTTCAATTCTAAAATTTCCTTTTGATTCATCTTTATAAAGTCTATTTTCTGGCTGATAATGTAGACTTATTTGTTATAACTTCCTTTTTTTCCCCCTGTTTAATTTTCCATTGAAACACTTTTTTGATTTACCATGGTTACTTTAAAATAGTTATCAGATACTTCTAATATTTCTATCATCTTGCTGCTAGCATTTATTGATTATTTTCCATTCACTTCAAATCCACCTGGTTCTTGGTATAATGTGTGATTTTTGTTTGAAACCTAAACATTTTTGTAGTATGTTATGAGGCAGCGTGTTTTGGCCAGCATTAAAGCAAAAATTGCACCACGTTAAACAGGCAATAGAGGAGAGAGACTAAGACACAGTCTATACTTGACTGCACTGAGAGGAAGGACTGGAAAGTCTCTAAGAGCTGGGGATGGAGGTGGATGTTAGGCCATGTGTGTTTACTAATCAGCTTTACCCAAAAACAAAGGCAACCACCTGGATTCTTTTTGATAGGAGATTGCTTTATAATTTGGAGCAAGGTACCCATCTACCCACCTAAATTATGTATCTTTTTTGATTGTTTGCTTTATTTTTCTGTTTTTGAGAGAGAGAGAGAGAGAGAGAGAGAGAGAATAAGAATGCAGTGGGCAGGGTGGGAGCAAAGGGAGAGGATCTTAAGCAGGCTCCATGCTCAGCATGGAGCCACCACAGGGCTCTATCTCATGATACTGAGATTATGACCTGAGCATTTTCAGCATTATAAAATGCTGAAATCAAGAGCTGAATGTTTAACTGATTGAGCTACCCAGGCGTCCCATTAAATCAAGTTTCTTTCTTTTTTCTCTCTCTCTTTCTCTCTCTCTCTCTTAAGTAGGTTCCACACACAGCATGGAGCCCAATGTGGGGCTTGAACTTATAACCCTGAGATCAAGATCTGAGCTAATATCAAGAGCTGGATGTTCCACTAACTGAGCCATCCAGGCACTCCTCCCACATAAATTATATTTCTATCCAGTCACAGAGGCTGGGGGATGAGAACTCTCCCTTGATGAGTAGATTTCAAAGGGATGGCTCTTAAGTCCTTGAGAATGACTAGCCTGGATTATAAAACTGGTAAGAAGCTTCTAAAAATCTTTACATATCAAAGGGCAGAGGAAGATTTTGGAATTATACGTTTTCTCAAGAAAATGCATTAAGGAAATAGAGGTCAAGAACTTAGAAGCAGGAAGAAACTTATCAGAAGTTTGGTCACGCTCGGGGAAATGTTAACACCATCTTTGTCAATGGCTTTTTCTGACACAGCCCTAGCAGGGAAAGAGCTAGGGGTGTCACTGAGTTATTGCCTGGTGAAAACAGAACTCTAGATATAGTGTCCATTGGTGTTTCTAAGCTGAGAGCTCTTTAAATTCAAAGTGTGTGATATAAGGCAAGAAGAAAACCCGGGGACTCACCACTACCATGTTGTTCTTTGGGTCCTGAGGTTTCTAGCTGGTCTTTTTTTCTCTATCTCTACTCTTCCTTTTGTATATATATTTTATATATAATGTCCAGGGCTTTCAGTTGGCCTAAAACTAAAAATTACTCAGGGAGAGAAATAGGAAAAAAAATATGTCAGCTCCATATTCCTGGAGGCAGAAATATACTTGTATTATTAAACGAATTGTTATTATCTTCAACTAAACATGTTAGTTTGGAAGGCCAAACTACTTCTCTTCATTGACCTAAATTGTGCTACTACTGGAGATGTAACCATTCCATAGTCTATTTATTTTATGAATCTCAAACATTATTTCTATAAAGTATCAAGAATCCTTTCTAATAGTTTCGATGTTATGTGATGACATTTTAAGCTTGGCAAAATAGGTAATATTTTATGACACAGTGTTTAAGTCCTTCAATGTGCCACTGATTGAGCCTTTAACATTGGTCAAGTTGCTTTATTTTATCTAACTCATAATTCCGTATATGAAAACTAAACAAAAAAAATAGTATTGAACTTACAAGTTGTTGGAAATATTAGACATTATGATTCCTGTGAATTTGTCTGCATATTACATAATAAGTATAAATGCTAATATTCTTATGATTATATAAGTTACCATATTCTTTCTTTTGTGCCTTTAGTTGCATATGTTTTTAAATTAGATCTAGGAGTGGAGAGGAAAGCCTTGGGAAGATTCAAGAATATGAACAGAAGAATTAAGTTTATATGCAAACTACAAACCACTGGCCTGGTAGAGGTAAGCTATTTATAAGAGTAGAAATGTGTAACATGAATGGGAAATTAAAAAAAAAAAAATCATTCTCAGAGTGAAGACTCCATGGATGAGACAGGATTATCAATACTATCCCATATATATTTAAAGATTTTCCTTATTTATTCATGAGAGACACAGAGAGAGAGGCAGAGACACAGGCAGAGGGAGAAGCAGGCTCCTTCAGGGAGCCTGATGTGGGACTCAATCCCAGGACCCGGGGTCATGCCCTGGACCACCGAGGCGCCCCACTAGATATATATATATTTATATATATTTATATATTTATATATATTTATATATTTATATTTATTTGTATATATTCATTTATATATTTATATATATTTTTATATATTTATATATTCATATATATTTATATATTTATATATATAAAACAAAAAAGGAAGTTTGAAATGCTGCCTGAACTACAAGATAAAAACTCACAAAAACTGGATAGATTCATTTTTTTACTGACATTTTTACATCCACAAATACAGTCCCACCCAGTAAACAGGAAAGAAAAGAAAAAGAAAAAAAAACAGATGATGGGGACTGAGGATGGAGATAGCTATGATTGTATCCGTGTAGCATCCTACACATTGAATCTTAACGATTTGTTTGCCTGCTGATTTTCACAACATGGGAAGTGATCACCTCGAAATTCAGGGCCTTCCCTTCTGTACGCCCAGTGCCCTGTCTGACCTGAAGGAAGAATGTTCCAAAGACGGAGGCTCAGGCCTCCCCAGAGGTGACCTTCCTCTTCCTTGGCCACCCCAGCTGCCCTGTGCTCCCCGCTAAGCATCCCAGCCCCACCTGCTTGCTGCCAGGGCCTTTGCACCTCTTCTGGGGCCTGATGCCCAAAGAATCTGGTGGCAATACCCCTGGATGTGTTTTGCCAGAAATTGTCCTACACTTGCAGGGGACCTGCTGGGAAGAAAAAAAAATCTCTGTGTTTAAAAAAAGTTGGGGGGCACCTGGGTGGCTCAGCGGTTGAGCACCTACCTTTGGCCCAGGGCGTGACCCTGGGTCCCAGGATTGAGTCCTGCATCGGGCTCCCTTCACGGAGCCAGCATCTCCCTCTGCCTGTGTCTCTGCCTCTCTCTCTCTCTCTCTCTCTCTGTGTGTTTCTTATGAATAAATAAAATCTTTTAAAAAAAAGTGTAAAAAGTCAGGCCATAAGGCATTAGTCTAAAATTCCATTTTATCGGCAGGTGTTACCTATATCTACACAAACTATAGATGATGAGTTTTTCACTCCCAAATCATTACTTAGATGACTGCCTCTTACCCACACTGCAAACACCTTATTGGCTGGAACAGGTAATATAATCAAAGACTGAACAAACGGAGAGCGCATGGAAATTTAAATTCCTTACGTAGAAGTAGATCAAGGGAAAGTAGTAGAAACACACCTCTTCACAATCTCGCACATCCTATAATACTTTAAGCACTAAAGTTTGAATACTTCTTACACACAGATCCTACTATCTCTCATCCTCCTTTACTCCTCAATGTGACAGACGAGTCTTCAGGACATATAAAGGACAGGTGCACAAATGACACGGTAACTGCAAAATATAGGATCGTCTTGGTAATCCTACTCTTTGAGCTCTCAGAATCACTTGTCACCGAAAATATCCCTTCTTTATTTAAAAAGGAGAAATTTAAACCTGAAAACCAGATAGAGTAAATAACTGAGAGAATACAATTCATTATATTTGTTTAACTTACTAGTTTAATAAATACAGTCAATACAAAGGGCTAACATATCCATCACTTGATGGGTGTTGATGAAAGACTGCTGATATTGATTGATCGCTGTATATCCAGAATCATACTGGCAAGTGATAGATTATCTTTAAAAGTAACTTTGAAGAATTTCCTCAATCTCTGCATGTACGTACCCTAGTCCCATCAATCCCGGGATGTGGTGTCATCTTCTAGAATCTGAGCTAGGTTGTCACTATTTTGTACCAGTAGAATGTAGTGAAGATACTGCAAGAGCTACACTCATGTCCCCAGGGGACTAGTAGCTTCAGCTTTAATTTTTTTGGAATTCAGCTCCTGTGCAAAGAGGTTCAGATCAGATGACTGAATCGTAACACAACCTACAGAGAGGACCAGTCAGATGCCAGACATCCAGTCTTTCTACCCCAGTTGCGGTACTGGGTAGATGATTAAAGCCATCTTTGGCAAAGCATCAACTTTGTTCTCAGCTAAATACAGTAGCCACCAAAAGGCAAAGTGGCCACAGCTTAACATGAAATTAGCCAAGTATTTGGTGGTTACTGACTCGGTAATACCTAAGTGAGACAGACATTGAGACATGGACATGGAGTGCTTGAACAGAAACTTAAAATATGTGGTATTGTCTTGGAACCAAGTGGTTCCGAGCTGGATGGGCAGCAAGGAGACCATGGGTAGAAGCTGGAGAAGCAATAAGGTGGCTGTCCTAGGAGGCCAAGGAGAGAAAACCAGTGCTATGTATTGATGAGAAAATTGGCAAAACTGTGGATTGAGGAGGCATACCATGTGGAAAATATATCTAAGAAGGTACCTAGGCAAAATGTCCAAAGTGTCAACTGACTTTCTTTACTATGCCCGATGACACACAAGACAAGCGGTGAGCTAAAGAAGAAAATATTCAGTTTGGAAACATAATTTAGAGGAAATATTTTCACCCCCGGACTTTCTAGGTTGCAAAATAACTTTTTTTTTTCCCCCTAATCCCCAGCCTGAAAGGTAAAAATAGCCTCAGGCAAAGATCATATTCAGGGCACTGCCAGTAAAAAGATCAAATCAAGGGTGTTTTATAAGACCTCTTTTTAAAGCCTCAGAAAGACTTAGGGAGTTTTATCCTGTTTTCCCCCAGCATTAAAAAAAAAAAAATGTTTTCTAAGAATATCAAGGACGATAAACAGAACCATGGCTTTTAGCCAAAAGTTGAGAAGGGCCTGTCTTGGAGATATTGTGCGTATGGCTTTCGTCTAATAAAATGAACTATAACTTCATGCACTAACTTAATACAAAGTTATTAGAAACCTGTACAAGCCTGGACTAGTGGGGATTAAGGCACTTCATAATGAAAAGAAGCATCTGGCCACCAACTCTTTCAGTATCAGGAAGAAAAGCTACTCGGTAGCAAATTCTCTTTTTCTTTCTTCTTTCTTTTCTTTCTTTCTTTCTTTCTTTCTTTCTTTCTTTCTTTCTTTCTTTCTTTCTTTTTTCTTTCTTTCTTTCTTTCTTTCTTTCTTTCTTTCTTTCTTTCTTTCTTTCTCTCTCTTTCTCTCTTTCTTTCTTTTTTCTTTTTTCTTTTCTTTCTTTTCTTTCTTTTTAGAGAGTGGGTAGAGGGGCAGAGGGAGAGAGAGAGAATCTTAAGCAGACTCCCCACTGAGCATGGAGCCCAACACAGATGGGGCTCTGTCTCACAACCTCGAGATCATGACCTGAGCTGAAGCCAAGAATCCGACACTCAACAGACTGAGCCACCCAGGTGCCCCCACATAGAGTCATTTCTTATAATAAAGGAATGACATCTCAGAGAACAAAGCTGATAGCTCAGAGGATGTAGTCGCAGGCCATGGCTATCCATGGAAAAGTAAATCTGTCCTCACAGGTCAGAACTGGGTTCCTGTCTGCAAGAAGGCTCTGTAAACAAGCAATGCCTGGATTTCAGAAGAGCTATGAAGCAAAGACTGCTATGCGTTGACTCTCTTTTCACTCTTTCAAAGGGAGCCTCTATTGTCCTATCCCTGTCTCATGATTAATACCAGGAGCAGATAACCAGCCTTTTAAAGTCTCGATTCTCCAGAGTACCTGCACTTGAACCCAGGAAGCACCATCCAAAGCCAGTCTTGATGCAGATCAAAAGATACTAGATTTCAAGTCCAATACTGTGATGCAATGTGTCTGGGGAAGTGTTCCAGGGGTGGGTATATTTTTCACCTGAAAGGTATAGGATTTATCATGGCAGATTTTACCAAGATTGGTTCCTAGAAATTCCACCCCTCCCTGTACATCCAGACCTTTCTCACAACAAGACATATTCTACTTCTCTTACAGGTGAACACTGGACTTGTGACCTGCTTGGCCAATGAAATACGGCAAATGTGTGTGACACTCTATGAGTAACATCCCTGATTCTTAAAAGGTATGGATCTTCCATTCCATTCCAAAAAAACCCCTTTGGATAGTACATCTCCATGGAAAAAAAAAAAAAGTTAAGATTCTTCTTCTGCAGAGGCCAGAAAGACCTAAAGTTTCAGCATGCTCCACTAATTCTAGCAATCCTATCTATTGTGCCAGACGTATGAGTAAGGTGGCTTTGTGTCCTATAACTCAAGTCAACATGCTCTGGTCAACACCATAGTCCTTTAGACTTCAAATCATTTTCTTCTGCTAACGACACTACTGTCCAAATGGAAATATTCCTATGTTCAGATGATTAAGCCAATATGAAGATATTGTACTTGAATTACCTAAAATATCACCTCATACTCCAGTTGGCTGTAGGTGTTCATGCATTCATGATGCCATTTGACCTTTAAGTTCTTGGACAGACACCTATTTGTCTAGGTTAATTTCAAGGCAGTCTATATGGAGTAAAGAGAATTAACTATGTGACCTTTGGAGTTTTCTTCCAGCTGTATGATTGTGTGATTTATGCTGGTTCACCTGCTTTCATGGCAGTATCTAATGGTGTTAACTCAACATATGAAAAATCTGAACCTGCAATGCTCTTTTATAACTACCTCTACTTTGAAAAATTAGGAGGCTTAAACTGTCATTTCAGGGAATACAGAAACAGAATTGGTAAAGTCTTAGCAAATCAGAATGTAGCAATAGGAAGCATTTACAGTGAGTGGAATTCAACATTCTTAAGTACCTTGATTATTAAAATAATATGTCAGAAGTGATCAATACATATTTGAACATAAATTACCCCATTCCCTTAGGCAAAAGATCATCTTAGACTGAGAAGATGGGGGGATAAAGTTGTACTCATTGTACTTCATCCCACATGCCTGAAAGTGTGCTAGAGCCCACTGACAGGGACACATGATCAAAAAAACACAATCTGTGGTCAGAAAGCTATGCCTCATTATCGAGAATTTAGAAATCAATCAAGAAAATCCCCCCCTTTAATTCATTAGGTCAATTAAAAGTGCCTTAGCAAAAACTTCACATACCACAAGTTTAACTTGTTGGCTCCATCTTGGGTATATAATAGGTAGGAAGTGACATAAGAATATAATTACAATTCTGACAAGAGCAATAGTATTGCCATTACTTTGTTTGTACAGTGTTATTCACATTTTCAAGGAATTCTCATTTTATCTTCCCTACTGCCCAAAGAGATAAAAGGAGAAAAATTGAGAAATTTTTGAGAAATAAGAAAGAGGATATGCAAAAATATTTTAACTTTTTCAGGATCATACAGTTAATGATTTAGAAATCATAAATTTAAAAAAAACTTTTATTATTCATTATCATTACTTTATAACGTAATGCATCTAATGACTCTAGTGGATAAGTTTTATAAAAACAAAAATTATTTTCATGGTACAAAAATTAACAACTTTTTTGCAGATTATACTACAGATTGGTCTTCAGTCCAAAAATTAGAATATCTACATTTATCTTAATTGCTAGTAAAATACACATCTAATTTTTTCTAGTCCGATTATAGTTTGCCCATGGTAAATATCACAGGCAGTCCTGGGATTACAATAATTGCATTTATTTTAATTTATCTTTGTTAATAATTAATAAAGAAGGGAGGTATTAAAAATGACATTATATTTTAAAAAGGATAAGGATATCTAAGGGATATCCTGATTTTAAGTCCATTAGAATAAGTGTGGAAGGGCCCACTTCACAGATATGCAGTGTGTGAAGGACCCCACAACTGGTTTAACGCTCTGTTGTCACGGTCTTTGTCTATTAAGGCTTCTATAACACAGGCTAAGTAGTTTATAAACAACAAAAATTTATTTCTAACAGTTTCGGAGGTTGAGACTCCAAGATCAGGATGCCAGCAAAATCAGGTGAGGGCATTCTTCAGGGTGCTGACTTCTCATGTCCTCATGAGGAAGAAGAGGCAAGAGAGCTCTCTGGGGCTTCTTTTATAAGGGCATTAACCCCATTCATGTGGGCTGAACCCCAATCATCCCCAAAGGTCCCATCTCCTAATACCATTATACTGGGCATTAAGAATATAATATATGCATTTTGGGGGAATGCAAACATTCAGGGCATGAGAGTCATCATATGAAATTTTGAACAAGAGGCCTGCATTTTCATTTTGCACTGGGTACCACAAATTATCTTGGCAGTCTATAGAGACTGCTTATGTAGAATTGTCTAGTTAATCCTTTTCACAACTATCAATCCATGGCCCAGACTAACAATTCTAAAGATCATTAGAGTAGGAATTATTTCCCAAATATCATGTAGGTTCCTTAATAGTATGTAGCAGAAAGCAACCTTATTGACTTGAGCATATATACAGTGATTTTTTTTTTGAAAGGATATGGTATAAATCATGGTATTGGAGGAATCACCCTTTGGTATCATGGTATTGGAGGAATCACCCTTTGGTAAAGGCAGGAGATAGCATAACTTCAGAGATTATAGGATCAGGGATTAGTACATTTTATTTTATAGTGCTACTCATTCCCTGCTGCCTTCCTATCCTGGGTATATCTCAGAAGATTAAAATTCCTAGCGAAGAGAGAGGCAGAGAGGGAGGCAGAGAGAGACAAAGAGAATATAAATTTGATTCTCTTAATGAGCGCTATATGGTGTCTTCCCACAAATGCATCTCTTGAAATCTAATCCCCAGCATAATGGTATTTGGACGTAGAGCCTTTTGGAGGTAATGAGGGTTCCACCCTCATGAATGAGATTAGTACCCTTATGAAAGAGACTCCAGAGACTCCCTGGTCCCTTCTTTTATGTGAGGACACAGGACACCTCCCCAGACAAATCTGCTGCTGCCTTGACCATGGGCTTCCTAGCCTACAGAACGGTGAGAAATAAAATTCTGTTGAATATAATCCACTCACTCGATGGTGTTTGGGTGGAACAACCCGAGGAAAGAAATCCCTTTGAATCAAATTACATTTCCTTGAATCATTTCAAAGTTTATATAAATCCCCTTTGCTCTCTCTTTCTCAATGTTCGGACTTCAAAATCCTCCAGTTCTATTAGCTACATTTGACTCTATTCAACCCACTCATAATTGTTTTTTCAGACAGAAGAGGATTGTGTGAGAAGTGGTATTGGACAGTGATCAAGAGTGTGGAACTATGGACAGATTGCTTATGTTCACATATTGGTTCTGACGAGTTTCATCTTGGGCAAGTTACTTAGTCTTGTCTGTTAAATGGCAATAATAACACTTATTCTGAAGGGTTATCATAAAGATTAAACTTGTTTATATATGTGAAGTGCATAGAACAGTAACTGGGATATAATAAATGCTATACTTACTACTGCTCTGTCAGTGAAGCACATGTATAATGATTATTATTCGTGGGATATCTGGTGGCTGTCCCACTAGACTATGAGGTTCATTCAAAGAAGCAAAACATCAAAATAGTATGAATAGATTATCACAATTAACTTTATTTTGAGAGAATTTCATGTCACCACTTTTTTTTTAATTATCATGATCAATATACCTAAATTTATATTAATTTAATCTAGTACAACAGGTAGTTCAAATTGTTCTCTGAATGTTTCATTCTCTCAATCCTTCTTCCTTTAGACTTGCTAATATACAAATTTACATTATTTTTAATAGCTGCCCTTTGTAGTTCTATAAAGGCATGGTTTACTTAAGAGTTCAATATTCTAAAGCATATTGATATGAGTTTAACTCCCAGTGAAGGAAAATAGTAACTATTCCAAGTTTTTAGATTTTTTTTTTTGCCAGGAATGCCATAAAATTCTATATTTCTCTCTAAACACACTAATAGCAAGTTGAAAAGTAAAACAGATGTTATGAATTCTGTCAATGAAAGAAAGATCTGGAATCCTGTGGCCACAGCTGCTTTGACGTAGTCCAGAGGAAGCCTTAGAATGGTGTGATTTCTTTAGCTACTCATTGAGTTATTTTCTCATCTAACAAATGTTCATTGAGTACTTCCTGGATGACAGGTGACATTCTGTTCTCCAGAAATAAAATAGTGAACCAGGCAGACACATTTTCTGTTTCCATGGAACTCGTATTTATAGGAGAAGACAGATAATATGCAAATGCATGCATATGATAATGTCAAATAATGAGAAATCCTGGGGAGAATAAACAGCAGTGCAATGTGACAGCGGGTGAGTGGTTCCAGAGAAGTGGTCAGAGAAGTTCTCCTGAGCACCTTATATTTCAGCTCTGCTCAAAATGCTGAGAAGAAATCAGACATGGGAGGGTGTGTAAGAGAGCTTGACAACAGGAAAGACTCAGTGCAAAGGCCACAGGGCTCAGGTGAATCTGTTCTCTCTGAAGAGCTGAAAAAAGACCTAATGGCCAAAGCACAGTGACTGAGGGCAGAAGAGTAAAAGGACATGCGATGCGAGGTCCACACATGGCTTCATCAGGTAGGACCACTTAATAGGTAGCAAGGAATCTCGGTTGTATTTTAAATGAAATGAGAATTAATTGAAGATTTTTAAGTCGGGTCATAGTACTTTTTTGCTCACATTAAAAACAAATCTTAACTTTTAGAATAATTTATTTTTGTGGCTGCATGGTCAAAAACACACACAAACCCGTTGGCACATCTTTCTGACCCCAAGAAGGACTTAGTAAATCCTTAGTAGGAACCTTAGTGGTTCCTACTTCTTCTGTCTAGGATTTTAAAATTTGGCCATGTAAGTCTTAGTACTAGGCGAAGTGCCCATTAATAAAACCACGGTTACTTGTTTTTGTTAATTTTTAATGACAAAATGTTTTATTTAGAATGTAACTTTTCAGAAATATATGGTAATACCATGTAATGTATTCATAAAGAATATTAATATATTCTTTTTTAGAATATATTATTCTGAAAAAAATATTTATTTTCAAAGTAGTATCCTCGTTTACCACATCTATTACATATAAGATGTCAAATCAGAATCAGCGGAAGGAGAACAGATCAAATTATTGCCTCTACCCTCATAAAACATGCAATTCATTAGAAAAATAATATGTTAGTGAATAAGTTATTACAACATGGAAATGTGCAAGAGAGCCTTAGGGTATCACAAATTTCTTTGTAGTTCAGAATGATGAGATATTTTTGTTTGGCAGGAAAGAGAAAAAGCAAGAAGTAGTGAAAATTAGTGGGAACTCCAGAAGAAACAGTAAAGTAAAAGGTGGCAGAAATTGATCTAAGAGTACAAGCAGTTAAATTATAATATTCAATAAATACATGACAGAGTATCATTGAAAAAATTTTCAGAATGAATAATCTAAATTTTGTTTGTTTTAAATTGGGTTCTGCTACTAATTATTAAAGTCATTGTATCTCTTTGACTTTAATTTTTTTCTTATGAAAACAGAGTAGTTGGTCATGCCAAATCCAGGTTACTGTTTTGTTTTGTTTTGTTTTAATTCAATAACTTGTTATCAAATAAGTACGCTCCCTTCCAACTATCTTCAGACAGCAGCCAAGTCAGAGTGACCTTTTCAAAATGCAAATCTTTTCAGGGCATTCTCCAACTTAAAATATTTTGATCACTTCCATTTTCATGTAACATAAGAGAACAGGGCTCAGGTTGGTATGATCCTACCTACTTTTCTAGCTGTATCTTGGACCACATTCCTCTAGCTTTCCCTAATTCAGGCAAAATGCCTTCCAATCACTAATATTCATATCGTGCTTCCCTGACTGCTGTTCCTGAGATACTTTTTTCTCCTGCCTTGCATTAACTCCTAAGCCTCATTAATCCCTTGCTCATAATTTACATCAAAGCCCTCTTTTATCAGCTGTAGTAGCATTATGTCACTTTCAATCATGACACTTATTATAGTTGCAATTTTTCAATTAGTTTTATGGAACTAACCTCTATGTATTCTACTCGATTGAGGATCCATGAAGGTAATAGCTATGTCTATGTTTGCTCTCTGTGGTATTCCAGCACCTTAGCTGAACCTAATAAGTGTGTATTGAATGGATGGATCAATGAATCAATGAGAAGAGAGATTAATGCTGGCAGTGAAAATGGAAAGAATAGGTATAAAGTATATTTATGATAGTGTCTTCTTCCTGATAGATGACTTCTCCATAACTATCTGATTAACTAATGGTTTCCTTCTGCTTCCCTACAACCAACAATGCAGAAATGAGTAAGAATTTGGAACTATCAGAAATAACATTATCAATCGAGCACTGGGCGTTGTATGTACATGATGAGTCACTAAATTCTACACCTGAAACTAATACTACATTGCATGCTGGCTAACTCCAAGCTAACAAAAACTTGGAAAAAAGAAATAACATTATCATCATGATAATCATTATTATCAAAATCATTTTCTTTACCATCATTGTGATCATTGTGATCATTGCCATTGTCAACATCATCGCTCTCAGAATTACAAATACACCGCTGTTCAGTACTTTGACAGAATGGAAATTAAAAGTATACATACATGTAGAGTCAAGCATATTTTTCATGAATAAAGAGGACTGATGATCAGGTGAAGGGGAAGAAAGTGTAAATCTGTAGAATTTATTAATAGTTTGAGGTATGATGTGAAAATTTAACTTTGAAAGGAAGCAATAAAATTTGCATTTTTGAATTTATACCTAGTTTGACACCCTCTAGTCCAGGACAGGAACAGATGCTGTCAATACAAAATGCAGCATTTATATAATATTTTGACATACTTGAGGAATGTAAGTATTTTTTCTCAAAATTCTTTTCGTTACAGGCAATCACTTCTTAACAGTTGTCCTTCATCTGCAATACATGGCCCTCACTCATCACCTTAGAATTTAACAAAATATCACTGCACAATCCTCCTTTTTCAAACTGAATTTGTATCTCAGGTATAGGAAACCTTACTGTTCATAGAACACTTCTTCCCAAATTGAATACAAATGCACACCAAATTTATGACAGATTATTATGGGCACCTCTATTTTCCTTTGCAGAAAAAATAATTAAGATTTATATGTTGGGGGAAAAAAAAAGGTAGCACCTGTTCAAAATATTACCTGATATAGTTGAACTTGTATTTGGTGTTTGGTGATATTAGATAACAATAAAACAAGCAGAGTATCATGTATGTGTTTTTTACAATATGCAATTGAAATTTAAAATGTTTGTTGGATGAATAAATGAGTCTACTCTACAAGTCAATAAACCAATTTCTACAGTTTTTGTTAGTGATTAAGTGATTTTTATTTCTAAAAACAATTTGGTTTGAGGTATACTCACAAAAACACTAAACTTGTTTCATTTTGTAACACATGTTTTTTCAAAGGAAACGAGTGTTATGTGCACAATTACTTCCTTACCAATTTCCTAAATATTTCTCCTAGAGTTCGATTGTTTTCATCTAGTATTCAAAATGCGAGTGAAAAATTTCACTTTGACATCAACTTTTAAATAACTAGGAGGTAACTGGAAGGAAATCAAGATATGTCTGATTTTTGGTTATTTGTTCCCACTAGTAATCTTAGAATCACGTATTGTAATAAAAAATGAGCAGATGAGTATGAAGCCAAAATAATTCCCTTCTGATTTTCAGACAGCTCTTTCAGAGGACATCATAAGGAAATAAAACTTTTTTACTCATAAACATAATTTAATTTGAAACAAATTTATGAAGTGCATTTTATAAATAAAAAAAACTCCTTTCCTCAGAGAACAAAACATTTTCTCTACTCCTAAATTAAGGCTGTTGTCATTTGTCTCGTTTATTCACTTAATGGATGGGAGTCTCTGGGAGATTTAAAACTGACTATATCTTAAAAATATGGGTGGGTAGATTACAATGGGTGTATATATTGGAATCTGGTAATAATCAACTCAGAACCTTCAAAACTCATTTTGAGTACCAAAAAAGTACTCTTTTAATTTCATTCTCCTCATTATTTCCTTCATTTTGTCCAAATATTTCCCCCTTCTATGTCTTACTGGAATTGAAGATAAAACACTGAAAATCTAGTATCTCAAGATATTGTTCTGAGATATTTGGCCCCATTTTTTGATATATAAACCTTCATCTGAAAGCTTATGTAGTACTGATAATTCAAAAAAAATTACCTGACTGGTGATGTCTAAGTGAAAATTAAAACCTGACCTTGAGTTCCACTAAAAATAGTAATCGTTCACTATTGTACACTGATCTAGATCAATATCTACTCTACAAATATTAGAGATGGGATTAAAATCTAACTTCCCAATTTCTTTTCACTTATCTATACTGGGCCTGTGTATGAATCTTGATGAATGAATGTAGTTGAGAATCAATGCCAAGTAGTTTCCTAAACATAAGTGAGTGTCAGGATATAGCAGCCATTCACAATTCAATCTGCCACTCAAAAATTAAAGCCTCTTCCAGTTTTGTGGACATCCCCAGCCATGTGAAGTATAGTTTCCCTCTTACAACAGAAGCTGTGAAGCTACAAATCTGTCTTGCCAGTCCCCCTCTTGTACCTAGAAAATGAACAAATGACTTGGACTTAACCAATCAGTTGTACCCAGCCCAGACCTGGCATTGTAAACCTATGATTCAGGTTTTCAGGGAAAATATGAGTCTTATGCTAGCAATGATGAGAGAATCAGTAGTAAATACATTCAGTTTCCAGAGGCAGTGGGGTATGAGCATATTGAGAAGTGTCCTCCCATGACATTAATAAAAAATAATAATAATAATAAATAGAAAAAAAACAAGCAAGTAAAGAACTGAGGCAGTGATTAAAACTAGGAGACATAAAATGTATTAGAATGAAGACATGTTTATGGTTCATTATATTATTGTACAGCTGTGAACAATAACTATGTAGCCCTAAAATTGCTTTCATGAAAAAATATGGATTTAAGTAAAAGTTATGATTTGATTATATTACAAAGATGAGGAGAAATGGAGTAGTAGAAGGTAGAAAAAACTAGAGATCTATTTTTCAAATTTGGAAGTCAATATATGTATTAGGATTTTCCAGAGAAACAGAATAAATGGAATGTGTGTGTGTGTGTGTGTGTGTGTGTGTGTGTACATATGTAGAGAGAGATGGAGGTGGAGAGAGAAGAGAAAAAGGATAATCTGAAGGAATTAGCTCCCATAAATGTGGAGGTTTGGCAAGTCTAAAATCTGTAGGGTAGACCAGCAAGCTCGAGACCCAGGAAAGAGTTATAGATCAAAGGCCTTCAACTGTTTGAAAGAAGCCCACCCAAATTATGGAGAGTGATCTGCTTTGCTCAAAATCTATTATTTTAAATGTGAACCTTTTCTAACTAATATCTTTTCAGAAACATCTAGAATAACATTTGACCAAATATAAGGGAGCCATGGCCTAGTCAATTTGATGCATAAAATTAACCACCACAATATATAATATCTAAACCTGAAGACTCAAGAAGTGGCATGGGAGAGTGGGGCTAAGAATAGGGAATGGTGAAATAAGGCACTATGTTTTCTCATTATCACTCTGATAATTTTTACTGTAGACTCTTTAATATACATGAGGAGATTATGTGAATAAAAATAATTAACTAAAAAGCAATAATTTTAATAAAATTTAAGAACTCACGTGGTCAATATCAATATTTCAGTGGTATATTGAATCCTCCTATGACGAATATCAAATAATGGCAAACAATTCATAAAATCATCTGCTTACCTGGGAAAGTTGACATGAAGCTGTGGCATACACAAGTTTACATAAAGGTCTTGGCTAATGAAAGCATCAGTAAACCATTCTTGTGTCACAAAAATAAATATATACATGTTTCCAATAATAGCTTTTAAGTCATAACTTCAAAAAGGGTATGGAATTTGTCAATGGAATGATAAATATATTCTATGAGTATGTCGGAAATGATGAGAATCCTATTTTGCCTCAAAGTCTAATGATTATTTTTAGTGCCTTAAAGGACACTCATGTAAGAGTGAAAACAGACATTCATTAAATGATGATAGACAGATAGATGATAGATAGATGATAGATGATAGATAGATGATAGATAGATAGATAGATAGATAGATAGATAGATAGATGATAGATAGCTAATAGCATTCCATCATAAGCCCCAACTACCTGTATTAGTCCCAAACTGATCAAAAATCTACATGAATTCTATATCTGGCATTTGTCTGAAATTGCTCCATATTCACCTTACTTGTTGGTGCTACCTCCTTCTCAAACAGCAAGGAAAACTTCTTTGAAGTCTCATTCTTTCTTTTTTTGCTCAAAATTCTTTAAAGCATAAACCATTACTTCTTTTGATGAATACGTTTATTTTAGAATAAGCTTATTTCTTGTATTTCATCATAAATTTTGGCTCTATGTTCTTTAAAATAAATGAATCTGGCTATCTATGTTATTTATTGTACTATTTTCTAAATGGCATATAAACTTTATAAGTTACTGCATATAAAAGAATTTTTTTAACATCCAAATTGATAAACAGGAAATATTTTTAACATTATATATCCTAAAATAAGTCACATATAGGCATTTTTTTATGTTTCCAGTTATATTTTTTGATAGAAGCTTGACACTGAAGCTTCATATTGATGGATAGTACATGATAATAGTTTTCATTCAAGATAACAAAAGTATGCTCCAAGTTAGTAATGCAGTTTGGCCTAGAAATTCTGATTTTATGTGATAGATTCGTATAAAAATTAAATGTCTTTCCTACAAATCAGCAATAGCTTATTTGAAAATGCAACATTCAATAAACTAGCCATAAAAGCCATAAAAAGAACAGGACTTCTAGAAGTAAAACTAATATCAAGTAGGCAAGACCTTTATAGAGAAAATTTTATAAAACATTTTTGAATGGTACAAATGAGAACCTAAACAATTATATATATTATGTTTATAAATGAGAAGATTCAATACTATAGAGTATATTTTCTCAAATATATCTTTAAAGTCCTTATATTCCAATCAATTTCAAATAGAATCCTATTTTTTTTAATTTGACTTTACAATGTTATGAAAACATACAGATTCAAAGCAATGAAAGTGATTTTGGAATAAGATCTGTAAAATTATAAAATATCAATTTTATTTTAAATCTGCAGTGATTAAGTCAACCAGTAATATTGGTGTCAAAATAGACAAACCATTTTATGGAGAGTTGAAGAACAAATCCACTAATATACAGAAATTAGATATAGAGGCTATTCAGAGACATAGGTAAACTATTTAATAAATGGTAGTATGAAAAACAAGCTTTTGAAAAAAAATGTTTTAAATTCTACTTCAACTTACACACAAACCAAAGTCTGGAGAATTATATGCTTAAATAAAAAAGAAAGCTGCTTTAAAACATTTATAAATACATACATATATACATATCCACACCATATATATGTATGTATGATCACAAATGGGAAGCTACTTATGTATATCAGATTTTTAAATTGAATACAATATGGGAAAATGTATACAGAAGCAAGATACATAAAGGGAAATATTTTCTACATTAAAGTTAAAAACTGACTTTTTATACAAAATCACAATATATATGTCTTATAAAAGACACATAGTTCATCTACAGTGGTCAAAAAATACAACCAGGCAATTCATAGACAAAGGAAATCATATAGAGAATAAATATTAGAAGAAAATGTTTAAACACACAAAGGGAGAAAATTGAGAAAAAATGGAATACGGTTTCGTATCTATTAGCTCAGCACATATTAGAAGTCTGACAACATTAAATGTTGACAAGGAGGTATAGTATGGGGAACCCTCTGAAACTACATGAGGGGAATATAAATTTTACTTTATTCAAGTGATTTGGCAATATCTATTAAAGTCAAACATCTACTTTGTTTGAATTCAGAATTGTTTTACCCTGTGCAAGATAGTTCACTTTTCTTTTGTAGAAATAAGTATGGAGGCAGACAGTCCAAGAAGGCCACATGGTCATTTGGCCCTCAGCTTCCTTTTACTGTTGGCATGGCACACACACAATAAAAGTAGAAAAACGTGCATGGTAATGACGTTTATGAACATTAACAAAGGGAAGGAGAAGGAATGGAAAAGTTCCAAGCAGGAACTTAACACTATCTTTCATGTTATATTTCTTTTTTTTTTTTAAACAACTTTATTATTTTTTTTTATTTATTTATGATAGGCACACAGTGAGAGAGAGAGGCAGAGACATAGGCAGAGGGAGAAGCAGGCTCCATGCACCGGGAGCCCGACGTGGGATTCGATCCCCGGTCTCCAGGATCGCGCCCTGGGCCAAAGGCAGGCGCTAAACCGAGGCGCCACCCAGGGATCCCCTCATGTTACATTTCTTAAGGAAAAAAAAAGGGGGACAAATGATTATGTTGTAATGAAGTTGAGTAGGTTGTTGATGGGGTGTTTGTTACATTAATCTCTGTAATTTTCTCTACTTTAAATATATTTATGAGAAAATATATTTTAGAGGTGCCTGCATGCCTCAGATGGGTAAGCCTCTGACTCTTGGTCTCAGCTCAGGTCTTGATCTCATGGTGGTGAGTTCAAGCCCCATGTTTGGCTCCTTGCTGGGTGTGGAGCCTCCTTTAAAAAGAAAAAAAAAAAGGAAAAACAAAGAAAGAGAATATATTTTAGTCCATAGAAAACTGAAACTAATAATAACATACGGGGTAAACATTTTCATTCAGTATAGCTGCTCACATCTGAGAGCCAGTCTATGGGTAGGAGGTTCCTCAGCCCCAGAATCCTGTTGGTTGGCAAGACTGTCCTCCCACCCACACTGAGAAGGGTGCGCTCTCTACATCCCTACAGCTGGGCACAGTAAAGGGGCCTGTGTTGGTGACACGAGAGAAAAGCCACCACAAGTGCACTCTCTCTCTCTGTCTCTGTGAGGTAGTTAGCACAGTTGCAAAGCCACATTCTTGAAGCAGAAGTGGGGACGGAGCAAAGTGAGACTGCGCTGAGCCTGAGGGCGATGGCAGCTGTTCCATCTTTGGGTTGTACTTTAGGATTTGCTGCTAGGAGCTTTGCCTTAAGCATAATTGTCAAGCCCTCTTACTCATCTTTATTTTTTTTTAATTTTTATTTATTTATGATAGTCACAGAGAGAGAGAGAGAGAGAGAGAGAGAGAGAGGCAGAGACACAGGCAGAGGGAGAAGCAGGCTCCATGCACCGGGAGCCCGACGTGGGACTCGATCCCGGGTCTCCAGGATTGCGCCCTGGGCCAAAGGCAGGCGCCAAACCGCTGCGCCACCCAGGGATCCCCTTACTCATCTTTAAAACAACCCAATATCTGTTTCATCTTCCCCCCCCACCCCGTTCTATAAACCAGACTCCACTTTTGTTGGGGAAGGGTTGACATAGAAATACAATAAATCCAATGAAAATTCTAAGGAATGGCTTGAAACAGTATGTAAACCACCAACAGAGCTGGAATATGGGAGAAGAACACAAAGAATCCAAAGTAGTAAAAGACAATTGAGGAGTGCTTTTGGGGCTCATGCTCATTTATTTATGGGGCTGGGGAGCACAATATAATGGGAAAGCAAGGACTTTGAAAACATAATGACTTGAATCCTAGGTATCTCTGACTCAACCTGTTCTCAAGGTACGAGGCTTCTCATACACTTCAAATGGGCATGGAAGACATTATGATGAAAACAGTAGCTCTCATTCACGGATAACATGATTCTTCGTTTCCTCCACATTGTGGAGAACATTCCAGTATGCAAAGGGGCAAGAGCATACATGTGTGTGTGCATGTGTGTGTGTGTGTTCTCTGTTGGCTCAATGAGATAGGTTATTACCACTATTTGATTGAGACTATACCTAGATCAGGTTGACTTAAAAATAAACAGCTATACATACTTGCAAAATTAATAGAAATTTATTGCTTCATGCCTAGGTATATTTTGTAATATATTCCACTCAATTAAGACAGCTCTCCTTACAACAAGTTTCCATTAATCCTATAGTGACTCATAGGTGTTTTTGCTGTTATATATTGATATTTTATGTTTCAATGTCCTTTTAAAATTTCCAGATTTTATGAAGGAAGGAAATAAAATATGGAATAAAAAGAACCTAATGCAAAATCTGCTACCTGTGTGACCTTGAGAGAGATACTAGATCTCCCTGAATTTCAGTTTTGTCATCTGTTAAAAAAAAAAAAAAAAAAAGGATTAGATGAAAGGAACACAAATATCCCTTCCAACATTAAAATTCTGGCTCTATGAATACAGATTGATTTTTTTTTTGGCCATGGGAAGTATTGAAATAAATATTTCTATCATTATCAACCTAATAAAATTTCTCATTTCTAAGATTTGCGAGTAATATTCAAGAAGAAAATAAAAAGCCACAAAATTAGGGCCCTGAAATTTATGGCGAAATGATTGGACACCCAGAATTGACTTTTTATAACTGTCATTCTCCAAATACTTTTTATAAGAAATATGTTTAGGAAATATTTTGTGAATATAATTTAAGAAGAGATATGAAAAGAATTACTCATTTCCACACTACTTTATATGTGAGTATTTTGGTGGCAAATCAGACTTAATTTAATTATTTTAGGTGTCTACAGATATGTAAAATATTATCTTTACCAGGAAGTTTCCATTAATAACCCTATTTAGACCTTTGTAATGAAAATTAGTCCATAGACTCTGGCAGGGGTGGGGGGGAACTGTACAATTGAACTAATTTCGTTGTAATACCTGTCTGGCATTGTGATATAAAAATGATTTAAGATTTTGCTATACGGGAAGAATGAACTAAGTTTTATTAAATACCTTCATTATAACAGAGACTCTTCCAAGGGCACGGGCATCGTATGCATTATTCTAGTTTTCTCTTTCACATATTGTGTGTGGCATCTATGATGCCTGTTTTACAGACTAGAAAGCTGAGGTTCTGAGTACATAATTGAGGAATATTTGAAATAGATTTTCAAGATGACAACATGCATTGTTATTTAATTTTAACACTGCCTCCCTGTCACTGCTCAGAATAATGAAATTTACAGCAGTTATATCATCTGCACAAGGTTACTGAATCTGTAAACAACAGAAGAGAGTAGAAAGCAAATTCTGTTTATATTCCAAATCTTGCCCATTTTTACTCCACCATGCTTTAAAATTATTGACTTTCTATTTTCCCCTTACATCTCCGTGTTTCACAAGACTGGTGAATAGAAGGGATGAGTAAACCATTACAGGCACACATGTTTGTATGTATGTATACATGCATTTTTGTAGGTATTAAGAGAATTGGAGGAATTCCATTGTAAGAAGTATAAGGTAAGTTTCTTGCCATTAAAGAACCTAGGAGAGTATTCATGCAATTTTGCAAAATGCAAGAGGGTGACGATATGACACAAATGAGCAACCCACACTACAGGAGCATCAGAACCTGATTGGTTTACTGTAGATACACCTATAAGGAGCCTAGAGCTCGACTAGTCAGCAGTCTTTACTGAATCACACACTATTTGGACACTGTTCTAATTTGGACACTGTTCTAAAAAAGCAAAAAGGTGGGGCACCTGTGGAGCTCAGTGGGTGAACATCAGCCTTTGGCTCAGGGTGTGATCCCGGGTCCTGGGATCGAATCCCACATCGGGCTCCCTGCATGGAGCCTGCTCCTCCTTCTGCCTGTGTCTCTGCCTCTCTCTGTGTGTTTCTCATGAACAAATAAAATATTTTAAAATAATAATAATAATTAAAATAATAAAAAAATAAAAGAGAAAAAAAGGCTATGAATGAGAGACAAATTTAAGATCAGCTTAGCCACTGAATATTAGTTGTTAAGGAAATAATATATGACACAGGGCAAAAGCCCATAACAGGAGTCAGAGAACCGATGATGCACATCTGGTAAACAGTTCAGAAGGAGGGTAACTCCAAGAATCGTTGACTTGGACAATTCCAGAGAAGGAGAGAGAGAGAGAGAGAGAGAGAGAGAGAGAGAGAGAGAGAGTTTGAGAATGGAAGCCAAGGGCACATTGTAACTGGTTCAGAATCAAAGATGCCAAATTCCTGCTTCCCCCTGTGAAGGATGGTGGCACAGAAACTAAGATCAGATTGTCCGAAGCCCACCTAAGGGCCAAGGGTTTGGAGCTCATAAGGAAGCCAGGAGCTCATAAGGAAGCAGGATCATCTTTAAAGAGTAGTTTTTAAGGATCTTATTGGAGTTCATATATTTTGTTGGCCCCATTCAGCAATTTAAAAATTGTTAGCTGAGGAGAACACAGCAGGGGACATTATGAACATTTTGTAACAGAAGAAACACATAAGTGGTCTTGCCTTATATCCCGAAGGGTATTGTAGTAAACTATCTTCTAGGAATGGGGCAGCATAGGTGCAGGTAAAATTCGTTCCTGATAACCCCACAAATATGGTGCAACCAGAGACCAAAACCTACATGCATGGGTGACATCATCTACTCTGTAAGTGTGTGTAGGTATACTTTGCAAAAAGTGTTATGAAATTTTTCAATGTAATAGCCTTTAAAGAGACATGTTTTCTCCAGTTCTCCTTGGACTTCTCTCTCCAACCCCCCTTCTATACATTTATATCCATCTGTCTATATCATGCAAATACATTGCTCAGTAGGAGAAACATATATTTCAATTCCTTCCTTTTATTTTTCCTACTAGGCAATGTATTTGAGTTAGCAACTCAGTGTAGACTATAAAATATTGCCTTCAATAGTATGTAGGGGAAGAAGGCCTGAGAACGTAGTTGGTCAATATCAGGAAATCAATAATTCACTTAGGAAATAAAACTCAAGCATTAAAATTCCAGAAGAATTGGATACTGCACAAAGATTAGATTTTATTTTCAAATTTTTGCACCTGAAGAGGCTATAACATGCAACAACCTTTATATTGGAAATTGAAATCATAAACCCAGAAAGAATCTGAACATTTTGGGGCAATGTTTGCTTCCATAATAAGGAATACATCTTTGGGGGTCTGGGTGGCTCAGTTGGTTATGCATCTAACTCTTTCTTTTTTTTTTTTAAGATTTTATTTATTTATTCATGAGAGACAGAGAGAGAGAGAGAGAGAGGCAGAGTCAAGCATCTAACTCTTAATTTCAGCTCAGGTCATGATCTGAGAGTTATGAGCTAGAGCCCTGCTTCCAGCTCCACAGTGGATATGGGGCCTGCTTAAGATTCTCACCCCCTCTCCCTCTGCCCTACACCCCAGCATGCTGCCCCCTACTTCATTTCTGTGCACACCCACTCTCTCTCGCTCTCTCTTACAAAAAGAAAATACATCTTTGTGGCCTATTAAAGTCATTCAAATCTAAATGTCTTCATTTATATACATTCTTCTTTCTAAAAAAAATTTCAGAAAGAACTCTGATAAGCTAAATAATCCTTTATAAAGGCTTAGTATAGTATGAACATTGTAGTTGAAATACTTAGAAATATTCGGAAATAGGTATGGTATATGTCAACTGCGTCTGTTCAATCTGGAATAAATAAATATTTGCATATATACACATGTATGTAAATAACATATACACACACAAACAAAAATATCATTTCTGAAATGGCATACATTAACAAGTAAGATGCCATTGAAAAAAATGATAAGTTTTCCCAGGCGAGATTCTGTCAAAAACAAATAATGAGGGCAATGTAGACAGAGAACACAAAACATCGGCAACCTCACAAACCGTCCTATTTGAAGTTTATAATATTCCATACATGTGTAATCTTCTCTCCATCAAGCTTTCAAACACATTGTACCTTGAGCTCATCATGACCATTGTATGTCTGGCAATATTTATAAAGATTTGTGGCCCTTGGATGAATATTAGAGGTGGTTCATTTTCTGTATAAATTAAAAAAAGAAAAGGGAGGAGTGAACTAACAGATATATTTTATACAAGGCATTTAATAATTGAGGGTGTTATAATTAACCCTAAATTTTGGGGTTCAGATATGTTGAGTCCATGTTCAGGTTCAGATATGTTGAGTCAATGTTCAAGGTCTCCATGCCAATAAGAGGCTGAATTATTATTAACCCTTAAGTTCTTGGCCTACTTACAAATTTTTTCCCCCATGTATTACATTACCTACCACTTATAGGCCTAACATGACATAACAGACTTTTGAAAATTCTGATTTCAAAATCATAAATGTCCATTCTAGGGGGGAAAATGGAAAACAAAGAATCCTGATATAAACTAAACAAATACTACCAATATATCTACTACTTGTTATATGTAGTTTCTCCTCTACCATTTCTATGCATATTCTTATTTACTTTTACTAACTTCGAATCATTCTATGTATATCTATTTAAAATATACTTTCTGCCTTTGGGGGACATTTTCACATGCCAATAATATCTTACCTGCCTCATTATTTTAATGGGCTCATAAAAAGATTTATTTATTGAACTAATTATCTATTGTTGGATATTTGTCATTCCTTTTATTATCAACAGTGCTATGATGTACATGCTTTCAGCTACTCTGTGTGCATATCTCTAATTAGTTTCTTGTAATAAATTCACAGAAAGACATTTGTTCATTTGAAAAGATATATATTCCTCAATTTACTGATGTGTTGCTAAATCACCCCCCCACACACAAAGTTTTTACGTATTTGATTCTTAAAACTAGGATATGAAAGCAGCCATGTCCTCATGCATATTATTGCTAAAACTAGATTAAAAAAAAAACTTTACATAAAAGAAAATCTTTGTCAGTCTTAGGCGAAAAAACACTATTTCAGAGATTTAATTGCCATTTCTTTGATTATTGGTGTTTTGGGAATGCTTTCATTGGCCTGCTGTTTTTCTGTAGATCTTCCTTTATAATAGATTAATTTATTTGTGTCTATTTATCTACTGGGGTTTATTAAGGTTTTCAGCTGTTTTTGTTTGTTTGTTTGTTTTTGTTGTTTGTTTGTTTGTTTGTTTTAAAGAGCTTTCATATATGAAAAACCTTTTCCGTGTATGTTTGCCTCCCCCTCCAGTTTTGGCCTTTTATCTTTATAATTAATTTTATAATCAGATGATTTATATTTAATGCAATCAAACTTGCAGATACTTTGAACTCTTCATGTATGTTTGGAAAAAGCTTCATGAGAATTTGATTAAACATCTCAATATATTTATGCATTTTCTAGATCTTTAATGTTTGTGTTTTTATATTTAAATATTTAGTAGAGATTTCCTTTGTCCTAATGAGAATTTCTTCTTCCCCCTGCCCCTCCCCCCATATGTTTCAGCAATGTTCCTAATTGTCAAGGCTGGTTGAATGTTCACCATACAGTATTTTGTTTATCTTACGTTTATTTTATATCACTTGTGGTAAGAAGCCTGTGACTCAGTTATGCTTATGTATGTTTTTCTCTTATACACAATCAGTAAGTAATCTGTCTTAGGTCTTCCTTAAATGAGAGAAAGAACTCAGGTTAAAAAGGAACAAATTAAGCTAATGTTAGTAGTCTTAATATGATGTACACTTGCTGTGTACGTTCAATGAAATAGGCCTGTTCTAAACTCAGCGCACATGCTAATGCAGGTTCCTAAATGTTCTGATGAGGTAAATGGCATTGATGTTTTGATTTATAGATTAAATAGCAACAGATGAGGGGAAAAGATAGAAACTGAAAGAATTAAGATTCAAACCCAGGCAGGCTGACTCTAGTGAGTAGGCTATTAATCATTGCACTAGATTTGCCCGTAAGTAAAGAAAAAAAGGAGAAAGGGAGACGACTACAAGGGGCATAAACTCCATGAGTTCACAGAAACAGAACATGCCTGTTCAGTTACGTTTTGTTTTATGTTTTTTTCCTTTTACAGAGTTTAAAAACCAAACACAAGAAGGGATTAACATGAAAAATGGAAGCATGTTTACCAGTAAGTGTGGCCAAAGGTAATTCTCCAAAATAGGCAAGAATTGTAAAGTATTGGTGGTGTTATTCCTCCCAAGGTGCATAAATGTATAATGATTGGGGCGATATTAAATTAAATTCTTTCCCTAAAGATCGCAATAGATATTTCAATGCATCGGCGCCAGATGGACAGTAATGAGAGAGGGGCTAACCACAGTCTCACCAGTGGTTCCCAAGCAAATTTCTATTTTACAACAAGAATATTCCGATTTACTTTTACTACAAACTATAAGCTGTAACATAGAAAAGAAAGTAATCTAAATTTCTCAGATTGAGAAGTTTATATATATATATATGCATATATATTTGTATCAAACAACATAAACACACACTTTTATGTCTACGTGGGTGTGTGTCTATATGTGTGTATATGTATATTTATATATATGCACACAACATCCATACCACACATACATGATGCATACATGCATAGTTTATTTTTAAAAATTCAAAGTATTATTGATAAACAACTAGTGAAAGGATGTTTCTACTTCACCATTGCCTTTGAGTACCTAAATAATTTCCTAAAGAGAAGAAACTTCTCTGTGGCAAAGCAATTCAAGACAAAAAAAAAAAAAAAAAAAAAAAAGCAAAGAAAATACAAGAGTGTAAGATTAAGATTTTCAAGGTAGGAATAAAAAAAGGGGTTCAGGAGGAAGGTAGGCAAGTGAAATTTTGCTATGCCTTACTGCTTAGGGTGGCAACTCACTGAATTAATTGTGCTGTTTATTCAATTTATTTCTAATTTATCATTTTAGTTTACAAATCCCTAGTGGTATCGGATCAACTTTCAGTTCCATATACACATGCTAGTAAAATAGGGGAGCCACTTAAAGCATCTAGCTTTACATTCCGGGATGTAGGCACCATCCAAAGGTTTTCCATTGCCTCGTGGTGGGAAAGTACATACAATTTTCTAAAAGATTTTCACTTTGCTTCCCTCCAGGTACTGAAAGATACAAAAGCTATTTGCAGAAGGATTCAGAGTATCTGAGCTCTTTAGGTATTTTCCTTTCTGTGGTTTGTTTTAAATTCAGGTCAGAAAAGCTAGTGTAATATTGGAATTGAAAAGAGCCACAGTGTTTTGACACTGTATATCTTGGCATAAACCTTGCCTCACTCACGGTACAAGATGTCATGAAGCTCAACTCAGCATCACGTAAAATCAAATGGGTTAAAGGAGTTCAAGCAGCGAACATCCAGGTGTCTCTGGTGTCCAGCATCTAGTCATGCAACAAGCTTGTGACAAAATACCATCATGCCAATGTTTATTCAATATTTATTGTGAACCCACTCTACAGCAAGGATGGTGTCAAGGATGCAGAAATTAATAAAACATGCTTCTTATTCTTGAGAAGGAAATCATCATATAGCTAGCATTTACTGAAAAAAAATCCAATGCTAACCTGAGTACTATATATATATATATATTTTAATCCTTACCTGAACTTCATGAATTTTACTACATTATTATTTTATGGAGGTAGAAAGATGCACAAACTCTTGATTAAGTTATATGAGGCACTTAAACAGCAAGCAACTGATAAGTATTTGGAACAGATCTGCCTTAACCCTTTGAGTTAGAGCATTGCCTCTCCATCCACCGAAGGAGACAACCCAACAGTGCAAGAAGTCAACACCTTTGACTTCTTTGCATAACTGTATACAAATTACCACATGATAGTCAAAAGGAGGGAAGTAATTCTGTCTGTAGATTGCTTTTTGTGCACAGAGTGGTATTTTAGCTGGACCTTGGACCTTGAAGTTAGAACCCTGTTTTTACCAGCTAGAGGGCAAGGAAGCTGTATATTCCAGGACAAGGGAGCAGCTTGTAAAAAAAGCGTGACATATTATGGAATCACAATAAAGTTCTGTTTATAGGACAGGGGAAAAAATGAGGAGCATACTAGAAATACAGATGCGGCCAGGATGTGAAGGGCTTTGCCATTAAAAAAAAAAAAAATGGACCTGGAGCACCTGGGTGGTTCAGTCAGTTAAGCATTGGACTCTTGATTGGGGTGCAGGTTTTGATCTTAGGGTCATGAGTTCAAGTCCCACATTGAGCACTGTGCTGAGCCTGGAGCCTGCTTGAGATTCTCTCTCTCCTGTCCCTCTGCCCCTCCACATCCTCCATTTGCTGGCTTGCTCTCTCTCAAAACAACAACAACAACAACAACAAAAACAAAAACAAAAACAAACAAAAAGAAAGAAAGAAGAAAAAAGAACAATGGACTTTTTTTTAAATATAGGAAATGAGAGAGTTGAGGTGTTTTTAATATTGGAGGAAAATAAACATATCTGCATTTATTAACACTTTATTTAAAAAAATATTTTTAAACATGCGACAGGCATTTCCCCTATAATGCTTTACATTTATTTGTAAAGATCCTGGCATCGTTGATTTCCATGCAATAAAATAAAGGAGGTTGTGGGAGGGGAGAAGGTTTGAGATTAAATTCTTCAAACTAAAGATCTCACGAAAGGGCAGAAGGAAATCAGAGAGACAATCCTAGTTTCATGGGTATTAAACAGTTTAATTCGGAACTACTTCACAAATATAGCACTTTACTTGCAAAAAAAGACAGGTTTCTTTTGTGGAATTCAGTGTGGTCATGTCTTTATACCTTCTGAGTTTCAAGTAAGAGATTAGAAGTAGAACATTATTTTTAGGGCAAAAGGTAACATCACAGAAACAGGTGGTTAGAGATCATTGTGCTTTTTTTTCCTTTCTTTTTCAGTATTTTTAAAAAAGGTGTATATAATTTTCTACTTTTTTTGTATACAAAGGAGGAAACTGGGGGGAGAGGAAGGAGTCCTGCTATTTATAGTCTGTACATTTTCCCTTTTACAATGAAGCCACCTATCCTGGAGATGAGGCCTGATGGTCCAAAGCGCTGTCCTGAGTACTTCATTCGTCCTAACTTTTCTATCTTACTCAAAACACGGTGCTGGTGACACATTAAACTCTAACTTCTTTTTACAGCTTTGTATCTCATGGTACTCAAAGTGAACTTCTTTTGGTTTTTGTTCTTCCGATAATATATTTTCTCATTTATTTTAAAAACACTACTGTTTCAAACACTGTCTGCTACAATTCATGTGCTCTAATTCCAGCGTATACTTGGACTTCCATAATCAGGTCCCTAACATTTGGAATGACATTATAAATGGTTTCATAAAGAAAATAGGCAAATGCCAAAGAATCCCACCCCATATACTTGTAGGATATTACATACTGGTTAAGGGAGAAGAAAACACATGTAGGGATCTCTCTGTCTGTATATGGTGTATCTTTTGTGGATTGCTCCGTGAGGTATATACTGGAACCGGAGATTGTGTTTACTGTGTGAAAAAAAAAATCAAATAAAAGCAGGTGCCATTTTACATTTTTGCAGTTCCCTTCCACTTGTTTATTCAACATCTATGAAAAAATAAACATCCCAAACAAATATTGTAACATACAGCAACATGGACTCATGGTAAAATTCCTTGAGATACGATATATAATGAGAGGGTCAGTTTCTGGTTCCACATGCCTACTCTTATTCCTCAATAATCACTGACCTTGAATTTTTGAATATTTCCAGAAATAGTCTATGCATCCAGTTTATAAATATGATTAAGGATATCTACTGAGTGCCTTTTAAAATGTGTGCCTGGGAACACAGTACCTGAGTGGTTCTGCAACTCTCTGTATTCGCTTAATAATCTTAGTAATTGTCTCATGTCAGTATAAAATTCAACTCATTTTTAGTGGCTTTATAAATTATGTAAAACTTTATTCCTCTTGAAATCTATTTTGGTATAGGATAAAATAAATAGCCATTTATATCGCTTTCTCAGGAAGAATACCGAGTCTGATGATGGATATATGTAAATATTTACAGACATAACTATCTATCCTTAATATATTAAGAACTTATAACAATATATTCTTATTTCAGTATAATATTCTTGAATACAATTAAACTTAATAAATGTCCTGTAAACATTACTGTCAATGACCATAATTTTCTTTTTCTTTTTTTTTTTTTTTTTTTGCTTTTGACATATAATAAAGACAATAAACTACATTAAAGGAGGGGCTGGGTGGATCAGTTGGTTAAGTATCTGCCTTCAGTTCAGGTCATGACCTCAGGGTCCTGGGATCGAGCCTTGCATCGTGGTCCCTGCTCAGTGAGGGGTCTGCTTCTTCCCTTCCCTGTGCCCCTTCCCATGCTTGTGTGCTTCTCTCTTTCTCTCCTTCTCAAATAAATAAATAAAATCTGTTAAAATTGATTTATTTACATTGAATCATCTTTGTATTTCTGTAATGAATGTCACAAGGACATCTGTTTCTCTTCCCTATGATACTGAATTATATTTGTTTATATTTATTTTAAATTTTACATGATTATCCATAGATGTGTTTGTTTAATTCTATTTATGTTCTATGTATGATCTTCATGACAGGTTTTACATGAATTATAACCTAGAATACAACTATTTTGGGAACTTTGTGTTTTTAATTTTTTTTCACTATACTCAGGGCATATTTAGAATTATTAATTTTTTAAAGGGTTGGTAGTATTTGTAAAATTATATGGACATATATTTGTGGGAATATTTATTATTGACTTTTAGTTTTATTGGAGTGTGATTACTAAATATTTCTGGGAATTAACTTTGTTTTAGACTTTTTTTAATTTGTTGCTTAATATATAGAAGTGATTTTTATGATAACTACATGCACACATGAAAAAAATGACAGTCTTTGCTTATAGGAAAACATTATGTTCCTAGATATATCTTTATCTATTTTTGGTCAATTTGATCATTACCTGAAAGAAATTAATTAAGTCATATGATAAATATTGTGTTTCTATTATCCTTGTATTGCTATAGTTTATTTGTTGATTTATAAACCCTGACCTATATAATGCAGTGCATGCACATTAGTTATTGTGAGGCCTTCATGGGTAATTATACCATTTTTATACAATGATACAATTATTCTATCCAGTTACACAAAATATTTTTCTTTATTTCAGATGTCTGATAATTTTATGCAATGGGCTTAATAAACTGTCCTTTGTTACCTTTTTTGTGTAATAAAAGTACTGTTTCAAACTTCTATGTCAATCGTTTAACTTTCAATATTTTCTTAAATTACCTATTTCAGTATATTTTGTCTTTATTTCCATAGTATTTTATTTTTTAGCTCCACAACTCATTATTTTGCCCTAGCCCACTGAGATCAGTATTATATAGTAGCTTTCATTGCAAACTATCTCTTCTATGCCTCCCCAACTGACCTATTTCATGCAAATATATCAAGTCTATTTGATTTAACGTTAGCCCTAGTTTCTTTCTCCGTTTCTCAAGTTTTTTGTTTGTTTGTTTGTTTTTTGTTTTTTGTTTTTCATTATTGCTGCAGTACGGTTAGGGAAGCTCCCACAACCAGCGCATGTCATTTTTACATTTCTTTAAAAGTAATGGAGGAAATCCTTCATTCAATGTAAATTCATGTCGTAAAGTTAAATAATTTTATTTGAGTGTATTGAGTTTAGATACTGTTACGACATGCTATAAGAGACGTTTACAAGACTTTGGAAATATAGAGTAAGTACTTAGGAAAAACATTTTTGTACATACAGAGGCAAAAATAACACTGAGAAGACAAGCTTAAGAATCCAAATGGAGAAAAAAACTTCCTGAGAAACTCCTTCCATGGAAAAGAAATGGTCGACAGACAGATGTTCAAGATATAATTGATCAGCCAATATTCATGTATAAAATACCTATGATGTTACAGGTTATAAGATATAAGCCTTAAGCAGATAATAGTAATAGAAACGTGTATATATATATATATATATATATATATATATGCTGTAGATTAAAATTTAGTGTCTTTCTGAGGCCCATCACAGTCTCTATTTCTATGGAAGATAAAGGACAAAAAAATAGTTTCACTGCAGAAAAACTCAAAATACTCAATAATAATCATGACTTAATTTAAAAAAATAGAGACTTGCTTGGATCCCTTTATCCTTATAAACAAAAATAATTATAAAAATTATAACTTACTACATTATCATCAAGGCTCTATAGAGATGAAGTTTTAAACATCCAAACTGGGAAAGGTTTGAGTCTAAATGTTTTATGGGACAACAAATATAAAGCAGGACTTTCCTGGGTAACTTAGGAGGTATTGTCACCTAATCCTAAGGGACTTGTCAAAATGAGTGAATCATTAGTGAAACAAGTATATCAGGTGGTACCAATTTGATTTTACTCACGATTAATATCAAGCATTGATTTTAACTATATACCCAGCTTTCTTGCTTGTAATCCAAGTTTCTGTTACCTCTTGCTTCAAAGTAGGCTTTCCTGCCACAAATAGAATGTGTGTTTATCTAAGTGACACTTCTTTCCAACCCACCACACAAGTTTATTTGTCAGTGTAAATAAGTGATTTGCTTTGTCTGACACACAATTCGTCTATTTAGGGTTTTGGGTAGCTGGATCAATTTCTTAATTGCTTCTGGAGGATTGATGCAACTTAGATGCCAAACATGAATATATGAGGCCAGAGAACTTGGCATCTTCAGGGAACAATGAGTAGAGCTATAATGCTGGCTCAAAGCCAATGAAGTTCAATCTTGACATCAGTGATCCACATTTCCTAAGGAGTAATTCCCATCATTGAAGCTAGAGGGTACTAAGCAATGTTTCTTCATCTCCATGGAGTATTAACTGAGAAATTACACTCCAGGCTTCAAACCAGCCCTGGTGTTCCTCACTGTCTCTGCACAAAATGCCATTGGTAAAACACCATTTTTCTGTAGCTCCTCCCACCCAGATGATGGTCTCCGAAAATCTAATGGAATCTCTTTATTTCTCTTTATTTTCTCAGTTCTCTATTCACTGTACATATTATCTGAACTCGTTCTTCTCTCGTTCATCTATGAAAGGTGAGTAAGTCAATAAACCCAGAGGTTTAGGCATTCTTCTTTTTCATTGCATTCTTGGTGGTTCTTATCCCCAGCAAGACACATTAAGTGACAGACAGTGATGGCAGAGGTAATAAGGAGATCTTGATTCTAAACCAAAGTAAACAGGCTGTCATAAAAATATGGAATTGAATAGATGACAAACTAAATTCTCTCTCTGAAAGCAATTATTTCTGAACCTCAGATCTAATAATCTGCAATTCAGAAGGCTGAGGGAAATGCTCATTCGTGGCTCAATCAATTTAACGCAGAAATCCACATGATGATGCAGATAGCAGCCAGGAGGAAAAAAAATGTTTCTTTGCTCTGAACAAATAACAGATATCTATTCTGTTATTGGCTCTCAATTTATTACAACAATAGTATATTATGCAATCATCTATATCGTCAAGCAATAGCTTCACTGACTAATACGACCATATTTTTGTACAGGAATAGAAAGGTAAATGAATGAGGAAAATAATGCTCCCCTTCAGGGAATAGTGGATGAGTCCCATTAAGGAGATATTTGGTAAAAGAATTTTAACTCTACATAATATTATGCCTTTTAAATAATACATTTAATTGGAGCAGTGGCTGACAACTAATGAATAGCTTTATCTATCTTTTTTTTTTAAAGACTATGAGAATGACACAGGAGAAATGAAAGCCAATATATAATAATTGTATTATACTATATAATAATTCTAAACGGAGACAGGTAAATATATTTTGAAGAGCTATCATGAAGCCAGAACTAAATATTTTATCCCTTTTAATCCTCAATCAGTGAGATGACTATTATTTCCATTTTAGCTTAAGGAAAAATTAAACTCCAAGTTACCAAATCACTTACCTAAGGTGACATGTGGAAAGTGGAAGAGTCAAGATTCAAAGACATATCAGCCACATTTCAAAGTGTAGACACGTTTGACTATATCTAACTGATGTGATAGGTTGAATCCAAAATATGCTTCCAATATCACCATAATTGACTATAGAATGTTGTCATCACAATACAGCTCTATCTACATGAATTTATTTATTAATAAAAGGGCATATGAAACATCTCCTTCCACCAAATACCACAAAATTAAAATAATTACATTTGTGTACTTCATTTAACAATTAAGCAATTAGTAGTAAATGTGCCAAGATTGTGCATATAGGTGAATATCTATTATTCCCATTTTTACTTTGACACCTTAAGAGTGAATTTAAATGATTAGAATGTAAAATCAGAAAAGTCCATAGCTAGAAAGCATTGAAGTTGTATAAAACATTGATTTTCTAGGTATATTGATACTTGGAGAAATAAGGTGACTTACTCAAGATTTGATAGAAGAAAGGAAAATTATTTTAAAAATTCATAATTATTGTTTGATATAAGGTAGATTTAAATTTTCTTAGATTCTAAAAAAATAATCCAGTGTTTAGCTAATGCGGAGAGTTAATTTTGGGTGACTCAAACATTGTTTAATTTATAATGATATATACCTTATAATAAAAAATTCCTCCTATAAATTGTCTCTTGTATTTCCTTCTGTTTAAATTTTAATTGCTCTAAGATATCTAGTACTTTTCCATTCATTATTCCTGTCATTGTATTATATTCTCTTTGGGATATAACTATAATTGGTGACTATAATATGGAATTACAGATTATATAACTACCATTTAGAATTAGAAAAAGAGTTCATTTTAAGTGTTTTGAAATGCAAAAGGCAAGATGTTTGGCCAATGGTTTATACTGCAAAGTACAGCTACCTATAAATACATAAGGTTTCAAGTTTGGTGAAGAATAAGTCCCATTTTGTGATAGATGTATACAAAACTACACACTGTTCACATAATTGAAAGGTGGCATTTATAGCTTAGGTAGATATATACATTCTACACTGGAGACATAGTGTTAAATTCTTCACATTTACCATTGAGGCAGAGAGCAGTCTGAATTATAGGGAAAATTGTATGGTTTTAGCTTTTCTCTAAAGACTAAACTTCATGTTTTGTTCTTCCTTAGAGAGTGAAGCTACCTACAGAGGAGGACAACACATAGTAATGTACTTACCACCCAACAAGTGTTCTTCTAAGCTTTCATGTATTTTAACTCATTTAAGCCTCCAAGCAATACTAAAGATTTTTTTTTTCATCACCTCACTTTATGGATAAATAAATGTAGTACCCAGAGGTTAACAAGCCTGGTTTTCTCTATAAATAATTGCACTATTATTTCTCTCAAACATTTTGAAATCACTAAATTTTAAATACCTCCACTTCAATCTTCCCTGAACACTGTTTGCAAACTGAAAAGTTACATATAACCTTCACATCGCCTAGCTGTTTAAACATGTTTTATAGATGAAGCTGAAACTGACAGCAGATGGTGGTTGGAGCAAATCCAATATTTTCCCTTTCTCCATCACATAATAGCAGTTTTTACTATCCTCTCCTCCCTCCACACATCTACCACATCAAAATAATTTTACAAGAACTTAACTAATGAAGCTACTTTTTACAAATATATACTTGGCGTATCTTTATACATACATATAAAACAGATTTAAGCCACATATTAAATAGTTGTTCAGCCATTTCTGTTCCATAATCTCATAATGTCTCCACTGCTTTTTCTCTTACCTTTGGCATCCCTACTATTTGAGCAATGATTTAAAATGTGGTCATTGATTATTAATGATTTGATTCTTTAAGGACTCTAAAGGTTACAAGAAGCATTGCCTCTTTATATCAGAAGAAAGGAAAAGGTTCTCAGCTAATTAGAGATTCTGTAAAGTTCAAATGATAAGGTAAAAAAGAGGCATTATTTTTTATCTAGCAGTATAAACACTATTTCCCAGCAAGCATGGTGCAAGGCATGATCACAGCAAATTTTGGTATCTCAAGGGGAGTAAAATATCCCTTTCAAGAAGGAAATGCTAAAAACAAACAAATAAACAAACAAACAAACAATAAAATAAATTTGGAAATGATGCTCTGAAATGGTTTTTACCAATCTGTAATCTGAAAATATGTTAATATATAAGCAAAAATGTTGGATAACCATTATATATAAAGAGAATTTTAAAACAAGACAAAAAAGAATGCAATTTTATTCTCTCATCAAATTTTAGATCTGTAATTTTCTAAAATTATGTATTTTAGTATATAGCAAAATGATGTTGCAGCTTGTAAAACAACCACCTAGTGATTGGATGCTAAGTGAAGTTTAAACTCGTGGTAAACAAAGAAAAAAAAGATGTTTTGATTTGAAATCTAAATAGAGATGCATGCCATTTCTTTCAGAAATGCCATAATATACATTTGATTCCCCACAAAATGAAAGAAATGTTTTATAAAATTTGGCTTATTTGGTTGTAAATTTGTTTTTTAAATCTGCTTAACAGAAGGTGCAACTGGATATATGAAGCACTATTTATTTTTTAAAGAATAGTTTTTTCACATAATCAGATGCAGAGCCCTTCTAAAAACTACTGTAGATTTTATGTAGAGCATATGAATAGAAGATATCACTGCAAATCAACAATCTGTACATTTGACTGTGTCTTCCAAATCTAAAGTCCTGAAGAGGATATTAACATTTTAAGTTGGAAAATGGGTAATGTTGAATTACTTATATATGGATTTTTTTTGCAGGGTGTATCAGTTAACCATTCCTTCCTAACAAAATCTCAACACCCCATAATTCATCCTTCATCCCTCCTACAGAAAGAACCAAACAGAGAAGGTCATGGGTAGAGAGAGGTTGGGAAAAAAAAAAATGTTTGTGATTAAAGCTACCACAAAGGATACATAAAGAATAAAATCAGGGTATTTTGGACAATGGATGGTATTGCCAAAAATCATCAAATTGTTGTGCATTTGTGATCACAAGAATAAATAGATTTGTATCAGGGAAATGAAAATCAAAACCACAATCAGATATCATCTCATACCCATCAGAATGGCTAAAGTCAAAAACAAGAGAAACAAGTGTTGGTGAGGATGTGGAGAAAAAGGAACCTGCATGCACTACTGGTAGGAATGCATATTGGTACAGCTACTGTAAAAATTAGTATGCAGGTTCCTCAAAAAATTAAAAATAGAATTATCATATAATCAAGTAATTCCACTACTGGGTATTTACCAAGAGTATACAAAGACACTAATCCAAAAAGATATACACAGCCCTATGTTTACTGCAGCATTGTTTACAATAGCCAAATTATGGAAGCCACCCAAGTGTCATCCATAGATGGATGGATAATGAAGATGTGGTGTATATGTACAAAAAATGGAATATTGGTCATAAAAAATGGAATCTTCCCATTTGGAACATCAATGGATCTAGAGGGTATAATGGGCTAAGTGAAATAAATCAGTCAGAGAAAGATAAATACCATAGGACTTCAGTCATATATGGAATTTAAGAAACAAAATAAACAAGAAAAAAAAGACACAAACCAAAAATCAGACTCTTACTCATAGAGAACTGACGGTGACCAGAGGAGAGGCGGGAGGGATGGGTGAAATAGGTGAATGAGGTTAAGAGCACACTTATTATGATGAGCACTGAGTAATATACGGAATTATTAGATCACAATATTGTACACTTGAAACTAATATAGCACTGTAGGTTAAGTATAACAGATTTAAGAAACAAAAGAGAATAAAGTAGATGTGGCAAGATGGCCAGAATTTAAAAATGTAAAAAAAAAAAATAAACGGATTTGATACAAAAGTAAATTTTGCCACAAAACTCACTCTTAATAAGTAATCACAAAGATATGAATACATTGCATTTAGCTGTTACACCTCCTTAAGCTCCTCTTGGTTGTGACAGTTTCAGACTCTTTTCTTTTTGATGACTGACAATTTTAAGGAGTACTCATCAGGTGTTTTATAGAACACCCTTCAATAAGCGATTTGTTTGATGCTTTTCTCCTGAACTCATGAAGGTCATAGATTTTTACGTAGAAGGTCTACCGAGGTGAAATGCCATTTTTATCATCCCATATGAAGGGTATGTGCTATCAACATGACTTAGCACATTTGATGTTAACCTTAATCATCTGGAATGGGTAATGTTTGTCAGGATTCTCCACCATAAAGTCACACATTTTACCCCTTATTTTTCTAGCTTAATAATGTTTTGATGTACCATGGTTTATATATTCATTCATTCAATGAAGGACAGCTTAGTGGTTTCTAGTTTTGGGAGATTATTAATAAAGCGGAGTTTTAAATAGTCATGTGCAAGGTTTTATAAGGATATTCGTTTTCAAATCAGCTGGATATATGCCTAAGTGCAGTATTACTGGATCATATAGTAAGACTATGCTTAACATTGTGAGAAGTTAATGGACTGCATTCCAAAGTGGCCGTACTTTCCCTGTCTTGGTGAACAATAGTTTTCATCATGGGGTACCAGGGTGGCTCATTGTGTTGAGCATCTGACCCTTGTTTGCAACTTACATCATGATCTCAGGGTCGTGAGATCAAGCCCCACATTGGGGTCCATGTTCGTTGTGGACTCTGGCTCAGATTCTCTCCCCCTCTCCCTTCCTCTCACACTCTTTTTCTCTCTCTGCCATAAATAAATAAATAAATAAATAAATACATACATACATAAATAAATAAATAAAATCTTTAAAAAAAGTAGGAACTCCTATTGTTCCATGTCTTCATTAGCAATTGCTGTTTTCAAGTTTGTCTTTTTAAAATATTCTAGCTGACATATCATGGTTCTGAATCTATATTTCACATAGTTCTTTGTAACACCTCTATAGTGTCATTTCCCACATTGTATAGTACGTGTTTATTGGCTCCACTACTAAATTAAGCAAGCCCCTATAGGGTAGGTTTTATATTTTATTCACCATAATCTCTCAGTTTCTAACACATGGTAGGCAATTTATTTTTTTAATGAAAGCAACATTGAGTGAAAGAAAAAAGAATTTTATCTAATGAATAACTTCAAATACATTTGAATATAATATATCTCATTTTCATTGGATCCAGTGCATCAGAACTGGACATCTGATCCCACATTAACGTCCTTTCTAAAAATATAGTCCTTTGAATTATGTTCCAATTTATTGGAGTCATCTATTGAAAAATTAATTTCCAAGCAAAAGTTAATTTTGTCTCATATGTTAAATTAATATAGAAATAAATGTTATTTACCCTTAAAAAAGGTGTTTACTTCTTCCTGCTAAGTACCAATAACAACTTTTTAAGACCGATAAACGTATTTGAACAATATTAACTTTCTTTTAGTATGTAACTGCTTAGCTAGACATTTTTTGTGGATCCAAAGAAAAATATTAACAATAAATATGTTGAGGGCAGTATATAAAATAATACATACCATGTTAATTTAAAAATGTAAATAAATTGATATACATTCAGTGAATCATTTACACTTCCCCATGTTAGACTATTTTCCCTGTATCAAGTTGATTGTAATATATAATTATTGTTTCATAGACCATGAAATGAAGACCAATGGAATTTAAGAAAGTTACATGATGTCACTTATCCCTTAAAGTGTCAGGCCAGGATTTAAAGTTGGTTTAAAAAGCAGGGTTTATTTTGTACTTCACACTGACTCACTCATCCAAATGTATTTTTGATCTTAACTGGTCTTATCCAGCTAGTTTTTTTTTATTAAACTACCAAATCTAAAGTCCCTCAAAGATATAGCTATGTGATCTTATCTCTCATTATTGAATCACCTTGCTCTTTTGTAGGGCACCTTACAGCAAAAATGTGATATAGATATCAAAATAAGTGATGATGCAGAGGAAAGCTAAAAAGAGCAAATTTGTCAGAATACACTATAATCATACAAGGTGATTCATTTCCTAATTTTCTTTTTACTTCAGATATAGCTGTAATGTCAATTTTTCTATAGTACCCTGAGGGATTCATAAGTTATTCTCAATGTCAATGCTTTACTTCCCACATAGTCTCCATTCTTTCAGAAATAAAATTAGAGAAAGCCAAAGAAAGTGACTCAAAGATTCTCAAATTTGTGCCATGTGAAAATTTATTCTCCAACCCATCTCCTGTCTCCCTTGCCAAGATTCTGGACTCTCATGTACTTTTTGCTGACTCTTTAGAATTTATATTCTTTTCTCCTACTCTTTCTGAGATAGGATGTGGATGAATGTCTACTTCCAACAGTAAATCAGTTGCTCTATGCACAAAGAACATTTGTTCTAGTAAATATTTTTCCTTGATTCCTCAGCAAAGTGTGAGCCAAGAACTAGTTAGGCTTATGAAATGACACAAGGTTGATGCCATAGGAATGTTTTATGTTGATTGAAAAAATGTGGGAGACTAAGTTTTCTTAGTGGATCAGTGGGAGAAATATAATCGATGTAGGTCCTATTGTTGTAACACAACTACCAATTTTCAAGCTGGTAGTCTAAACTTTTTTTTTTTTTTAATTAAAAGGAAAGTCTACACATTTTTTCACAATTTATATTACCTAGTGCCATGAGTTTGTTCACATATAGAATGTTGGGAAATTAACCTGGAATCATTCATTAAGCCTAGTTTGAGGGTAATATTAATATTATATAATTGTCATATTTTATATTAAAATATAAAAAGATTGTGACTTTTGAACTGTGGCCTCATTAGGGTAACTTTAGAATGGTGTCTATCTTTGTTTGTTTTTTATGGAGGAGGTAAGATGTTAAAAAAAAAATAAGTGACTCTGAGAAGAAAGGCTTTCTTCAGCCGATGCATATCAGGAAGCATGTAAAGAGTAACTGCCTCCCAATGAAGTGGGGTCAAGATTTGGATGTGATATGGGAAACTGCATAACTGTCCTACAGTTTCAGCTTAGGCTGGTTTTTCCTTTTAACCAAAATGTGTGGTTGTGGACCATTCTTGTAGTCATGATCCTTGATCAGAATCCTAATTACCATCAGAAATATATTTTCTGAGAACTATCTCTGCAAAACCTGCACTTAATCAGCTAAGTGGGATGAGGAAGGAAGTTAGAAGTTAGATAACAAAAAGAAAGAAAAGCAGAGGTAGAAAACAAAAGAAAGCCTGGAATCTTCGACATTTGTTACATCCTATGAATGTACCTGACACATTATTTTTACCCCAAGTCCATAGTTTATATCAAGGTTCAATCCTGGAATTGTACATTCTATGGGTTTAGACAAACGTCTAATGACATGTATCCACTATTATAGTATGATACATAATATTTTCATTGACTTGACATTTTTCTGTGTCCTGCGTATTCAAGCTTCTGTCTCCCCAAGCTTTGGCCACCACTGATCTTTTTAATGTTTTCAGTTTTTCCTTTTTCAGAAATATCGTATATAGTTGAAATCATAATAAATGTAGCCCAAATGTAGATGGGCTTCTTTCACTTAGTAATATAGATGTAAGTTTTTTCCCTGTCTTCCCACAGCTTTACAGCCCAATTCTTTTGAACGCTGAATAGTATTCCACTGTCTGGATGTACCACAGTTTATCTGTTCACCTTCTGAAGGACAACTTGGATGTTTCCAAGAGTTGGCAATTATGGACAACACTGCTATGAACATATGTGTGAATGTAAATTTTCAACTCTGTTGTGTAGATACCAAGGAGTGTGATTGCTGGGTTGCTTGGTAAGAATATACATAGTTTCATAAGAAATTGCAAGCCTGTCTTCTACAGCAGTTGTGGTAGTTTGCATTCCCACCAGCAATGGGAATGAGAGTTCCTGTCACTACAAATCTTCACAAACCTTCGATGCCTGCAGTGTTCCAATTTTGGTTATTCTCACAGGTTTGTAGTGGTGTCTTCTTGTTTTAATTTACATTTCTCTGATGAAATGTTATGTGAATTACCTTTTCATACCCCTACCGGTCATTTTTTATCTCCTTTGGTAAGGTGTTCTTGAGGAATTTGGTTCATATTTGAATTGACTTGTTTGCTTTCTTCTTGCATAATTTTAAGAATTCCTTGTATGTTTTGGATACAGGTCTTTATCAGACATGCCTTTTGCAAATATTTTCTCCAAGTCAGTGGCTTGTCTTCTACTCCTTTGTCAGTATCTTTCACAGAGAAATTTTTAACTTTGAAGAAATTCAATGTATTGGGGTGCCTGGGTGGCTTAGTTGGTTAAGCATTTGCCTTCAGCTCAGGTCATGATCCCAAGGGTCTGGGATTGAGTCCCACATTGGGCTCCCTGCTCAGCGGAGAGCCTGCTTCTGCCTCTCTGCCCCTCCCCTTGCTTGCCTGCTTGTGTTCTCTCACTCTCTCACTCAAATAATTTTTTAAAAAAGAAATCCAACTTATTAATTCTTTCTTTCATGAATCATGCCTTTTGTGTTTTACCTTAAAAAGTCATTGCCAAATCTAAGGTCTTTTAGATTTTCTTTTAAATTATCTTCTAGTAGTTTTAGAGTTTGAGTCTATAATCCATTTTGAGTTAATTTTCATAAAGAGTGTAAGGTGTGTCTGGATTCTTTTTCTTTTCCCTCCTTTATCAAAGATCAGTTGACTATATTTATGTGGGTCTATTTCTAAGCTCTATTTTCTGTTCCATTTATCTATTTATTTATTCTTTGACCAATACCATACTGTCTTGATTATTGTAGCTTTACAATAAGACTTAAATTTGGGTAGTGTCAGGCTTCCAACTTCATTTTTTTCCTTTATAATTTTGTTGGCTAGTTTGGGTCTTTACCTTTTCATATAAACTTTAGAATCAATTTCTTGATTCTAAGGAACAAGATAACTTGCTGGGATTCTGATTGGGGCTGCATGGAACCTATAGATCAAGATGACAAAACTCACTTCTTGACAATATTGAATCTTCCTACCTATAAAATATTTATTTACTTGGTTCTTTGATTTTATTCATCAGTGTTTTGTACTTTTCCTCGAAACCTCAAAACTTGTACTTATTTTGTTAGATATATAGCTTGTTATTTCGCTTTTGGGGGTGACAATATAAGTGCTATTGAATTTTTTCATTTTAAATTCCACTTACTTATTGCTGGTATATAAGAAAGCCATAGACTTTTATATATTAGCCTTGTATCCTTCAACCTTGTTAAATTGCTTATTAGTTATAGCAATTTTTTGTCAATTTTTTTCAGATTCTCTACATAGCCAACATATTATCAATGAACAAAGAGAGTTTTATGTATTCTCTCCCAGCCTGTATGCCTTTTGTTCTCTCTTTTGTTTTATTGCATGAAGTAGGATGTCTGTTTCTTTTAAAAAAAAAAATTATATCCTAGAAGCACCTGGGTGGCTCAGTCAGTTGTGTCTGCCATTGCCTCAGTTGATGATCTCAAGGTCTTGGGATAGAGCCCCATTTTGGGTTCCCTGCTCAGTGTGGAGCCTGCCTCTCCTTCTCCCATTGTCCCTCTCCCGTGGTCATGCTCTCTGTCTCTCAAATAAATAAATGAATAAGTAAAGAAGTATTTAAAACATTAAAAATATATCCTATGACATTCTTGAGTGATCTTCCGACACTGATATGGTAGAAAGGAAAAAAGACCTTTTACCAAGGTTTGTTTGGTTTCAGAATTAAATTTCATTTGGCTAATCAATTTTGATTTTATAAAGGAGGAAACAAAGTTTAAGTGCTTGATCAGGATCACACTAGCCTATCACTCAAAGGAATGCTAACATTTCTCTAGCTCAGTGACTGTCAACTGTAGGTGATTTTCTATCCCAGGGAATATTTGGCAATATATGGAGACATTTTTTATTGTTACAACTTGGGGAAATGGTTGCATCTCTTGGCCAGAAATCAAGTATGATGCTAAATATTTTATAATGTATAAAATACCCTCCCACAGTGAAGAATTGTTTAGTCCAAAATGTCAATAAGCCCAAAATTCAGAAGTTATGGAACCCTGGACATTAGTTATATTAGGTAAGCTAATGCAAAGTACTAAGACAAATTTTAGTTGCTTATGTAATGGAAATCTATTGTTATTCAACTGAGTCCAATGCAACTATTTCTAACCGAGAGACTCTCCTTCAACCTATGATTCAGGTCACCAGATATTATCTATTACTATATAACAACTTCTAAATTTAAATTACCCATAAATTAAAGTGGTTTAATAACAACACATTTGTTGTATCTTATAATTTCTGTGGGGCAGAAATTTGGGAACAGCTTGGTTGGACAATTCAGTTCTGGCTAAGAGTTTCTCATAAAGAGTCAGATATTTGCCAAAGCTGCAGTCATCTGGAGGGTTGATTAAGGATGAAAGTTTGCAATAGCTTCCAAGGGACTCACTGACATAGCTGGCAAATTCACCCTGGCTGTTGGCTGATACTTCAATTTCTCTCCACATGGGCTTTTCTGCAGGGCTGCCTCAGTGTCCCCATGGCAGAAGAAGCAAATCAAGAAATGGAAGTGGAAGCTGAAATCCTTTTTATGACTTAGTTTTAAAAGTCATCTATCATTTCAGCAGGATTCTATTTGCCATGCAAATCAGCCCTGTTTCCATTTGGAAAAAGACTACACAAAGGTCTGATGATGGGAATGTGAAAATTATTGGGGGTCATCTTCCATGCTGGTTATTACACCTCATTACTTCCATTATATGTTGCCACCAGGCTTCAAAGATCACCACTGAGGTTATCTTTAACCCAGCCAACACAGAGGGAAAGAGCAGGGAAAATCACATGCAAGGGATTTGGGGATAGGGTTGGCTGGGCACATCCTCTCTTGCTAAACAAAAACCATGGGGGTGATTCAAAAACGTAATTTATCTCTGTGCTTAAGAACAAAAGTAAATAGCTATGGCAAAACATCTACCAAACTGTCATACTTTCAGAAAGTTACTTGAACACAATATTTTAGGCAATGTCATGCCAAAAATGTATTTCCTTTAGAAATTAAAAACATACAAAGCCTTAATTTGGAGAAAAAATATAATTAATAATTAGATTGAGAGTCACTATTCAGTGAGTATATAATGCAATTCAATATACAACTATGCTTTTTATTTTGGTGTATTTTAAAAATTCTTCCCTTTTTCCAATCATTAACTCACAAGGATAACAAACTAACCTGAATTAAATATCATCTTTGTGCCATATAATGTATAGCGCATTTAAAGACCTGAGAACTAGCTGCTATAATCCCTATGCTACGTATCAGAAAATAGACTAAAAATATTCAGTGTATTATTTAAAATGAGAGAGCCATTATTTATTATAAGTAAAATATACAGAATTCTTTATTTATTGTAAGTGAAATATACAGAAATAAAACCTGAATTGGTATCACTTTGCTCTTTATTCCTTAAAAAGATTGGAGAGGTGTTTTAAATTTTTATTTATTATTTATTTATTTGTGTTCCCTTGACAGAGAAGCACTTACACATTCTAGATATCTCCAAAATTGCAAACTTTTCTTTAACCTTGGACAGAGGATAAATGCAAAATTAAAGGAAACTCTACCCTTGAAACAGCATTATATTAAGTGCTTGTATCATATTTGGAGCATTTTTGGAGAGTGGTATTATGTATGCAAATAAGGGAGTGCATAAACAAAGAGATTAGGCTATAGAATATTTAAATGGTATCAGCCAGAAGCTGCTAATACTTCTATAAAGGACGGATGGTAGAGAAATCTCCTGGAAGCCAAAACATTCTCTTCAAAGGGAGTCTTTTAGACACACAGCATACCTTTGCTTATTTCCCATACATTTTGTATGACAAACTACTCAATGTCACTCAGCGCTTGGAAAGGTATTTTATGATCAAGTGATGATTACTTTAGGGTGATGAGATTTGAAAGGTATGCAAATGTGCTCTTTGATGGAAGAGCCATTTACCTCTGAAAAGCAACATTACTAGAAACCTGATACATTTAGAAGTAAATGGCAAACCCAGTGAGCCTCACAGTATTTGGCTGGTTCTTAATCAGCAACATATCCAGAAACATTCAGTGCCAGGATCAGAAAATGGTAATATAGTTAAGCATTGGAAAAGTCCATAATTTTTCAGTCTCAGCTGAGAGCTAAATTGGGCCTAAAAATACAAGTTAAGACACATGGAGATCATTGTCTCCGAGCATGTTCCTAGATTTCTGATCTCTTTTCATTGCTCCTCTATTAATTTCCATTCAAGAAAATGGAAAGTGGGTTTTTGTGGGGGGGTTTTGGTGTTTGGCTGTTGCTATTTCTGCTTTTTTGTTCTTCATTTGTTGTCACTATTGCAGCTAGACTTATTTAACTTTGCATGTGGTTTACAAGAGTGTTCTTATCCTAGGGAATCCTGTCTATCTATTGCTAAGTATAATCATTAGTTTCTGTATTGGGGGCCAATTCTCAGATATCTTTTATCATAGCTTGTGAGGAATAGAGGATTTTCTAGGGCCCTTATCTTTTCCCACTTGCATTACCAGTCTAACCACCACCTCTCCCAAAGCCACCATGACCAATCAACAGTGCTCCTGTGATTGGAAGGCTAACAAGAAACTTTTCTCTCTCTCCACCACAACCTTCCTCCTCCCTCACCTTTTCTTTCCTTTTATCTTTTTCTTTTTTAAGTTTTTTATTTAAATTCACTTTGCCAACATATAGTATAACGTCCAGTGCTCATCCCATCAAGTGCCCTTCTTAGTGCTTGTGCTGGTTGTCATCCAGTCACCCCATTTCCCCTCCTTGTCCTCCCTAACATTTTTAGGCTAAAAAATAAAATTAACATATACTCGGAATAAAATGCGTGATAGAGTCATAATATTAACTCCTAACTATGTAAGATTTTACCTGTAGGATCCCTGTAGAATCTTCACTACAGTATGACCCATGCTTTGATATTCATAATTTAAAAACCATAAAGGTAATGAAGAACATACACGGCATCATATTATGTGATACTTCAAAGCATTAAATTCCTTTTGTTCATTAATAAAAAAGACTAAAACATAAAGAAAAGAAAAATGACTCTAAACCAAGTGATATAACATATACCTGGCGGTGTGTCGAACTTTCATTTATGTCAGTCAAAATACAAAAGTCGAACAAAACAAAGCAAAAATCAGATACAAAAATCAAAACAAAACAAAACAAAAAAACCTACAACTTCACTTTTGTCAAACTAAAGGTTGAAAGTCCCTATTACTTTCTGTACTGTGGTAGAACCACAGAGGTAGCTCGCACAAAGCGTTCTCACTCATAATAAGCAGATCAGATCTGATGGGATAAGGAAACATAGTTCGCTGGAAAGAATATTAACTTTAGAGTTAGAGATTATGTGAAAACACAGGAATGATTATTTAACTTCCAGAAGCCTCTGTAACTTCATCTTTAAAATTAGAATCCCTAAAATTAGTACCCAGGGTTTCTGTGAGAATCGGATACAGAACATGCACAAAAACTGAGAGCATAAGGCTTGTTCAGTTAAAGTTATTGGTGCACAGTTTGAGCCCGTGAGGCTGTGTGAGCATCTCACCCATGCGGTCTGTACAGTCCCAAAGGGGCCAGGTCATCAGGCAAGGGTAGAAATTTTGTTTTCTCCTTTACTATCTCAGTATTTTTCCTCATGTGTTGGATTCTTAGTTTATGTAAATTCTTAATGGATCTCTAGCATAGTGAGACCAATCGAGTTTTCACCTCTGCTTTCAAACACTGGTGTGATGGGAAATGCATAGCAGGTAGTTGCTATCTCCTTCATTTTGCAAGTTGCTTTTCCTTTTCTTTTTTTTTTTTTTTTAAGATTTTACTTATTTATTCATGAGAGACACAGAGAAAGAGAGAGAGAAAGAGAGAGGCAGAGATACAGGCAGAGGGAGAAGCAGGCTCCCTGAGGGGAGCCCCATGTGGGACTCAATCCCGGGACCCCCAAGTCATGCCCCAAGCAAGTCGAAGGCAGACACTCAACTGCTGAGCCACCCAGGTGGTCCATTTTGCAAATTTTTAACCTCAGCTGTAAAGATACTCCTTGTCAGCTCTACACTTTTTCCTGCCTAAAAGGAAGAGAAAGGAAAAATAATAATAATAAAAGGAAGAGAAAGAGAAGGAGAAAAAGAGAAAAAGAGAAACAGAAAGAGAGAGAGAGAGAGAGAGAGAGAGAGAGAGAGAAAGAGAGAAAGAGAAAGAGAAAGAGACAGAGACAGAAAGAGAAAGAAAAAAGAAAAAAGAAAAAAGAAAAAAAACGTAAAACCAGGATCTACTGACGACATTCAGAGACTGGTATTTTGAAGCAAACACAAATCACTCCTCAGAATAATACGTATGTGATCACCTTAAGCAAAGCAAATTCTAGAGCCATTGCTTCTTACTTTTTCTCATTTGATTCTAAACTGGGCAACAATAAAGTAATATTGTGTTGTTGAAAAAGCATGAGTTTTGAAATCAAATTGGCCTAGGGTCCATCCTGTACCCACCACTTAACAGCTCGGTATTTTTTTCCCATCTCCTGTGGCTCTAATTCTCTCATCATTTTGTGACTTTAATAATACCTGCTTGCTGCAATGACAATGGGCCTAATGCAACATATATTTGCCACAAAGTGCTTCTGTTTCAGAAACTCAAGCCTTCCAGACCTCTGGCTCCCAGCCTGGTGGGGCAGCAACGTTGAACGTGCTGGATACGACTGGAAACTGTGTGCATCTGCAGTGATGATCCTATGCCGCCCGCGCTCCAGCAGGTGTAATCCCATAGACGGCACAAAATACTGCTCTGTGTCCTTTCTTTCTTTCTTTCTTTCTTTCTTTCTTTCTTTCTTTCTTTCTTTCTTTTTTTTTTTTGTATTTTTCTTTAAAAGTTTTATTTTATGTTAAAGGCACACAAGTCCTTGGCAATTAAAGAATCACGTAAAATCACAAATGAGAAAGCAAAGTCATCCAAAACTTCATTATAAGGAAATAGGCATCACTTACACTTCAGTGTAAAAGCATAAAAAGCCTAAAAGCACGGCACTCTGTGTGGACAGGCATACATGTGTGGCATCGTGGACATGTCTCACTCCACTCTGTGCCGTGGGGGAAAAAAAAATTCCATGATTCTACGTTGGGCATTACCATTCACATTATTGTTTTTGATGATTGCATTGTTTTATTTTATACGAATTCCCTTGAAAACATCTAATCCGTTCTCTGCTGAAAAAAAAAATACCTGTAAAGCAGAACTCAGAGGAGGACCTGCATGGGGCCCACAGCTCAAGAGGCCTGAGGAAGGAAAACAGACCCAGGTCTCCCTGTCTTCAATGTCCACCTGGCTCCCACGCCAGGCTAGCGGTTGACTTTCCCGGCCCAGCATTTCCAGGGGTGGGAACACATGTCATTGATGCACAGAACCCGTTCTCGGTTCTGAAAGTCAGGTTGACCTTGTGTAGCATGAGGCCTGCTCCTGTTTGCCTTGTCACTCCGCGAAGAGAAGGTTCTGGCCGATGCAGCGGCAGCTCTGTGTGTGCTTGGAATGGGAGGACGTTCAATGAAAATCCGGGGCTTTGCATAATTCTGCAAGTTAACATGGAAAATTCCAGCATAAAAAACGCCCTCAGCTGCATTAGAAGCCTTAGCCCCGGGCTTCGCTTGCACTGAACTCAAATGAGCAGTTAGAACAATAAGCCACTGCTCACCAGTCGCCGGCATTGTGCAGACCCAGTCATGAAGTGCGTGTTATGATGGAACACCCACTGGGCCTAATTATTCCCTTTTATGTAGGGAACAGCACAAGCTGTGCAACCTTTGGGAGCTCGGACTACTCAGAAAACCTTCTATTCCTCTCTCCTCCCACTCTCTGCCCACAATGGGGATTCTCCAGCAGGCCGCCACTTGGCTGAGAGAGAGAACAGAGTCTGTGGTAATTGATAGTCTCTGTTCTGGCTCGAAGGCCAGAGAAGGCCTCGTGGGCCCTCGTGCTTAGTATCTCCCCACTGCCCATGGAACAGAACCTTCCACGTGGCCCCAGGCCCTCAAAGGCCCAGCCTACTGGCCTTGGCTGCCCTGGGTCCATCTCAGCGCCGCCCCCCTGCCCCCCAGGACTGCCCCAACCCCCCCAGCCGGCCTGTGTAGTGTAGCCCCCAACAGCCAGGCACAGGGCCTCACCTCCCTGGACATCACCACAGCTTCCAGCCAGGGCTTCTGGCCTCTTCCAGGTGAAGTCAGGCCTTTCCTGCGGCAGGTTAATATGCTGCTTGGTCCCTGCGACCTCCAGAGTACCTTGGGCTTTGCTAATGTCCCCGTTACTCTTTTTTTAATTTTAAGATTTTATTTATTTATTCATGAGACAAAGAGAGAGAGAGAGAGAGAGAGAGAGAGAGAGGCAGAGACACAGGTGAAGGGAGAAGCAGGCTCCCTGTGGGGCCTGATGTGGGACTCAATCCTGGGACCCCGGGGTCATGACCTGGGCTCAAGGCAGGTGCTCAACTGCTGAGCCCCCCTGGGTGCCCTGTCTTGTGTACTTATCAGCAACACTCATTTGCTCTAGATGCTTCTCTCTAAGGTCAGTTCTCTTTGGGGACTTCACGTTATTTTTCTCTGCCAGTAACAGAACCGTCCTTTACTCCTTCTCTAGCTGCTTAAACTCTGATGTATCTTCCCTCCGGTGTTCAAAGAGAGTGATTCAAGTTTTTTTGGACCAGGGAGCTTAACCCTTTATGATAAAGCCTTTTGCATTACAGTGACTGGGTGTGTGTGGGGGGGAAGCCTCCCCCCTACCCCAGAGTCACAGAGAACATGTTTAATTTCATCCTTGTTTAAAGACCTCCTTTAGGGACGCCTGGGGGGCTCAGAGGTTGAGCACCTGCCTTTGGCTCAGAGTGTGATCCTGAGGTCCCAGGATCGAGTCCCACAGGGAGCCTGCTTCCCTCTGCCTGTGTCTCTGCCTCTCTCTGTCTCTCATGAATAAATAATTTTTTTTTAATTAAAAAATAAAGACCTCCTTTATGCTTGATCAGCATCAGCCGCTCCGACACTACTGAACCCCAGTCAGCCCTGTGAAGGCAGGTAGGCCCGTTAACCCTCCCGAAGGCAGCCTCAGGTAAGAGGAGGAGGTAGTTTCATTGTATTTGGGCCACAACACAAGACATGTTCCCCTCAGAAGATCTCTCAAGGCCCCATTTCCCAGAGAGCTGGGAAGGGGAGCTGGAGGGGAACCCAGACTGCTGAGCAGGGCAGTGAACTGCTGGACCTGTAAACACTCGTGCTGCTTTAATACTGGGAATATTTAAAGAGGCCTTTAGCTATTTTGCTGTTCGCATATTATACGCAAATAGTCATAGTTTATCTTCTGCTGTGCTGCTGTAGGGTCTTCTAAGCCAATCTCAATAGGTAAATATCAATTGTTCAGCCATAAAAGTCCATAAAAACCAGAGTTCCAGAAAGAGCATTATGTTTTGCATACAGTAATGTGTTTGTAAGTGTTTTATAAGCCCCGTGCAACGAAAATGGAAGTGTGAATACCAACAATATGATATTTCAGTTACTCTCTGGGGCACTTAATAATATTAGCAATATGTTTCAATCAAGCTTGCACTGCATTTATTAAGGAACTTTATGTGGTTTTCTTTTTCAATTTGAAGCTAATACATTGCTTAAAAAAAAAAAAAAAAAAAAACACCAAAACTCCAAGTAAATGTGTGGCATCAATCCTTATACACCAGCTGATGTTTACAACAGCGCATCATGGGACATTGCTTCCAGAATGACTTGAAAGCCAAACCATGAATTTAGAGGGCTATATGAATTTCCATTATCAATTTTCGACAACCCAGGCAATTCTATAGGATATAAACTAAAGCAACTGGATATCATAAACAAGGCCCCCAATCCATTTATCTTGTTAATCGCCCCTCAACTGCAATCCTCCAACTAAGCCCTGGCAGGTAAAGAAATGATTTTAAAACAATCCAATTTTAATGACACCCAGGACACGACTCCCCACCCAAAAGGATACGCCTCCTACACTGTCACTAAAAGAAGAAACATTTAATTTGCTTTTCTTAACCAACAGATTATCTATCTAGATTTTCTTATCAACCTAGAATTGATGATCTATGGGTTATTCCATAATTAGAAAATTGACACATGTGTAGTGTTTATTTTATATCAAGCTTTTTGGACAGTTCCAGATTTGTTTGTTCTATGCATGCATCATTCCTTTTTACAAAACTGATGAAAGAGACAGTAGAGGCACTGTATCCGCATCTCCTTGGGTCCCTTCTATATTTCTGTGAACCCTTCCCTGAGTTCTGGTTAATGCTTATGCTGGTGACTCTTGTCCTGTGTGTGGCCCACAGACAACAAGAGCCACTTTTCCCGGCAAGCATAGTGTTTACATCCTTTTGGTGCAGACATTAGCCAACGATACAAAGATTGGCATGTGCGGGTATGAGACATAGATCCTTGGCCTCAGGACTTGGCAACTCCTGAAGCAAATCTTGTACTCCAGAATTTTCCAGGGAGATCAGTGGAAATGGCCTTCTGCTGTGCTTTGCCACAAATCAGAGGCTTGTTTGGCTTCCTCTCCTTCCTGGTTCTGCTTCTCCCTTCACAGGTTTATCTTGGGAGTTCTTCCTATTAAATCACTCAAATACAAAAGCTCACTTTGAGTTTTGCCTCAGGGGAGCTTGAAGTCAAACAGCTGGTTTTACTCAAAGTCATTTGGTTATTAAGTACAATTCTTTGTCAACCAGTAAAGAATGATACAAACACAACTTGGTAGTGACTCCTCTGCAATAATAATTTTGGTTAGAGTTTCTTTTGGAGAAAGCGTGGGCTTAGAAATCAAAACAGGGTTCAAAGTGAGTCTGGGCAGCTCACTAGCTATGTCACACTGGAAACATTGATGGTTGTTGTTTCTTCAATTCCATTGGAATATATCCCCAGAGGAATGTATTGAACATTAATAGGTCTAGCCCAGTGCTTTGTTCATAGAATTTCTCATTATCAAATAGTTCTCTTTGAGCCACCCCTCTACTGGTTTGAAAATGTTTAATCTACTGAAAGTATGATACATTCAACCCAACAGCAGTAGGAAAGTCAGTTAATTTATTCCATATAGGTTAGATCATGTCATCCTGGCTATTGATCTTTCAGGACAAGATGGGATTTTAAGAGGGTAGGAGACAGAAAGGCACAAGGTTTAGAAGCATTAGGCTTCAGAATATGTCATGACAGATAATATATCCTCCCTCTAATCCAGAAAGCCAATACTATTTTCTACCTCTGTCCTCCCACCTGTGGCAGTATCACCAAGCATGAATAGAAATGTCATTATGGAAGGAAAATTTTTAAACTCCAGTTGTTAGGGAGAAATGTAGCTTTAAAAGTTTACCAGGGACATCAAAGCCACTTGATATTTATTATAGGGAAGCTGCTTAGTGAGTGCGTTTATGAGGTAGGAACATTCTATTATGTTTTCTTGTAGTTAAAGTTATATGCTCAACATCTGAGAGCCCTTCCTCCTTTCTAACAGATTCATTTTGTTTAGGTATCTAACTCTCTTATGCAAGTACTTGTGGTGCAAGTACATCTGAACTCTGCTCCATGAATAGTCGAAAGATAACCTCAGGTTTATTGATTTTTTTTTTAAGTGCATGACCTCACTTAGGCAAATAAATTTTGAGTGAAGTATTTCTAAGTATTTGAATAAGTTATTTCTGGAATTGGAAAGCAATCTGAAGTTAGTTTTTTTATCTCTCCCTCATTTTCATGGGAAATTATTGATCGCATATGTGTTTAGCAACTGCTGCGACCATTTCACAGTTGGATTAGAGATGAAACACTAAAGGAAGAAGCAAAGCCCAAAGAATTACAGAGAAATAGAAGTAGAGAACTCAATTCCAAAGAGAATCATTTCTCTATTTGTGTGAGCTAATAAATTTCCATATTTTAAAAGTCAATTTGATAGGCTCTATTAGTTTCCTAGGGCTTTGGTAACAAATTACAACCAACCTGGTGAATTAAACTGCATGAATTTATTCCCTCACAATTCTGGAGGCCAGAAGTCTGAAATCAAGGTGTCAACATGGCTGCTTTCTTCTGGAAGGAGCTATCTTTCTCATAAATATTTGCCAACTTCTGGTGGCTTCTGGCAATTCTTGGCATTCATCGGTATATGGACATATCCCTCTAATCACTATCTTTTTTTTTTTTTTTTTTTCACAGCTTTCCTTCTGTGTTGCTCCATTGTCAAATCTTTTTTACAAGGATGATAGTCATTGGATGTATGGCCTTCCATAAACCTGGAATGATCTTGTCTCAAGATCCCTTTCTTAAATCTACAAAGACCTTATTAGGTCACATTCACAGGAACCAGGGGTTCAGACTTGGAGATGGCATCTTTTTGGAGACACACAATTCAACACACTACAGTTGACTTTTGGCTTCTCACAGACACAATCATTCTTTCTGATAATAGACTGCAATCTAACTCAATAATCCCTTTATTCCATGGCATAACTGTAGGATCTTGGTCTTACAAAATGTTTGAATTCTATGATTTAAACTTTGAAAGGACATCAATGGTCATCTCATCTAATGTTTCCCTTACCATAAAATCTCTAAGGAGTTTTTAAACAACAGTTGTCTGCTACTGAGTTTACTGATTCTGAAATGTGTAGATTTTTCAATATATCTATACCTCTTCCAGAAAATTTTGACCCTTTTAAATTTTCTATGACTAGAAAGCATATCTTGCTTTTGAAGAGCCCAAATTGTGTAGCTTATATATATATATATGAAAGAACAATGTAGATACTTATTGGAACCAAAAAAAAAAAGTACATGGTATTAAGAGTAATCTCCAAAAGAATGTATTGGATTAACAGATGGAAGAGAAAAATTTTTGCTTTAGGCAAGCAGCTTAATTTCTGCATGGTTTACTCTATGGGAGTTTACCATTAAGACTTGATCAATATAATCTTTGCTACTACTGTACATAGGGGTAGATTAAAATGAAGTTTGTGGACTTTAGTAAATGAAAACTAAATGCTCATGTCCTCCGGTACACAATGAAATGAGGGAGACACACAAAACATCCAGAAGTAAGACAGATAAGCTAAATGCCATGGATTTTAAACTGTTTCTGATTTTAGAATGTTTTATATTTATTCACTAAACACCCAGAGGTATCAGTTCATACCTCCTGCCATTTCTCTTCAAAACTATTACAAAAATAATTTGTGAGGTTCTTAAGAGACAAATAAGATTTTTCAGAAACACAATATAAAACCAAATTTGTTAAAACACCTTTAAAGTTGTATTAGGTCAATGAAATACATAGATTAGAGAGTTTTAAATATGAATTATTTGAACTGATTCTCAGGATAGAATAACATAATGCTATGACATGAACAAAACTCTTGCCAAACAACACTCCTCTTATACCACCAGCCAGTTATCATCAAGGTTGAAAACATTGCAAAATATATGACAGGAATTAAAAATAAAATATCAACATATATGTTAAGAAAAGGTGATATAATGGATCCTTCATAGAGGATTCAGGTTCAATTCCTATCTTTACCTCTTCAAAGTCAATGATCCAATTACTAAGATTTTTTTTTTATCTGTATAAAATAAAAATCCAGATTCATTTTGAGAAACTCTGGACTCTCCACTACATACCTATCAGAATCAAAAACACTGAAATGCCAAATGCTGACAAGGATGTGGAATAACATGAACTGGTGGGACTGCAAAACAGTATAGCCACCTAGGAACACAATTTGGCAGTTTTTTACAAAACTAAACATACTCTTACCATATGATTCAGCAATCACACTCTTTGGTATTTACCCAAATGAGTTGAAAATATATGTCCAAGAATAAAAATGTAGATACAGATGTTTATAGCAGCTTTATTCCTAAGGGCCCAAACTTAGAAACAATCAAGTTGTCCTGCAAGAGGTGAATGGATAAATAAACTGTGATACATCCAGATGATGAACTACTATTCGGCACTACAAGAGAAATGGGCTATCAAGCCACGAAAAGATGTGAAGAAACTTAAATGCATATTACTAAGTAAAAGAAGCCAATCTGAGAAGGCTACATGTTGTGAGATTGCAACTATATGACCTTCTGGGAAAGACAAAACTATGAAGACAGTAAAAAGATCAGTGGTTGTCAGGGATTAAGGTAAAGAGAGGGTTAAATAGCTGGAACACAGAGGACTTTTAGGGCAGTGAAAACACTATGTTTACATTTATAATGGCTACTAGTCATTATACATTTGTCAAGACCCATAGAATGTATATCAAAGGCAGAAAGAACCTTTAACGTAAACTATGAAATGGGTGATAATGGTATGTCAATATAGGTTCATTAGTTGGAACCAATGTACCTCTGGCTCAGAATATTGATAGTGGGAGAGGCTGTGGGGAATAGGAGAGGAAATATATGGAAGCATTGTACTTTCCACTCAGTTTTTTTTTTTGTAAACCTAAAACAGCTTTAAAAAATAAAGTCCCTTAAAAAGAGAACACTGAAATCTATAAATAAACTTTAAAAACAATTTCATAGGTAGTTCTCAAAAATCATTTTAAAAAACATTTTCTGTATTTTTCCCAGCCTATTTTTTGTGCATAGTATTATTCTTGCTTAATACTATGTAATATGATTATTACATAATAAATATTAAGTGATACTATTTAATTGTTAGTTCTATAAATATTAATGTACATATTATGGTCCACACACTGTCATAGAAAGTCAGAATACAATTATAAACTAGAAAGAAAACTTACTGTTTTCATGAAAGCTGAATTCTAAAAGAAAGAAAATACCCCCAAAATACATGTCTATAAATAAATTTTAATTTGTGATCCATGTTGTACAAATATAATGATAATGAGTATAGGGTTTATACAAATCAAAATTATCTTAGTTGAAAAGAGATACCCCACTTCTTTTTTTTTACATTAGAAAACTTGTAACGTACCTTGGAAAACCCATAATTTTAAGTTATTTTCTGTCTTTTTGAAATATATGCAAATCTTTTTTTAAGAGCTAAATAAGCCTCTGGACAGCTTTAAGTCCCTGAAGTGTCTTTCTCAAGAAACTGGGAACCATTTTTTGAATTGCAGTCATCAAAAAATATAGTGTCCCTATCTCCTGGTTCCTGTGGGATGGTAGATGCCTTCAGGGGGCACCATGTTTCAAGTTGCAAAAATATCTGTTGTCATAAAATAGGAGAGGTTTATTTTTCCTTTGGATAAAGCCAATGACATAACACAGATAGTGAGTGATCATCCCAATTACCAAGTGAATTTGAGATGTATGACAAATAGCACTGTCAAGTGCTTTTAGTTGATAACTAGTTTTTGTTTGAGAACCCACATGCAGTGAGTAGTATCTGCTTAAATATATAGAAGGATAAACTTTCTTCCTGTCTTTGAAATCTGTCAGGAGATGGCCTGTGATATGCATCAGATTCTGGTTTAATGCCCATTTAACAATAAAATTGTGTTCTTTCTCTTCTACTGTCATGGAGAGGTTTTCTGGGTTAGGAAGATATTTTGTTTTTAATTACATTTCCCCAACATGAGAGAGACCATTAGGTAACATGTCATTTGAGGGGATGTTAAATCCGAGAAAATGGTCCATAAAATTCTCTAGTGAGATGATATTTGAGTAGAGATCTGAATGTTAGGACAGAACCAGCCATATAAAATATCTGTAATGAAGAGTACAAGCAGTGAGAATAGCAAGTATTCTAGCTCTAAGACAGAAATGAGCTGGGCTTGTTTTAATAACACAAATAGGCTAGTGAATGTAACCTTTAGAGAATGACAAAGTGATGATAGATAAAGTGAGAAGGATAAATTGTGGCCAGGTTAGGTAGGATTTGCAATCATTAAAAAGAGTAAAAAAAAAAAAAAAAAAAAAAAAAAAAAAAAAAAAAAACAAAAACTGAGTGAAATTGTGTGTTGTAATATGGCTCATGTGCGTAAAGATATTACTGTGTCTGCTTTATAGGGCCCATGAAGGGGAGATAACTTCAGTGAGAGGCTGATTCAAAGTCTAGTACAGTTGTCCAGGCAAGAAACAGGACTATAGTAACAGTGGTGGATATTTAATGAGATAGTTGAATTCAGAATAAATTTTGGAGGTCGACCCTCCATTTGGAGATGAGGACTAAGAAAAAGAGGGAAATAGAAATAACTCCTTAAGTCTTTGGCCTTTCTGATGGGATGGAGGATACCATAAAGACTATTTCAGACTGCAGGAGATTAATGTAAAGGGGGTACAGGAGTCTATTCCAGCCATGTTTGGCTTGAGACACCCATTAGGTATTCAAATAGAGACATCAAGTGAGCAGCTAGAGATGAGTCTGGAAATTCAGAAATATATTTTGGGAAATCAACAGTTTAACCAAGGGTCTGAATGCCATCTACAGTACAGGTAATAAAAAAATAAAATAATAAAATAAAAAAATATATATATAAAAAAAAGGTGGATGCAAACTGTGCCCTTGGGTAAATGAACATTTGGAGAACTCAAAAAGGGAGAGAAGCCAGAGGAGGAGAATAAAGAAAAGTCCTTAGTACAGTAGGAAATAAAATGAAATTATGATGTTTCCCATGCCACAATAATCATTCTGGTTTAAATGGAAGTTGTCTATAGTGTTAGAAACTGTTTAAGTTCAAGTGTGATAAGGACAGATATTTGACATTTTGATTTGGAAAGTTGGTCATTAGGTGACTTTGATGAGATCAATTTCAGTGGATCGATGGAGAAGAAAATCTAAATTGAGTGGAATAAGGTGAGGAGAAAGACTGTGACTACAGGTAGCTCTTATGGTAGTTGGTTGGAAATAGGAGTATAAAAGAGAAGAGTTTCTTGTGACTTTATTTTTTAATAAGGATGAGTGTAGACTGATAGAAATTATCCAGTAGAGAGGGTGAAAACAATTGCCAAGAAAAGAGAAAAAGGCAAAAAGCAGAAGAAGCTAATACAGCAAAATGTTTGAGTAGGAGGCTAATCTTGTGAACACACAGAAGGCCTACCTGAGGATGGATCTGATAAATGGAGAAGGCCAAAGAATCACAGGGAAATGGAACCATATTCCTGATCATACCGTGCCTGAAGTCTGCCCTGCCTACGGACTTCTCATTAATAAACTAGAGTCAGTTTCTGTTTCTGGCATCCAAGAACCCTGACTGAGACATCATGCATTTCGTTGGAGAACATTCTCAAGTAACATCTTAAGAAAGTCGTGCTGCCTGGAACTGTGACAGCAATCTTGTGACAGTGAGGGGATGAACGTGAGGGTGAAGATGCAACACATGAAGGCAGTCAAAGTTAGAGCCTGGTTCCCTGATGGCATCATTGAGCAGCTGATCCCATGCCACACTGATTTAATAATAAATGAACTTCCTGAAAAATAAATAAATGAACGAATAAATAAAGCTATACATGTTTTAAAAAAAAATGAGTAGGCTAAAGCAGTGAGAAAATTCAGTATACAACAGGAAGCTTTGGTTCTAGCTACAGTGAAGGCTATATCCCCGTGACAACAGGACAGGGTATGTGGGTACCATTTTAAGTAAATGTGTTGACTCATGTGACTCCTATGATCTTCCTGTTCTCAGTGAAATAGAAAATACATAGGCCAGGTTTAAAGGAAAAAGAGGCAGGTATTAAAATAGTTTTCTCAGGGTTATTTTTCTTAAAACTATAGTTGAATTTCTGGACAATGCAAATAAACTTAATTCTATGATAGATTTTTATATCTTGATTTTCAGTTAATGCTTTACCCCAGGCAGCTTTCTTGCTTTAAGACAAAATCTACAGTTTAATTCTTAATTAATGTTTGATAGCTGTTCTCATATTGTCCAATGATTTGTTGAATTTGGAAACATTTTCCCAATATTTTACCATTATAACTGCTATAGTTTTTGAGTATTATTAGGCATGATATTTTTTCCCTTTGTGTCATGTTATTATTATTCCCTTCTGTTGGTTTTCCCACAGTGGTACTAAATGGATCAAATATGAGCATTTATGGCATATATATATATGCCATAAATGATGAATATATTAATGAATATATATATATGAATAATTGAGTTCTAGATTTTTTTAAAGATTTATTTATTTATTCATGAGAGACACAGACTGAGAGAGAGAGAGGCAGAGACACAGGCAGAGGGAGAAGCAGGCTGCTCACAGTAAGCCTGATGTGGGACTCGATCCTGGATCCCAGGATCATGATCTGAGCTGAAGGCAGGCACCCAACCGCTGAGCCACCCAGATGTCCCAAGTTCTCGATGGTTTATATCAATTTTCACTGCCACCATAAATGTATGTGATGGCTCATTTTACTTCATCCTTGCCAGATTTGTTTAGCAGTGTTTTGTTTGACAATTTGTTCAATGACCTGTGGTGTCTTAGTTTGTATTTTCCCCAGGAGCAAACCTGAGGCCAGGATCTTCATGCGAGTGGCTCATTTGAGGAGGTGATCACAGACGTATCAGTAGTGGAATGCAGATACATAAGGGGAGAAGAGAAGTGATCAGTGCCTTATTAAGGTAGTGACCTCTGTGGGTAACTGCAGTTTAAGCCCATTGGGAAGACTCTGGGAGCCAGTGTAAATGGCATGCCTCAAAGTTATCCCAACTACATGGGGAAGCAATTGGGATGTTCATACACTAACTCCTGCTAACCATTAGTTGAAGCTCCTCCTGGTACCTTAAGTCACTTGGGACTTCCTATCTCCACCAGGAGCACCAGAGCATGTTTCAACAGCATGGGACAGTCATCATGCAAAGGAAGACAGAGGCAGCGAGAAGTTGGCTGGAGATTGAGTGTGGGCACTAACAGCACTAACCATACACAGTACCTTGTTTTTATTGCTTTTTGACATAATAGCAACAATGTGAAAATAAATAAAATCAGTAGGATTTTTTTTTTTTTTTTTTTTTAGCCATTACCATGTACTCAGCATTCTGCTGACCCTGGCACCTCTGGTCCTTTCTCTTCATATCACCTCAGATTCCAAGACCCCAGCTATTTTGTTGTTTCTGTTGTTGACAATATAGATATTTTCAGTTTTTTAAATTTTTAATCCTATAATTATATTTAAAAAAAACCTCACCACCATCCTGGATAACTTAATATTTTATTCATTTCATTGTTCTTACTTGAGTTCTATTTTTTTTTTATTTGAGTTCTATTTTTTAATTAATTCTAAATATCCTCAAGTTTTCTTTTTAACCTACCTGGATGAAATATTCATGAAGCCTATCTGTGTGGAATATTTTCTGAGATTTCATATAGGAAAAAATTGTTTTTATTCTTCTCTAACATGATTAGTAACTTTGTTGGATATAAAGATCTTGGTACGTAGTAGCCGCACTCAAATTCTCTCTCTCCTTACTTTTGTTATTGGATTCTGTTAAAAAAAAAAAAAAAAAGAAAAAAGCTGAGAAAAAAGAAAGAGAAGAAGGAAAAAAAGAAAGCAGAAATAAAGCCTAAATGATTTTGGTGTGTGTTTCTAGAAAACTTTTTTTTCCCCCTCCTTTGTAAATGTTTGGTATTTTTTCATCACTGAAATACAAAAATATTTCTTACGTATTTTTACTAGAACATTTTAATTCATTTTATTTTTTCCTTTCCTTTTTTATGTATGGTAATTTTTTTTTCCTATAAAAGCTTCTACTCTGTTCCTTCTATTTTTCTCCTATAGCCAGACTTAATATACATAGGTTAGAATCCTAACATCAGTTTCCCCATAATACTTTTTTAAATAATTTCCCAACACATACCTTTTCCCCATTATCCTGGAGTTTTTCTTTATTGCCTCTCATTGTCGAAGGAGTTTATCTCAGATTTTCCCTCTAAAACAGGTATTTGAGACTGTTGTTATTCGTACTCCATCTGTTCATATGTATGCTTCTAGAATTCCCATGGCTTGCCTGTCTTCTGCTTTGCAAAACTAATGTGCATGTGTCTTATTAGCAGTCCTGAACTTAGATTTGTATGGGTAAAGGAATTTGGTAAAAATTTAATTCTAAGCTGCTCTCCCCACAGATAACAGTTTTTTTTCATTTGGCAATTGGTTGTTCCCTTGACGTTATTCAAAAAGATACAGGATGGGGCAGGGTGTGTGTATTTTTTATTTGTGTGTATATATTCTTCAGACTGTATTTCTTTATAGTTTGATGTATAAATATTAATTCTGTATCATCAGCTTCTCTGACAGCCACAATTTTAAAATTTTAAGCCGAAAATAGGGAGAGAGAAACTCTCAAAATAATTGATCCCAATGTTCTATGATCACATAAATACTGTATCTTTGGCATATTTACATTTCAACAGGGTCCTAAGATAACCACATACCACTCCTCGCCCTTCCCCCTTCTCTTAAATGTGTAAACAGAAAGAATGACATAGATAACAGTAACAGGCTCGGCATGAAAAAGAGCAATATGCACTCAGGTATGAGTCACCTTGGAAACTGAGGATTCTAAATACGAACACAGTTCAGAGGGACTGCTTTATGACATCTCCTATTTACTTAGAAAAAGGACAAAAGCCATTATATAGCACTTTTTAATCGTATTGAAATTACTATGTGAATTTTGTCTCTCTCTCAACTCCATGCTTAATTTTCACATTTTCTCAATGACCATAGTCTAATACCCAAACCTATGTCAAAATATATCAATGACTTAATTAAAAAACGACAACAACAAACAACTAGAAATCAAAGTACATCTTACCTCAAGAACTTTATAAAAATATGCACTTTTAGAGTGGTAAAATTATTTTACTTCCTAAAGAAAATTCTTGTCTAGAAATTGGAAGTCTGGGTATGGGAGAGGGTGAGAAGGTGCAGTATATATGGCATACCCACATGAAAAAGGTAATGATGATTTGGGGCTTTGAGCTACCTAGATAAGTCAAGTGGGAGTAGAAGGTATCTCTCAGGAAAGTAGGTTTTCAGTTATAGTCACTGGGAATCAGAACTTCCTGCTAGAAACGGGATAGAAAAATGCAAGCAAAGTAAACTCCTTGGAATTGAGACAATACTCAATGATCAGGCCTGGGACAAAGTCCAAGGCTGGCATATCATCAAGAGTCATTTGATGGGGCCGCTCTGGTGCTGCTGGTCTGTACCAATGGATGAGTAACTAAATCATTCTTTCATGTAAGTCAAGATTTGTGCTAGAGATAGAGTTGAGACAGATGTCTCCATGGATGGGGAATGGCTGGAAAACAAGCAAGTCATAGCATTCCCAAAGGTTAATAGAATGCACACTGTCCTTGAAAAATGTCTTGAACAGCTGATAAAGTCATATTGAGAAAAGAACTGTCAACGGGGCCAGAAGAATCAGCCTCTATGAATAGGTAAAACAGATGAGTTCCTACAATGGGCAGTTTCATGGGCCACCAAGACCTCAAAAACTTTCGTATTATCCATCAAGCTTTCATTCATGTGTTTATTCAAAGAAAATCAATGATAGATTGTTTTTCATGTTAAGCTGAATATTCTCAGAGTGAAGATGGGAAGAGAGTGTTTTGTAAATGTAAAAAAAAAGAGATTTGAAACCTTTGTTGGTCAGACCATCATGGAAAGTGTTGAAGTGTTAATTTGTGTTTTTGTTTGTTTGTTTGTTTGTTTTGGCTTGTTTTCTGTCTCTATTTAGCATAGTGTTTGGAATTACTGTGGATTCTTAAGGAATATTTGTAGAAATTTTACTTAGGGTAAATATAAAATCAGAAATCAGAAGGAGGAAGAAAGTACCAACTGACTTTATTCCTTAAGGGGTGGAGTAAATTTCAGGGAGTCAGAGTACACATGAAGACAAGGATGTTAAATGTTAAATGCAAGACCTGTCTTCTTTGCAATATGTTTGGAACCAGAAAATGTTAAGTACTAGGTCCCTTGAAAACATTGTCTGTGGCCCTCTCATTAACCTCCTGCCTCTAGAAATACTCTCCTTATGCACAAGAGAGCAAATCTAATGCTTTTGTCCTTCCAGCTGGAATATTTCCTCAGGTTGTCTACGCATGGGAAAAATAAGAATCAAGCTAAACACAAACATGTTTTTCTATCAATAAATTATTCAGGCTCAACTGAAAAGAGATTTCATTTCATTCATTCCCCAGCATTTTCCAGCTTGAAAAATGCAATTGGTATCATCAGTAAATGAGTCATGTTAGAAGAGGCCAGACATTCAGTACCGGAAGCCTTCCTGTGCCCTGCTCAGATAATGAAATCCTCTAAAAAAGCTATGATGTAGTCTATGTTTTTCCCTATTTCATAAAATTCAGGATATGATTCAAGGCAACCCGGAGAGTTCAGTCTGGGATAATCTTAATGTTATAAAGCCCGTGATGACTGATTAGGAATTCTGAGCTTTCCTGATGCTATCTTTCAAATGTCCTTCAAAATTCTTCCTATAGATTAAGTGTGGTGTGCTATACTCTGCATGAAAGAATGAAGATAAAAGACACATCTGACTTTCTCAATCTGTTATAAAAAAAAAGAAAAAATAGCCAACAGGTGAAAAACTGGTATTGCAATGGGGGGAAAATCATAACAACAAATACTGATATCAGAAAATCTGATGTGACCATAAATAAGCCATCTGGTCAAGACAGCACCATCCCTCCCTGGAGTAAGATGAGCCTCTGCCTCTGCCCCATGCTTTAGAGCAGTGTCTCCCAAACTTTAATATACATATTTATAGATATGGTTAAAATTCAGATTCTGATCAGTAGGTCTTAGGTAGGCCTGAGATTTTACATTTCCAACAAAATCCTATGGAAAGATTTTCCAATGTCAATATTATTAATATTTTGGCCCAAGTAATATCTTTTGGGGACATATCCTGTGCAGTGTAAGTTATTTAGCAGCATCCCTGGCTTCTACCCACTGGTCCCGCTACTTTCTCTGACCAGTTGTGATTAATCAAAGTGCTTTCAGATATTGCCAATTATTCCTTAGAGGACAAAATCACCCCCAATTGGAAACCACTGTCCTAGGGGATGCTGCTGCTGCTGGTATTGACAGTAAGGTTATGAGAGGAATCTACTTGGGCTTTCTGTTAATGATGCAACTCTCCACAGAATTGGTAGTATGTGGGGTCAAGAGAAGAACATATTCTGAGCCTATGTTTGTGTTATTGCCCAAATTCTAGGTAACTAAGACCTGCGAGTTTTCTGCTAAAATGATCTAGGCCTTCTTCTAAGATTTATGAGCCCTCTTTGCTGGATCTGCTTTCCCAAGGACTGACCATCTCATAGATATATATGGCCCCAGGCCTTCAGAGGAGAGAGGCAAAATGGAGACATCTTGAGGAGCTGTAGACTAAGCTAGGACACGGATGCAGAATGTTCCACATGCATGCCACCCTATGCAGTGGAGGAAGAAATGAAAAATGAAGAAAATGTTATGGAGGAGTTGTAGGATGGAGGTTGAGAATGAATCCCCTTCATACTGCCATGTTTTTGTATGGAAACTCTCAAAAGTCTGAATATTCTAAGTTCAAGTTTGGCTTTCTAGTTAATCATAAACATATGCTTATCAAAATAGAAGGATAAAACATACTCATTTAATGATTCTTCTTACTTGATGTATAACTTTAAATTGTGTCAAAGATGAGCCCCCATTTATTCTCTTACCCTAGACTCCACAAATACTAGGAGCTCGCCTAGTTTCAGGGCTGGTGGAGAATTCTGGATGTTCAGCACCAAGATAAGGTCCTGATCAATGGGAAAACAAAACAAAACAAAACAAAAAAACAGAGTACCTCTCTATAAAAGAGAAAGGTTGCTTATTTTGGGAATCCTAAAGCAGCAGAAAACATGAAGCTTAACTGGGAACACGCAGTTCCTTGTGAGTCTGTGTGACTCAAAGAACATTCACTTTGTGTTACGCCAGGCATTAACAAGTTGTTTTGTAAAGTGTCAGTAAATAGCTCATCCTCTGCAAATGGAACAGCTCTTTTGCAACTTCTCAGTTGTAGCTTGAAGGTAGCCATAGAGAATATAGAAACAAATGGGTGTGACTGGCTATCTTCAAACTTTATGAAAACACACTACAGTTTGCTAGCTTTTCTGTTGTATTCCTCCTCAAGACAAAGAAAGGGAGTTTTAAGTAACATGTTCATCGGGCATAATATTGAGTCTTGGCAGACAACTGCTCAACCCACATTAAAATCAAACCATGTATTGTATGGGCAATACAGATAAAAATACAAAGTAAGTTTTTTTGTGACATATTTTTATCTTCATTTTGCCAGAATCTTGACCGCAATAATGTTCGTCTTTCATTTAGATATGCTTACCTATCTGTAACAATACACAGAGGTGTGCTGTACCATGAGACTAATAAAGAGATACATATAAAATAACCAAATAAATAACCGAAAATGATTGAGTGCATATTCTCTAACTAAACTCATATATAATGGATGTTCACCTAAAATATGATAGGAATGAATGAAACATCAATAAATAAAAGAACTGAACATTGGTGTTGGAAATAGTGCAAATCTTTAAATTAATGTCACCAAGAGACTGACATTTCCTTGGTCTTGCAGGAATCATTTACCCATTTGTTTCATCAGTGTAGGTCTGTGTATTATATTCTTCAGAGCTCGTGTCAGTCTTTGCCAGGATGCCACTTCCTAATATTAGATTATTTATTACGCCTTGAAGAGAGTTTTTAATCTGTGTTCACATGATTTTTTTTAAGGTTCATTCAAGTATCGACCTTTCATCAACAATTTTTTAAAAAAATGTTAGGTCTCTTCATTATGTTCTATTAAATTCCTATCATCAGCAACTTAATTACTTAGGAAATAGTATCTCCCTGCTGTTTATTTAGTATATTTGTTTTCACTTTCATTGAACAATCCATGCTCGGTGTGGTTAATTTCTGCTTTTGTGTGTGTGTGTGTGTGTGTGTGTGTGCCCAAATTATGAGTGTTCTGTAGCTGAACAGAAGGGAAGTGGGTACTATCATCTCCTGTTGGAAAGGAGTAACTTCTTAATTGCAATATGAGCTGAAAATGGATTCCCCTACTGGGAAGAAGTATGGAAGGAATCCCACCTCTGATATAAAATCATTATATATCTTTTCTGGCACCTGCAGTTCACCATAAGGTGGGCCACCAAGGCCATTAAATAGCAATATAATTAGTAATATAATTAGAATTGTCCGTTTCTTCACTCTGTAACCACTTCTAGTTTCTTAAAAATTCTTTTACAGGAGCTCAAAAATATTGATTTGCTCATATTAAGATATCAAAGAGTATCTTTTTTAAAATAGACTTTTGTTTTTTAGAGTAGATTTATGTTCCCAGCAAAAAGGAAAGTACAGAGATTTCCATATACCCTGTATCCTCATACATGCATTGTCTCTCCCATTATCAATATCCCCCACCAGAGGGATGCATTTATTACAATTGATGAAGAGTATCTTTTGGCCTTAAGACATTCATATGAACCACATAACCATGACCTACACATACACACAAACCAAAAAAAAAAAAAAAAAAAAACCCACCCACACACACACACACACACACACAAATCCAAAAAACCAACCAAACTGAAAAGAATTAGGGATTGAAAATGAGGGCTACATTCTTATTCTCTATCCTTCACTTGCAATATGCATCAGGTCCTAGTGTGGAGAGGCCGGCAGACTGATAAAACATTTGCAAGGCAGTGCAGTGTTTTCAGGTTGAAATATTCAAAAATACATCTGCAAGGCCAAAATGAAATATATTATAGAAAACATCGAGAAAAGTGCTCCCAAGATAGAAAACCAAGGTTCCTTGCTCATTTCTACCTAAAACAGCTTTAAGGTCTTCATTCTTCTTTTTCTGTCGCTAATACATTTCCTAAAGTCTGCAATTATCACACATGAGTAAAGCAGGGAAAATGTGCTATGCTTTCTACAGCACTTCTCAGCCTATCCTTGATAATAATAATGGTGATGGACAGGAGTTTTATTTCTGGAAGCACAGTCACCATGTAAAACCAAATTATCAGATTTCAGGGCCAAAAAGAACATTTTGTTGGATGTAATAGTTATAAATCATTCCTCTCTAGAATACTGGAAGTTGTGGCTTTTAGCAAAGAAATATATCAAATGTAGTTTAATATTGATTTTTTTCCTTTGGAAATGCATTTTAACCAAGAGGACCCCAAAGCTTAGTAAATCTACATGTAATTCTTATTCAGGCTACAGTTACACTTTCCCCCTTATTTTATTGAGAAATGTTTGTGACAGCTCATTCAATTTATTCTCCCAGTCTGACTTGCTATTTATAGAAGTGCATCATGGGGGACTGAGGCCTCAGATTCATTGGGAACATCAGAGTGTATACTGAAAAGGAGTGGATAATCCCCGAGTGAATGTTCCATAGCTTTGTGAAGCTCCTTTCTGGAAAAAGTGTCTTCTACATGGGTTACCATGTGTGGTCATATATGTCCCATTGCGCCATTGGTCACGTGTGCTCTCATTACTCAAGACATAACCGATTGAACTTGGTTTAAGTGGCTGAACAGGAAAGAAAAATCTATCCATGAGCTGTACAGATGTCTTATTAGATTTTGTCTTAAAATACAGAGTAATAAAAAAAAAAATACAGAGTAATATTAAATTTAATGATATTTAGATGTCATAAAGAGATAGAAAGTGTGCATAAGACTTGAAATAAAATAAACTCTATTCAAATACTTTTCACAGAACATTCCAAATAATGTTTATAAGCAAGACAAATTATGTTCATCCTAATACAAATATAGGAAATGCTGAGTTAAATTAAGTTGAATGGATCAGTTTAAGTACAAAGTTTCTCAGAATGTTTAAAATATAAATATAGGAGTACCTGGGAGGCTCAGTCAATTAAGCATCTGACTCTTGGTTTCAGCTCAGGTCGTGATCTCAGGGTGGTGTGACTGAGCTGCGAAAGGGGCTCCAAGCTCAGCAAGGAGACTGCTTGAGACTCTCTTCCTCTCCCTCTGGTCCCCATTCTCTCTCAAGTAAATATTTTTTTTTTAAAAATGCAAATATAAATTGTGAATCTCTATGGAAAGTGATTGCAACATTTTGGCTGTAGATCTTAGGTTGCTTTTTAAAGGAGCTTAACATATCATAGAACACTAGATTTACATGAATACAGAAAATATGGAAATAGAAGAATATGAGAAATTGATTTTAAAAACAGCATCAGAGTCACTGAATCCCCACATCGATGCAAGAGGAGAGTGGGCTAAGACAGGGAGCAAGAGAAACAGGTTGTAGGCTCATAAAAATATACCATATCACTACACTACTGCCCTGCTTCAAAGATCTTTAATGCTACTGTATTGTGCTTCACTTTTAGGAAGAGTTGTTTCTGAAATTTGGGAACTCTCTCTTATTGCTCTGTTGTTCTTATAAAAAAAATTTATCAATTAAATATGTTAGATCAATATAGGACAATGTATCTAGTTCAAAGTTTCAGCTGAGAAGAACCCCCTTTTGTTCTAATGGTTGACATTTCAATGGAGATCTTTAATGAATGCACAGGGTATAGATAAAACAATTACAAACTTGATTATTGCCTCCTGCTTTTCCTTGAGCCATTGATGAAGAAAGGAGAGACTCCTAGACAATCGTGCCATCGAAGGCTGGAGCTTTCCTAATCCAAGCAGTGCATGAAGGTTGCACAGGCAAGCTGTGTTCCGTTAGTATTTTTGGCCAACACATCAGGGCCTTTCATTAGGTTTAGCTGAGTGGCACAGAAGACTAATTGTCTAACCATCATAATTTTCTCCTTCCTTCTAAGAGAACCCTCTTCACCACCACTACCACCACCCCCATCACACACAGTTATCGTAGGTGGCAATGTGCCCAGTTAAATAGTCCTATTTCTCAGTTTTCTTGTGAACATGTGTGGACAACGAAATAGTAACAGAAGTGGAAGGATGGAGATTATCAGAAAGCCCTTTTGGCCTTAAATGTTTTCTTCTTCCTGTTACCTAGAATGTTGGTGTGTTGGCTTAAAGGTTAGCAGCCATATTGTGAGCAGGAGAGAAAGGCCAAGACTACTATGCAAACCACAGATGTAACATATTAAAGTAACTGCTGAACCAAAGCCAGAATCCACCTACTTTTGGATTTATGATTAAAGAGAGTGAACTCTTATTAAAAGATTACTCTCTTCATATAGTCACTTTACTCTTAATTGAGTGTTTTGAGGACTGTTTATAACTGCCTAATCTGGTTACTGACTTGTACATGAGAGGATAACTGATCATACAGGTACAATAGAAAGGTAAACACTGGGGACCTAATGTGTTACCTAGGCTGTCCTAAAGTTATGACCATAAGGCGTTTGTATTCCTGACAATAACTAAATTGAATATCCAGGTATTTAGGGGTTATTGGGATATCTGGGCACAGGCAATATATTTCAAATTATATAGCCAAAAGTCCATTATGCCCTCCATTCAAACACAGTCTTTTCACTTAGCGTTTAACTGTTCTGCATATTTATAGTCAATTTCTATCAGCTTGTTTTACATTTAAGGCTTATAGGGCCCCACTACTTGGAGATATAACTTTATAATGCAGGAGAAAGTTTCTTTGTGTAAAGTGGCATTTGTTATCAGGACCCTGGTCCAAAAAGAAGAAGTTGTCCCAAAGACCCACATCAATGCTGGGAAGATCCTGAATGTACCAAGGTCCCTGTAACTCGAAGAGCCTGGTTAACCCAGTGCAGCTACTGATTTCTTCCTTACATCATCTTTGGAGGATTGTTGAAATTGAAATGAATGATGTTCAGGTTTTATTTTCATTTTCCCTCATGAGATGACATGACTTAGATTTTTACTAATATTTGGAGAAGAGACGGCTGTAAGGAGGCATGCTATTTACACTTGTAAATTATGTCTGTATACGCATACATTTACACATTATATCTGTATACATACACATTTACACATGCACCTCGAGGAAAGCCTATGAAGATGTATGTAAAGTCCAAGAGCAGGGTGGGGAAGAATGAGAAACTGGACATGTGACATTCCTGTATACTGTGTAGATGCCATTGATCAGCACTGGCAGGCCATGAATGTGACCTACTTCCTGAGAGTTGACAGTATTGTTCTGACCCACTCAAGCTATGGAATAGTGAAAAGCAATCTGGCTCTTTTGGTGCCATAAACTCTTATCTCTGGCTTTTCAGGCAACATATTCTAACCAATTGAGGTTAATCTCAAGGACAACATGCCCCGTCAATCAGGACATTTAATTTATAAGTAAACAGGAAACAATGGAAGAAAATTATAGAAGGATGAATTCATCAACAATCCCATCTGTTGTCCCTGGAAAAGTGTTTTGTTTGCTTTGGGGGAAGGAGTTTGACTTCTCTGTCAAGGAAGGTCCCTTTAATTTGTGTATTTATTTGCAGAGCCTATGTTTTAGGTGAACTGTGATGAAATTCTGAGACCCCAAAAATACACCTATATGATATTACTCCCTACCAATTTTTATACATATAGGGGATTGAGGAAATAAATGAGGCTTCTATTTTTTTAGTTTCAAGTTGCAGAGAGGGTATTTAGTGGATAGTAATAGCTCCATACGTCAAAGGCGACTCATGGTGATAAAGTGCTAAAATCTTCTTAAGATCAAAATTATTCTATTTGTTCCTATTAAGGATCTAAGATGCACTGGTGCTTGTTCCTCTCTTTAAATAGATATTAAAATATTTTTTTCTTGTATCAGACTACTGAGAAATTATTTTTGTACTTTCAAATGGTTTCAAATCAGTTTTCTAATTGTCATCACCGAATTCTGTGAGCTGAGTAGGGTTGGTATAACCCTCACTTAACTCACATGGAGATTAAGGTCCCGATATTTTAAAGTAACTTTTTAGGGTGACATTTTTTTTCCTAGTAGCAGAGTTGTAACTGTAAGCCAGATAGCCTACTCCAAGTCCTTCAGTATTTTCATTTATTCCAAAGCGTCAATGATAAGCAGTGCAGTTTCACCATCTCCTTACTTTTATTTGTTAGATAATTAAATTTATTAAAAGCCAAGTCTTTGTTGGAAACAATCTGGAGAATGCATCTTTTATAATGACAAACTGACCTTAGAATAAGGCCATTTCTTCTCCAAGGAAACACTGTACACAGTGTTGAGATTTAAAATGCAGTATAGCTAATTCCATAAAACTATGTCCTTTTCAAAGAGTTTATTTGAAATCCACACTCAACCAAGAAATCTAGATTCAAGGAACCAAGTGAAAACAGCAAATGAAGAAACTTTAAAGACCACTGTAAAGCTTTAATTCACAGAAGCTTGGAACATTTTTTGTAAATTTCCCCCTTGTACCCGTTTAGTTATAGGATCTCATGAAAATTTCTTTCCTGAGTGTGAAATTTAATTAATTAAATTAAATTATTTAATTAAGTTTACTAATGCTGCTCTCATAAATAAAAGTAATTCAGAGATCTGATTCCCACACACTTTTACTTTGTTCCTGGTTCTGCAGCAAGTTCTCTAGAAAATCTAGCTAAAATAATTAATGAAGGGTGGTTACATTAAACCACAGATTTTTAATGCAGATGGAATAGTCTTCTGTTGAAAGATGCTGTCTAGGACTTCCATAGCTAGAGAGAAAAAGTCAATGCATGGTTTCCAAGCTTCAAAGGACAGACTGAATCTCTTATTAGGGACAAATGCAGCTGGTGGTTTTTAGTAGAAGCCAATGATCACTACCATTCTGAAAATCTTGGGATGCCCTTCAGAATTATGCTAAATCTCCTCTGCCCACACTTGAAAAATGGAACTAGGCATGGAGGCCAGCACATCTGTTTACAACATTGAGACCTACTGTTCAAAAAAAAGATCCTTTCAAAATATGACTGCTCACTGACAATGCACCTTGTCACCAAAGGGCTCAATGGGGATGTACAATGAGATGGATATTGTCTTCATGCTGTTAATAAAACACCCATTCTGGGGCCCATGGATCAAAGAAGTGGTTTGACTTTAAACTGAAAACCTTCTGAAAAGGATGTGCCTTTCTAGATGTCATGAAGGACATCTGTTATTCAGGAGAAGGGGTGAAAACATCCACATTCACAGGAGTTTGGAAGAAGTTGGTTCTAACCCTGAAGGATGACCTTGAGGGGTTCATGACTTCAGGGGAGGCAGTAACTGTAGATGTGGTGGACACAGCAAGAAAATTGGAATTAGAAATAAAGCCTAAAGATGTAGCTGAATTACTGCAATCTCATGACAAAAGTTAAATGACTGAAGAGTAGTTTCTTACAGAAGAGCCAAAAAAGTGGTTTCTTGAGAGATTTTACTCCTGGTGAAAATGCTGTGAAGACTGTTGACATGACAACAAAGGATTTAGAGTATTCCATAAACTTAGCTGATAGAGCAGTGGCAGAGTTTAAGAGGACTGACTGACTCCAATTTTGGAAGAAGTTCTACTCTGGGTAAAATACTATCAAACAGAATCACATGCTACGAAGAAGTTGTTTGCGAAAGGAAGAGTCAACGGATGTGGTGAACTTCATTGTTGTCTTATTTTAAGAAATTGCCACAGCCATCCCAGCCTTCAAAACCCACCACCCTGGTCAGTCAGCAGCCATCACCACCGAAGCAGCACCCTCCGCTAGCTAAAAGATTATGACTTGCTGAGAACTTAGACAATGGCAAGAACTTTTTAGCAAGGAGGTATTTTTAATAAAAGTATGTACATGGTTTTTTAGACATACTGCCTTTGCATACGTAACAGAATACAGTTTAGTGTAAACATAACTTTTATATGCACTGGGAAACTGGAAAATTCATTTGACTCACTTTATTGCACTATTTACTTTATTGTGATGGTCTGAAACCAAACCTGCAATACCTCTGAGTTATGCTTGCATATATTTTATATATATAAATAATATATAATATATATGAATATATAATAATATATAATATTTATATTTTATATATAAATACAAATATTTATATATATTTAGTGCATATATATATATATATATATATGACTGTTGTGTATATAGCTAATAAAATATAGTTGAAACAAAAGAAGGGTGGGGCGACCTCAATCTATGTGATCTTAAAACACTTGAGTTTTAGCATTTGACTTGAACTAAAGAATCATTTTAAAAGTAATAGCAACCTTTTCATGGAACCCTGCAGTGAATTCTTTTGTGATATGAATAATCCCTTCCATACTGCAAAAGCGCATCCTCTAATTCAGATGTGTGATCAGGTTTCATTAATTGAAGCACAGCTCTACAGGCATGACCTTATCTTTGTAACAGCTGTCGAATAAATAAATAAATTCTTATTTGCAGTAAGTTTAATTCCATCCCTCCTGGTTCAAGTGCAGATGTGCACTCTTGCCACAGAACAGCTCTACACAAGGTGTCAGACAGGTAAACTTCTGGGAAATAACAGTGTCAGACAGATCAGCCTGGCATAAAGCTATCAGCAAGGAGGCCTCTTTTTGAAATTTTAGAATTACCACGCTGCAAATGCAACTGGATTTCAATTATTGGCTACAGCCTTTCGAGAAGTGATGTTTGGTGGTGGGCTCTTCCTGTTTTTCTATTTATACACAGGAAGCAATCACTGTCAGTGTCATCAACATGAACTGTGACTGGCAGTGATGTAGGAATTCTGAGACGGACACATGGGAGACAGCCACAGTAGGGGCTCCGAAGAGGGGGCAGAAGTGTTACAGGTGAGGTGAAGCTAAATGTGACAGGTTTTTGGCAAAAGAGAGTTGGATGGAATTAAAAAGAGAGAGAGAGAAAGAAGAGGCCCTAGGATTTACAATTTAAGAAGAGGCGACAACGCACAGAGAATAGCTTTAGAGGAAGAATGAATAGCTCTGCCTTAATACAAAGCAATACATGCATAAATGTCATTTTCCTCAGGCCTTTATGAATAGAAGCTTAAAAAAGGATAACAAGAGCCAAACAATAATATCTGATAGTATGAAAAAAAAAGTTTGTTTTAAAAGTCAACAGATATTTTGCCTCTATTGTGTTTTGAATATTCTACAAAAATAGAAGTCTTGATCTTTTAAGAAATTTGGTCTTTGTAGACCGATATGGAACAAATAGGAAGTTGATAGTTCCTAGTAAAACAATTGATTCTTTTATGAAATAGAGATACTAACTTCAAAGAGCATGGAGTTGGACAGGTACAGACATGTAGAAAATCATGAAATGACTTCTTTCTGGCTGAGAAAAGCTTAGTGCAGAGAAATTGGAAATCTCTGTCTCTCTCTTTGCACTTGAACCTGAAGCTGCATAAAGCAGAATGTCAGTCTCTCTCTTTTTTTTTTTTTTTTTTTTTGTCAAAAAAACAGGCTAGGGTTAGTTTAACAGAGTTAAACATACACTAGCGCAATGAAAAGATCACATTTTATAGCTAGAAGATACATCCAAGATTATTTAGTTCACTCCTTTAGTTTCAAGATGAGAAAACTATGATCCAGGAAATAAAAGTGAGATACGGTGTCTTAGAGGTAAGTGAGCAAACCCTATATGACTTAGGCATTTGTTATTTTAGAAAGCTAAGCATATTTTAAAAATTGGTAATATTTAGATAAATATGTCTTTTCTTGTGGGCTGGTGTACTTCCCTGGTCTTTCTAGCTAACCTGTCAGCCTAAACTGTTGAAATGGCCTGAAATGCATAATCTGAACCAGCAAGCTAAAGTCTGGATCCATTGAAAGAGTAAAATGTCTCCAAGCATTATGGAAAAAGTTGATGCTCAGCAATTCAGAGAGCAAGGGTGATGGATAAAGAATGAGAATCAGCTTCTGTACAGTCAGACATAAAAGAAAAAGAAGGGACTAGAGTGAGTCTAACTAGGAAGACCAATCACAAAGCCTGAAGAGGTCATAGAGGTAGGTCCAAACTGTGGTCCCACTGGGTTTTTTTTTTTTTTTTTTTTTTTTTTTTATTTTTATTTTTATCTTTTTTTTTCCCACTGGGGTTTAACAGCTTCCAGGACGGATGAGTGACATGATGGTAACTCTGTCTTTGCATGAAGGATTCTCCTCAGTATACACTGATAAATACTAGCAAGGAAACATCACTCTCCAGGGTGTGATAGCTCTTTATAATTGTAGGATGATCGGTATGCGACAGATCAAAGAATACGTGCAAGGGCAAACACCCACATATTGTTAGAATTCATTTTACCTCTAAAAAAAGTGATAGCTTCTGAAGATCCCAATTTCTCTAAGTGAGGGTGTAAGTATGCAAATTGGAGAGATTTTTGGCAGGATTAAATTGTTTTACATAAGAAAGAGGATTAGGGGGGGAAAAAAGAGATCCTGGAAGCTGAGGGAGGCTGAACAAGTTGCATAGAGATACAGGATAGAGGGAGTTTGGGGACAGGAGTGGGAGATCCTTTGAAATAGAGAAAGAAGAATAGAAGGTGGGAGAAAGAGAAAGCAGAGGTACGTTTGGCAGAACTTTGATTTATTTCTGTGCTGTGGGTTGTAACTTGCTTCTGTGTTCTCAAGGAAGCACTTACTCACCACTGCTTTGGGGATTGGATTTATGCCACTTATTCGGGTATATGGAGGTGCTGAGGCAAATTTCCAGGTGCGGAGGGACAGAGGGCTCAGCCCAAACTGCAAAGGGTAGAGAGATAAGCACGGGTTGTCATCAGAGGAGAAGGGCTGCAAAGAGGCATGGTGACCATTTCAACAACTTGTTTATACTTTCAAATTTTAACCCATATTTTAAGTATTTTCATTGTCGTGATTTTCAATAAAGCCCTTATTTTATTGGAAAACAAGTATATGGAAACCTGTGCTCCAGCTTTGCATCTTATCTGTTGGAAATCCAGCCCTACAGAACATAAAACCATAGGACTCGGGGGGGAATTCATTTAATAAAGGCATAGCGTTTGGGGGAAATTAAAAAAAAAAAAAAAAAAAAAAAAACGATAATCAATTGATCTCAGCTCCCTTGCCAGCTGAGACTCAGGAATAGCTGTTAGATCAGTTTTGTTAAAAGGCTCAGCACAAAGGGGTTCAGTGGTCAGGGATATCTCAGAGGGGCAAGGTGGGTGAGGTTACAGCACCCTGGCCTCATGCTTCCTAACCCTGGGGAAGAAAACAGTATCTAAGCAAACCTTTGGAATACCCCAGTTTTCAAAAGCCATACAAGTACCAGGAGGATAAGGACCAGAGAGTCATAACTCCTAAATAATAATAGCTCTAAATAAGGAATCAAGTTTTGAATACATTATCAATTACTCTCTTGACAAATGTGCACAGTAGTTCTATAACCAGAAGTCATATGTAAGTTAATTAAAAAAAAAAAATTTTATACCAAAGCGGGGCTTTTTAAAGTTTAGGAGAACCTTAAAAAAAACTCTTAACACCAAAATAAAAAGCATATTGCTTGAAGAGGTAAAGAACGGAAAAAATTTCTATTGTAACAATTTTGTGGAGTAAACATTTAGACAATTATGGTACATATAAAATTAACATATGTAATATATATATATAATATATAGTCTAAAATAATCCTACAGAGCTATGTTTATGTAGGTTAAACAATGCCGGGATCCCTGGGTGGCGCAGCGGTTTAGCGCCTGCCTTTGGCCCAGGGCGCGATCCTGGAGACCCGGGATCGAATCCCACGTCGGACTCCCGGTGCATGGAGCCTGCTTCTCCCTCTGCCTGTGTCTCTGCCCCCCTCTCTCTCTCTCTCTGTATGACTATCATAAAAAATTTAAAAATGTCCTTTAAAAAAAAAAAAAAAAACAATGCCACTCTACGAGATCATTTTACAAATGCCGCCAGGTGTGTGGTTTGAAGAGTATGCTCAACAACATAATACACATTTCTACTGAGAAAATAAAACAGCAAAAAACAATGGCACTCTCTAAAGACATGGACAAAATGCACGCACCCATACAAAGTAAATCTCTGCAAAACTCTTTCTGGTTGAAGAATTATAGAAAATAAAGAAGTAATTAGTGCTGACACTTTGTGTGGAGTGTTCATTTATTCAAATATTAAAGTGTAACTTTTCTGTGTATGCAATACTCTTGTGCATGCAGTGTGCAAGATGAACTTTTTTCTCATACCATATGTGTTATCAGGGTTTCTTCATGATTTGAGGTGATGGTTTATTTTATTTTATTTTTCATTTTATTTTATGTTTTATTTTATTTATTTTATTTTATTTTATTATTTTATTTTATTATTTATTTTATTTTATTTATTTTATTTTATTAAAGATTTTATTTATTCATTCATGAGAGACACAGAGAGAGGTAGAGACACAGGCAGAGTGAGAAGCAGACTCCATGCAGGGAGCTCGATGTAGGACACAATCCCAGGACCCCATCCCAGGACCCCAGGGTCACTCCCTGAGCCCAAGGCAAATGCTCAACCCCTGAGCCCCCCAGGTGCCCCCGGTATATTTTACTTTAAAAGACAACTTGGCATTCTAACTATTGTTGGTATTACAACCCAAAACTGCTTTCGCTGTCCAAACTTATTATTTATTTTGACCATTGCATAGATAAGTATCTATCCTGTTTCCAAAAGCTAGAAATGAACAATTTATTAAAGTAAGATTATTTCTTTCTGACCTCAGAGCCATAACTGGGATGGGGGAGAAGGGTGTGGAGCCAAACACTAGCAGTGCTTACAGCGCTGCATTGGTGACACATTTTTGTCCAAATCACACTTTTTTTTTTTTAAATGACCTGTTTTTAGGATGAGATGTATCACCATCAAGCTTTGGTTTTCAAAATTGCATGTCTCATGAGATCTAAGAGAAAATCTGTACTTTAGAATCAACGTAATTGTATCAGAGGAAAAAAAAAGAGACTAAATGCTGAACTATTTGCCTTGGTTTCTTTTTTCAATTTTGCAATGCAAATAAAAGCATTTTATTCAATACTGAGGTGCACTGATTTTTTAAAAGAACTATGCCAAAATATGCAATTGCCCTATTTTTAGAATGTCAAAGTAGGGTAAGAGGAGAGACTGCTCTTTCAGTTACACAGGGGCAGAGTAACGTTAATTGGCCAACTAATACAATCTCTAAAACACAACCATTCACAAGAGAACCAGGCAAACTTGTTAGCTATGTTTGAAGATTTGATAATATTGAAGAACTTGGGGCTTCAAATGTCAAAGAGAAGGATTACAGATTATTTATATGTCAAATATTTGTTGAAAAAATCCAAAAAGTACCACAAAATTGTCTTTATTTTATTGATGTGACAAAGCACCCCGAGGACAAGCTTCTTTAATTTGACTTTTATGAGGAAAAAAAAAAAAAAGTTCAACAGCCTTCCTGTAGGATGAGCTTAATTTTTTTCATATGTTTTGATTGAACATACCATTTGAAAGTTTATAATTAAAAAAAAGTAGATAGTCATTGTGAGATTGTTAAAATTATCTTTACTCAGTGACCTTTTCTTTGATCTCAAATCCATGCAAGGCAATAAAAGATTAGCCATGATGAATATATCTATTGTCATTCGTACCATAGGTAACAAGATAATTTTATTCACGTTACTAATTCTACTTTCTTTCATTGCTACCTCTCTATGTAAGTATTTTTTTTAAGATTTTATTTGTTTATTTTGAAGGCAACAGAGAGAGAGAGAGAGAGAGAGGGAGAAGTAGAGGAGTGGAGGGAGAGGGAGAAGCAGACCCTCCCCCAGCAGGGAGCCCCATATGGGGTTTGACCCCAGGACCTGAGACCATGAGCTAGCCCAAGGCAGACAGTTGACTGAACCCCCCCATTGCCCCTCTGTCCATGTATTTTTAAGGCACAGTAATAAAAGCTGGTTTCATAACTCATATAGTTCAGCAACTTGCATGAAATAATAAAGAAACATACACCGAGCTTCCTTTTAATAAGCCAGATCAATGGGTGTATATTCATAATTAATGGAAGGAAATTGATGCTTGTAAGAGCCCTCACTCAGCCCCCAAGTGTTTCTCTAAAAATGAGCTCTCATGGCCAGGCCTCTTTGTAAAAGGTATAAAAGCAAGATATTTTGGTCACAATTTTAAAAAGATCTCTCTCTTTCTAATCCAGCTTTCCACCTGCCACGTGACTGATATTTACAGAATTGGAGAGGTATGAGGGAGTGATAAAAGAAAATATACCTAAAAATATATATGAAGAAAAATGGCATATACTTCACATTTATTAAGTGTTTGCCACTCTGCTGGGCTCTTTGGAGACGATTTATCATTTATCTTTCAGTAAAATACTATGAATCGTGTAGTCATATTGTTTAAAGGAAATTATTTTCAGCATAGAAGTACTTATGTTTATTAATTAATATAAGAAAAAGACTATCTTATTTTAATGTCTACAATGTTTGAACTTGTGACTTTAATGGAATAGCAATTCCTCAGTGACAGATGAGACAGAAAGAAAATATATAATTCATTCTAAAAGGTATATTTTGTTTGTTTTGTCCTAGCTACTGGTTCAAGTAAAAATTTATATATTTTTTAAGATTTTATTGATTTATTAATGAGAGACACAGAAAGAGGCAGAGACACGGGCAGAGGGAGAAGCAGGCTCTCCGCAGGGGGAGTCGGATGTGGGACTCAATCCCAGGACCCTGGGATTACATCCTGAGCCAAAGGAGATGCTCAACCACCGAGCCACCCAGGAATCCCTCAAGTACCAATTTAAATTAGGGAAACAAAATGGAAAAACATCAGAAATGCTGGTAAACTATCAACTTAGAGGACTTTTGGATGATAGAAAGCAAATGGTATTTATATATAACGTACAAAGTTGTTGCATCTATATAGTCTGTATCTATATATCTTATAAAATAAGATAAGGTGCCTTATAAGGCACCAAAAACAGTTTAATCTTTCCAGGGAAAATGTGGAGACACCACACATTGGAAGACAACAAATACACAGGACAGTGTCTGTTCAACACTTAGTAGCAGTGAAACTCCAGATAGATTTGTGTGCCTTTCCCTCTGTCTGCAGAGCACATCCCAGAGGGTGGGTTACATGCAGGAAGAAGATTCTTAATGGCCACATTAATGCTAAAGACAGAAACAGAAAAGAGCTTCACAAGACTCTACAACAAATTTAGAGCAGAAAAACAAAACAAAACAAAACAAAACAAAAAACAAAAAACAAACAAGCAAACATGAGAGACTCCTAACTCTGGGAAATGAACTAGGAGTGGTGGAAGGGGAGGTGGGAGGGGAGTGGGGGTGACTGGGTGACGGGCACTGAGGTGGGCACTTGACGGGATGAGCACTGGGTATTATTCTGTATGTTGACAAATTGAACACCAATAAAAATAAATTTATAAAAACAAACAAAATAAAACAAAACAAAAAATAGCAGCTCCACCATGAAATGAAGTCTGCAATAGTAAGTACTTCATACATAAAGGCAGGTTTTGGTTTGTTTTAATCCAAAGATTTCACACCATGAACTGAACACTGCCAAAATCTGAGGAAACAAAAGGTGAAGTATTAGTATGTGATACATGTGACTACGTGTCCCGAAACTCTCTCTCTCTCCCAGTAACACACACACACATACACATGCACACACACACACATCTGTGCACTTTGCTAATGGGATTGATTTGGGGAATGGAAGCAATGGGGCACCTGTCAGGCTTTTCTCCTTTTAACCTATGTTCATTTTTAAAAATGCATATTGCTTCTGTTATGACCATTTTCTCTTAAAATCCTATTTTCGCATCTGTGTGCATTTAGGACTGTCACTTGCAAACCTGCTTTCGCCTCTGACCACAAGGGGGTACCCTCATTGCACATTTTGGCTGTACAACCGGTTCTGCTGTGATCCTGACAATTGTGCAGGCAGATAAATTTTATTTTTGGCTAATTTCAAGTCTAAATCTGTTTTGCTATTTTTTTTTCTTAACCTCCGACCGAAGGATTTGACATCATTGCATTCCTCATTGTGAAACGTTAAGCCACTTTTTCTAAGTGCTGTAAATATTCAAACAACTTGGAGAGTCTCCTAAAGGGAACAGAAACCTGAGCCTAAATAGTTGCCTCTAATTTTGCATCAGATTCTTGTTCTCTTCAGGAAACACATAAGCCCTCATGGGTATATGGAATTAAATTATGTCAGTTTAATACAGTTGCTTTTACTTATGTCTATTTAATGAAATATCTGACATTTGATATGCCGAATAACATACTATACTATTTAAAATATTCAAAATGTCCATGTGAAAATAAAATCTGTTAGCCCATTTAATTTAAAAGTATTATTTTCACGAGTGTAAAGGATTAATCCTGTATTTGTTACTCTATTATGCCATCTTAAAACATTCTTAATGCACTTCCATCTGAGTTTTGTATGATGATTACACTTACATGTGACAAAAAGCTTGCCATGAAGTCCTAGTATGGCTTCCCTTACCAAAATTATGACATCATCATCGATTGAAATTTACACAAAAAATTGATTATAATATTTTCATGAGTTTTCATGAGGGCAATGAGAGTACATGAACTCCATTTTTTTTTTTTTTTTGTATTTAAGCAATTATCAAGGCACAAATTCAGGATATTTAATAAATTATCAATATAAAACTACAGATACAGTATTCAGTTTTAGAAAATGTCAGGGCTAATTTTGGAAGACCTCAAAATGTGAAGAAAAAGTTAGTGGGTCTGTTGTGGAACTTGCCATTTCAGGTTATCTACATCTTTCATTGGTTTTGAGATATTTTAAATTTTTATAAGTTATAGAAAAATGATTAATGCAGGTAATTTTTGCCCATAAAATGGAAATTAATTGTTCCCAGTGGAATGCACTTGATTTTTGCCTTGATGGGCCTTTTTTAAAAAATGTATTTGCAAATTCATTTCAGAATTTATTTCCTATGTATGTGTGCTTCTCCGGATTCTCCTTTGAATTGGTTTTAATGGTTCCCACATTCATCATCAAGATAACATCTTTGACACATGTTCACCT